>NC_089813.1:16143505-16479755 GCF_029633855.1 Hoplias malabaricus
ATGTTAAAAAAAAGAAATCAAGGTTATTTAAAAAAAAAAAAAAAACAGTGTTTCTCTCTTTTATCCACTTTTCTCTTCTGAATAAACATTACCGAAGTTAGATTGTGTGTGGGTCTGTTTAATTGTGCATTTATTTCTCTCTCTCCTCAAATGCTTGAACTCTATTTCATTTACATTTTTTTCTTCTTTTTTTCCCCTTAGAGGTTTGTCATCACCTCTGAAAATACAGTCCTGTGTTGGGATAAGTCAGGGCGTGTTGGCCGGTGGCCACAGGAACGGATCTAGCCGGTAATTGGTGGTGAATAAAACCGCCAGTCTGAGACGATGGGATGATTGGGTGATATGTAAGGACGCAGGAGGGTGCAGTGGGAGTGGCCTTACCCAAAACAGTATGGCATATTTTAGTAATGGGAAAAAAAGAGACCCAAAAAAGTACTACAATTACAAAGTACAGAATGTGTTGAGGGTTTATGCAAATGTTTAATATATATTTTACTACCGAAAAGAGAAAAAAAAAACGTATAAATGATATGCCAGCAAAAAATATGCCTCTATACACACAAACACACACACACACACACACACACACACACACACACACAATTCTGATTTCAGAATCCCACCTCTGTACAGCTGTCAGCTTTTGCCCTCTAGTGGCTCGTCTGTGGAACTACAAATGACAAACATTAGTTCCAGTTATTAGGTGTCAATCTGCGATCAACAAAAGGAAACAGATCAGGAAGCCGACAGGGATTCTTTTTTTTTCTGTAAAACTTGTAGGTGGTCTATACAAAGGCTATACAAAGTGCCTCCCACTTCTTCCCTTGACTGACCCGCTGCGACGTCATGCACCTCCACTCTCAAGGACACATTACTCATCTGATATCAGCTGGAATAATGAATCATACTGATGACTTCATAAAGAACAGAGAGATCCTAGAGCGTGACATTAAGGCAAGAAGGCTTGGGAGATGGCAGACATGGAGAAAGTTACAGAAGGAGGGGGGGTGTCAGCAAGCGAGAGAGAGAGAGAGAGGGTGGGGGGTGGGGGGGTTATATAAAACAAAAGGGAAAAATTAAAAAACTGTAAAAACATGTTTTTATATGGAACAGCATTTGACCTTCCATTTCTGAAATGGTATTTTCACTTTTCCGTTCAGCATCGCCTGCACATTTTTCTCACAAATGAACAGCATAGCCCTCCCCCACTGAATTGGAAGAAAACTGAAGCAACAGATCTCAGCCAATAGAGGAGGAGGAGAGACATATTCTTTGATATTTC
The DNA here is from genome assembly GCF_029633855.1 of Hoplias malabaricus. Lineage (NCBI taxonomy): Eukaryota > Metazoa > Chordata > Actinopteri > Characiformes > Erythrinidae > Hoplias > Hoplias malabaricus. Next base: position 16,144,788 of record NC_089813.1, read on the forward strand.
ACCTTGAATCAGCTATTATTTTCTCATTTAATCATTTGGACAGGATCAGCCATGCTTCTCTTAGATTTGGCATAAATTAGTGGCCTTTTCCATCCTCATCACTGTGATCTGCACACTGGCAAGAAGCAAAAAATAATAATAAAAAAAAGCCTCGTTATCCATCTTCATCATTTGACTCAAGCCTCTGCATGAGACATGAGTTTGCTTATGAATGAACAGAATGTATAAGGTTCTGGCAAAATCTATCATTAAATCAATTCAATTTTGTACTTACATTTTCTGCTTTATGCATATTTGTAATTTAGTTTGTTGTCATGTGATCAGGACCTTGCTGAAAATAAGACCACATCTTGTGGTCTGAAATGGACAAAAATACATAATAAAATATATATTTTCCTTTTCCAGTGAACAGCCCAAAATAAACAGTCGTTTCTCATCATTTCATTACAGCTATTTCACACACAAAAAAGAAAAGAGCAAGTGGATGTGTGTAAAACCTTGTGTGCATGTGGGTGCACACATACACATGCTAATGTGGAGATGCAGATGTGTTCCAAACCATCACCTCATTCCACTATACCCTCAAATGATCAAACACACTCAGCTGCTGTCACGTCTGGGCAGAATGATGACATCCTACACAGACACATTACCGAGCTGGTTGGAAAAGTGGGGAGAAATCCATAGTCCAAAACAGGAATGTCTCGGAGATGCGATTCGTTACGGATTTTCACGTGCATTTTAGTAGCGATTCAGTTAGCCTGTGGGCTAGGGGAGTCAATATACATTTGTGTGTGTGTGTTTAAGTACAAGGCCTTCTCTGTACCCAAGAAATACTGGCCAAATTGAAGAAAATTTAGAGCAAGGCCTTTGCTTCCAAGAATGAAAACACAAACTCTGTCAAAACCAGAGTAAAACAAACAGGTTTAGAATTAAACTTTGGTTGCTGAGTTTCTTTTATAACACCTCTTTTATTCCTATGTCCTCAGACACAGTTGTTTTTTCAGCTTTAGGACTGATCCAAATTTTTAATAAATATTATTTTAAAAAGCCTTAAAGTGTTACACATTCTAAAATGATGTGCAACTATGTTTTAGTAGTTAGCTCATACAGCTGTAAACATACTAGACCAACATTAACAACAATTTCTTGTGAAACAAATGAAAAAAAAAACACACCTTTTTTCAATAAAGGCTTCATTACAATGATAACTTCATACTAGCTTATAAACTATACACACCGGTTTTAAGAAGAGAGGAGATATATCAGTTACTAAACTCTAAACTGACCAACCCAATTTGCAAATGCGTTATATGAAAGATACTCAAGCTCATTCAATGCTTTAATATAATTTGCCTATTATCTGTATTATGTGAAAATTGGGGATATATGTTCTTGTTCATGTGGGTTTTTATTCATCCACACCAAAACAATCCAAGCCAAAAAAAAAAAACAAAAAAACTTGGGGCTCAAATCAGGACATCATCTCAAGTTTGATCAAGTAAAAGAAATTACGCTGACTGTTTAGTGCTGTAAATGATCATTAAAATGATTCTATATTGTTGTTATTGAATGTGTCTGGTCTAAAAGACAAACAAAAATCCACAAAATCAGAATCCAAAGTAAAAATAAACTGAACAAAAGTGAGAGTCCTACATATCCTTTCAAGAATTTCCAGGTTCTCACTCGGTTGAACTGTTGATGGCTAGACCATTGAAAAGGTTAGCGTAAAAGGCTAACACGTGTGCTAAGGACTAACAGTCCAGCACCCCCCGCATTCACATCTCTATCACTGCTCCTCCTGCCCAGGAATGCTGTCGTGATTGCCTGTGCAATTATCAGCCACTTTAACTTGTTTTTCTCCCTTTTTTCTTTCATTCTTTGCTTTTTCTTCCTTTCAAAGCGTTTTCTTAACGCTTTGATCCAAGCTGGGAAAGGAAAAAAGGAAAAGTAGAAAAAGAAAGTAGAAGGGATAGAATATATATATATATATATATATATATATATATATATATTTTTTTTTTTATCAGCCCACCCTGCCGAAATATCTGCAGCTGTGCTTGGGTCTACCCATGGCCCACAGCAGGGGCTCAAAATGGGCTTTATCAAAGGGTTATCACCCCCTCTCATCGCTCTAAACTACCATGGACTCCATCTCCTCAAGCGGATGGCAGCTTGACAGAGAACTAATACTCTATCAATCCATTCCTTCATCACAACCACAGAACATCTCTATCTCTTCTTTGAATCTTCCACCATGGCCTCGTCCCCTTGATACATGGCCTTCTCATCAGCTATGAGCTGCCTGGCTCCAGTCAACCTCATCTGGGAAGGATTATGTAGGAAAAAAGGGACTCTGCTTCATCAGGGGGGTCCCTCAGGGGCCCATGCTCAGCCCTGTTCAATTGCCATCTGGTAATCATTGATAAGTCATTGATGACTGAGTGAGCGGTTGGCAGTTAAGCACAACTTGTAAGTTATCCTTTTATCAGTCTGGTTATCAATTGCTGGAAGTCTGTTTAGATCTGTATTACAGCAGGTACACACTGCGTCATTCCGTTCCATTTCTACATCTGATTTGGGTTACGTTCACGCAGCGGGTAATTGTTTCGTAAATGATTTCAGGATCAAATCAGATTTTTTTTTGTTTTTTTCTGCTATTCACATTGTCTGTATAATGTGACCTATATCTGACATTAGTTTGAACAGATCATGCTCCTAAACTGACCTGCATGCGCAAAAGTACAATGCTTCAGGCGCTGACCAGAAGGAAATGTCCATCTGTTCCAGCCAAAGCACTTTTACTTTTGAATGGAATGGAACCGGACTAGCGCTTTACTGTGCACCGTTCACAAAACCACTCTTTTCTTTATCCCAAATGAGTGTGAAGTACAGGGTATAAATGAAAGACTTGGCAAACACAGCATCTCCAAATAGAGGGAGACCAGTGCAGACATAATGAATTTAATATTCCAGGATCTGCGTTTGACTGTCTTTCATACAGACATAAACAACATAAAACTGATAAAGAACCACTAAGATAATAATTTCTAATTATTAACAATTTCCACAAATTTTATTTTCTCATTTTTGTATTTTCACACATTTCCCAATATTTTTTATGAAACAAACATGAAATACCAATCTGGTTATTCATACAGAGTCCAGTTGCCATAGATCGGATATGGATTGGGTTTCAATACTGCATATTAATGTTCGAGCCCCTCTTAGAGTGAGTGTCTTTGAGGAGTATGGTGTGTTCTCCCTTTGTTTGCATGGGTTTCCCCCCACGGTCTAAAAACACCATGGTAGGTGGATTGGTGACGCAAAAGTGTCCATAGGTGTGAGTGTGTGAGTGAACATGTGTTGCCCTGTGAAGGACTGGCGCACCCTCCAGTGTGTGTTCCTGCCTTGCGCCCAGTGATTCCGGGTAGGATCCCCCAGATCCATCGGGACCCTGAATTGGATGAATGTATGAATCAATAAATGTAGCGCTGGTCTAAGATGACTAAACGTAACAATCAAGATACATTTTGGCCAAAGAACAGCCTAAAAAAGGTTTGATAGAGCAGTCAGACAATAAAATATAACTATGAGGTATCAATGTTAAAACAGTCATTCATATGCCCAATTCAAATGAGCAAAGAAGTACTTTGGCTACACTATTCACTAGTGCACAGCTTTAGGGAACTGAATTCAGGAGGGTAGTGAGCAATTGCTGACATTACCTCATGCTGGTGTTTACCGAACCGCATAGTGAATTACAGGTATCCGCTATCCACTAGTATACATGGGTTGGGCACTACTTTTTGAGGTGCATTATGAAATCGTATGAATCCTTTTACAATTGTCTACTAGGTTTTCGGAGAGTACTACAAAATGGTGGAACCCGAAAAATGATGCTCTATATAGTGAACCGATTTGTTCCTTCTGTACACAACATTTAGAGAAAAGAGAGCTCAACAAAGAGATGCTGAATATTCTTAGAATAAAGACTAAATCTTACGATGCTGATCTTTGCTCTGAGGCAAAGACAGAGACAGATGTCAATGTTTCCATCAAAGTTGAGCAACATGACTTACAGGATACCAGAGGAATGGAGGCAAGTCAAGAGACATATAAAGAGAAAGTGAGAGGGAAGCAGGGTGTGTTGGCTAGAGAGCCAAAAACAACTCTGTCTAAAGAGCAGGCCGCAACTAGCCACCAGGAAACCAACCAGCAACCACACATAGTCAATGTGATGCAAACACATCTCCCATGTGTGAGAGTGTCTGTGTGTGCATGTGGTATGTGCAAAAGCTCATAAAAATATCCCAGGGAATAACAAAAAAAAAGATATAAAAAAGAATAGAAAAGTTTCATTTCATGTAGTTCTGAAAAGGTTAGAGATTGTGATGTTGTCTCACAAGTTATATCAAACTTTTAAAGAAAATGCACCAGGCTCAGACCCCGAGTATAAAATGGAAATGTTATATTATGATTAAATTCGTCATACATAGGTCATTCAATATACTGCTATGTATTCAATCATAGAGAATAAACTATCAAACTAATATAACTTGCTTTGAGTAGTCCTGCAAGTTTGGGATGATAATAAAGAGGCACGGTATAGAGTTAGTATAGTGTATAGAGTTGAAGTCTTTGAGGTCAATGATGAGAAGTTTGCCCCAGTAATACCCAACTGATGGTTCTACAAAAGCAAATGCCCAGGATGTGCTAGTGCAGCATATAGATGTTAAATGCACAGCAACAACTTTTGCAATATGGTAATACATCTGGAATCATGATATGTCAGTGTGTTGGAAATAATATGAAACACTAATTACTTTTGTTGATCTAGTATTCCCTGGAGCACACAGACAAAAAGACAGTCACATCTGGAGAAATTTGTTTAACGGTCTCATGATTTTTTGGCTTCATATATTTAAATCATAACAATAGATGAAATACTTTAATGTCAAAAGACAGAAAAGAAGCAGAGAAAAAGAATTTAGGTCAATGCAGACACAAGGCTCTTTTCAAAAAAGTCACTGACATACGACTTGAAAATACCACAATGTTTGGGAACTTACACTCACCGCCCCCTACCCCTCAATTAACAGTCCACCGCAATGCAGTCATGCTTCTCTAAATAAAGTGGACAAATAAAAAAAATAAATAAACACATCATTATGCATTGTCACATTCGTACAAGCCGGGCTCTAACAGATTAGCCTCTGTTCAAGCAGAATTTTCACTCTGCCATTTGAACTTACTGAACTGTTCTATTCAGCTTATTTGTACTTTATGTTTAGCATCCTATGTTATTTTTTACTGGATTACACTAAAAATTGACAGCGTTTACAAATCTAATCACATGATTAGTACTAAATGGATAAATGAATGGGTAAATTAATGAATGGATAGATAAATAAACAATCAAAGAATAGAATAAACGCCACACCTGCTAGGTTTGGCCCAAAAATCATACTGAAGCCTTCACAAATACTTCAGAGTATTTAGTAGTGAAATACTCGTTTAAAAAAAAACACAAATAACAGAAGCTAAATAATTCTGATAATATTTAGAGTTCAAAATAAACAATTATTGTATTTCTATTACTGCAGTTCAAAATTTGTCCAGTAAGAGGTAACAATTTTTTGATAGTCAGACTTCTGGTTGCTCAGTTTCTGGTTGGAAAGCAGCAGTGAGGGTAAGCTGTAGGCCCAGTTGAGTTCAATCATAGCAGAGCTACTGAGCGTCAAGCATAAGAGCTTTAATTTTACAGAAATGCAAGAAGCACTATCCTGAAACTTGACTGATATGTACTCCACTCATCTAGTGTGCCTTGAAAGCAGCTCTTGGTCCACAAACCATATTCCAAGGATTTCTGAGGCATCTTTGTATTTTTACCTGCAAGAGGACACTTGGCATGAAGCCTGTGATGGATCGGAGCTTAGTGACTCCAGGTAGGCTGCAGGCTCCAGACCCACTGTGACACTTAAGAGGATAAAGTGATGGAGAAAAAAAGATTGAACAAATGATTTAAGGCTACATTTAGTGTGGCTTGAAAAAACACAAAGCTCCATATATGAAACAATATTGATTTCTGTCTTTATTTTACTGTCACTCTCTTCCCAATATAAAATTTGAGCATACAGATGAGACACAATTACACAGGACAGTACATCTAGGAAAGCAAGAAAAGCAAGAGCAATATATTTGTTCTTTTCATTCCTTGTGTGTGGCAATTTATCGGGAGGCTGTTTCAGACGAGGTCAAGTACTACAGGTTTAAACTGAGTGGGGGTGATTACAGTACTCAAGCAAAGTGGAGCACTTTTGAGAAATCAGGTGTTTTTACGATTTGATCTAACACTCTAATGACTCCCAAAAGCAAATGTATCTTCTACAATTGAAGAGCACGGCTATGGTGCATAAGCTCTTTTGCCAACAGAATCCTCCTCATCACCTGCTTGCCATTATCCTCAGGTTTTGGCAGCATGGAAAAACAGTGTGGGCCTGATTCAAGCTGCAGACATTTTTTATTGCTTTAAGAGCAAACATTTTGATTTTGGTACATAGTTAGAGACAAATCTGTTCCTAATATGAAAACGCACTTGACAAATGTGCATGAATACACACACACATTCTGACAAAACACATTTCTACACTGTCTGTTTGGTAAGAACGTTATTCTGAGGCCAGATTCGATGCTTGGGTTTTTTAGAGTACTGGAATGCAGCAAGGATTGGAAATATTCCCTTCTGTCTCCAATGACAGGAGACGAGGCCAGTGATGTAATCAGATCAGAGGTGGACCGGGCAGCTCTGCTGGGAATGTGAATGAAGAAAATGAACGGAGACATAAAGAGGAATGGATGATAGACTGGGAAAGACAGAGGATAGACAGGAGATAAGAAGGGAGAAGATCACAGAGAGAGTGAGAGAGGCTGGGGGAGAGAGAGAGGCAGCAAAAGAAAAATGGATAGTAGTAGTTTAATACAGAAAAATCAATCAAATGGAAAAAAGGTGACATTAAAGGATAAGTTCTGCACAACATATATTAGCCAAATATCAAATGTACACAGGTAAATAAATACATAAATAAATAAATAAATAAATATATATTTTTTCGATAACAGTATGTCATACAGTGCAATAATTCATATACGTCTATTTGGACTTACTCAAAGATTTGAGTGTAAATGTATGACATCATGAGGTATGAGACATAGCTATCTATGTCTTTTTTTTTTTTTTTTTTGAAGTGAAACAGGGAATCACAACAAAAATATATTTCTTTGTTCAGTGTAACTGCCTGAATAACTTCGCATAGTTAAGTAAATGAAACAACTAGGACAGTACACACTAGAAATAAGCAAGCACATGTACATTTACTTATGCATGCACATATACACAATTCTATTAGTCTGAAGAAGTCCAGTTGCTCTTTTACAAAGATAAATTATTCCAGTCGAGTGTGGTCAGCTAAGAGTGTAATCAAAAAGGCATGTAACATAGAGACACACACTTCCTGTTCCCAGACAGGAAGCTGACGGATCAGGGTGCCGCCCCAGCTGTAAATCAGACACAATTAGAGCTTCATATAAAACAGGCTCATTACATGTCTGTTAAAAGCCTGAGTCATTGCAGTAACATAGGATCAAAAAGACACCTGGCTTTGAACACACACACACACACACACACATACTGCAGTATGCACTGTGTGACAGAAATGCAGCAAATCATTTTCTTATCTCCTCAGTCCTCCAAACATTTGGAGACTGTGTGTGTGTCTGTGCCAGTGACCACATTTTGCCAGTTGAAAACTGCAGTTTTCTGCATCAAAAGAAGTTCATGCTTTATTTTCTGTCACTTGGAAATAGCCACAAAGTAGATATGAGGTGTGGATGATATGAATTTTCTACCTTTAGCACAACAGTATTATCATCATCATGACGTACTCTCAATTACTTTATACTTTCATGACATAATCAGTGTTGGAACTACTTGGGGAAGGGTAGTTGGGTCCAACAGCAAAAAGGCCCCCTAAAATCAATTTTGGGCCTCTCATATGAATGCTAACAAAACATGCCACATCATTTAGCTTCCATCACAGAATCTTATCACTCATCTCCCTCTTATTCATAATTCCTTTCGTGTTTAAGATGATTTGAAATAGGGCTGCTCAATAAATCAATATCAATATATATCACAATATAAAATGTTTCAATAACAATGATATTATTTTTAAACACATTCAATATTTCAATATACATTATTTACAGCGGGCGGCACGGTGGCGCAGCAGGTAGTGTCGCAGTTACACAGCTCCAGGGGCCTGGAGGTTGTGGGTTCGATTCCCGCTCCGGGTGACTGTCTGTGAGGAGTTGGTGTGTTCTCCCCGTGTCCGTGTGGGTTTCCTCCGGGTGCTCCGGTTTCCTCCCACAGTCCAAAAACACACGTTGGTAGGTGGATTGGCGACTCAAAAGTGTCCATAGGTGTGAGTGTGTGTGTGACTGTGTTGCCCTGTGAAGGACTGGCGCCCCCTCCATGGTGTATTCCCGCATTGCGCCCAATGATTCCACGTAGACTCTGGACCCACCGTGACCCTGAATTGGATAAGCGGTTACAGATAATGAATGAATGAATTATTTACTGCCTATAATAAGGTAATTATTTATCTGTCACTGACTGACGGTCATTACAGGGTGCTGTCATCAGTTTAGCACTTAATATTACAATTAGTTAAAAAATATTATATTTACAAAGCCAAGAGGTTTATGCTTGATGGTGATGTCATGTTTCTTGTTTTTTATTGAAAGCTTTTCAGTGGATTTTATATTGTTCATATCAATATCTGAATATCATATCGACCAAAATAAAGAATTACATTATGTTATAAATTTTAGCCATATCGTTCAGCCCTAATTTATAAACACAAACAACACAATATACACAGATATTCAGGATATTATGTACAGCATTTTAATTTAACCAGAATATTGTTGACAGGTGCTATAAAAGTTTAAAAAGAAAGCATTTTCCTTATCACAATATAAACGATAATCTGTGCCAATATTTTTAATCTAAAACAGATTCGTCTTCATCTTCAGATGAATTCGTTTCATTTAGACATGACATAAACCACTGAGAAATTAATAAGCACAGACTAACTGTTCACTGCAGCGCTGTCCATGCATTATTCACACACTAACTTCTGCCAAGTTTCTCCAACTTACACACACACTACTGCCCTTTTCAAATACTGTTGATCTACGCATTGTAATATTATGCTCAATGAAAACATTCAAAGTCTGTCAAAATGACCCTCAACATAGACCACAGGTTCTAGCGTAATGGAAAACTGTACAAAGGCCTAAAACATTCTATATATTTAGGGGCCTGCTAAAGCCAGGCTCCGCACAGCAGATTGTGAACCTGCATCCTATCAAATGAACATCTTCTCTGACAGATTTGGGCCTCTTAGATCATTCACTTTTCAGATATGTTTACTTTCACATTGCTTACAGTTGTTGTAAGGGTGCACTGTAAGGACTGCTTCCTATTACTCCACAATGATGCTGACAGTGTTTTGGTCTGTGCTCTGTTTGTGTTTGCCTGTGCATGTGTGTGTGTGTGTGTGTGTGTGTGTGAGAGAGAGAGAGAGAGAGATGGTCGAATAATAGCCACATCCACTCACTCTCACTAATCATCTTTTCATTGGATGGTATTTCATATGTTCTTAATCACTGGTAACCTATTAATGCATTTCATGCAATCACTCATATATACACAAATATCCTCTACAGGGACATATTTTGGCATTTCTTTGCTCAAATTTCTATCTATTGGTTGAGTTTATAAAATTGAAATACAATATTTAAGAAATGAATAACGTCATGTTATGATATTCTTAATTCTACTAAAATCAGCAAACACCAAAATGTGAGAACTATTTACTATTATAATGTAGTAATTGGAATGAATGTGCAGAGAGAAGCACTGGACTGGAAAACAAATCATGCTATGTAAGTTAATAAAATTCAAAATTATGTTCATTCAGCTGGGTTTATTGACACATGAACTTATCATTTCCATTTTCCTTTTTCAACAGGGATTAGGCCTTCTTACATATCTCCAGAGGTGTAGAGAAAAACCCATCCTCAAGAGGCTGTCTTTCAGGAACTTCAGTCTGCAGTAAGTTATAGCCTAAGGACCAAAGGGACAATGGAAATTTGAAAAATTGATTGAATAATTTGTGTAGAATATATGCCTGTTGACAGATGTGCGTCGAACACCTGTGAAATTGTGATGCAGAAGTTAAGCTTTGCATGCATGAGGGTTAATCTAAGTCTGACTCATTCAGCAAGGACATACAGTTCTTCTTGAATAAGGCTAAGATATGTTCTGCAAGACAATATGGCCACTGTGAATAAACTGGATGTGGGCATGATTATTGGACACTTTTTGTTGTTTCTAACCAGAACCTCTCCTTCTGGAAGAGAGGAAAGGGGAAATACAAAGTGGAAAAAGAGAGAGCAATGTGTGTATGTGCACAAAATTCATATATAAACACTGACGCTTGTTTTATGAGGGCTATGCCCTCAAATCTCTTACTGTGTCCAGTCAAAATATCAAATTTCCCTTTAAAAAAGTCCCTTACCTCATATAAAAAGCAAGCTGAACTAAGAACATTAGATATACGATAGTGTAACCAAACAGTGAGCCCATCCAATTCATACTTCATAAATAATCTACAGTCAATGGAGCTTGTTAGCACCCTGCTTTGAGTTGAGGTGGGGCTCTAGGGGCTACTCAGATAATTAAACGACTGTACAGAGAGCACACATGAAAAAGCTTTAAAGGTCACCATAATGGACCATGCTTTGAGAGATTGCTGAACTGGGACCTGTCGCTTTAAAGGCAGCCAACTTGGACATGGCTAGACTCTCCACCCTGAGATCAGCACATGAATGGCAATGCAATTAGGGAGTCAGTACAGTATTAATTAAAGCCAACAAAGTACTGTGTTGATCTAAGTCCAGTACCAAAATCGTATTGAAAAGGAACTTTAATGGGGGTTGAGTAAAGAAGATTTTCAGTTCAGCTACTGAGAGAGAAAAAAGAGAGACAAATGAGGGGGAAAAAAAGAAATGGACTGGGATTGGCAGCAGTGAAAATCCAGAGGGGCAGTCGGATGGCTCCCGGCAGGTGGTTTTAAACCAGTGAGGGAATATAACCTTATAAAAGTCATTAGAGTCGAGGAGAAAACCCAAGGTAGCTGAATGAGCACACACACACACACACACACACACACATATTCTCAGACAGACTGCAGGATGACATGAGGCTAATGTCTCTGTTCATTAAATCTTGTTAGGCTTTGCTCTTTCTCTAGACCTTTTAATCAAAAACTGTAATTAAATCATAGAGACGCAGTTTAAAGCCATTTAAGGGTGAGCAGACGTCCCCTGACGACATTACTGCTTCAATGTCTGATGTCTGATCGTGCATGGCTTAAGAATGTTCTAGCACATTCTTAATGCCAAGTAAGATAACCCAACATAAAACATAAATATAACCATGTGTATCACATTCACCATGGCTAAGCTAATTGGAATAGACATTTCAACCCAGCAAAACTCACCAGGGCAAAGCACCATCCAAACCTAGTCCAATTAATGGTCAAAGTGAGCCTACAGTACACAGGTCCAAATCTAACACAACACTGACCAGAGGATAGGGCAAATAAAGCCACAGATGGTCAAGGCCAAAACCCAGGACAGTTAATGAGCAGACAGAACCCAAAGCAAACAGAAACAGGACCAAGTGCATGGCAAGCTGGGTCAGTTTTGGAACAAAGGAACATGCGCCAAAAGCAGTCAAGCCTTAGGAGAGTCCAGAACAAATAAGAGCCCTGAACAGACAAGAGCAGGAAAACAGAAAAAACTTAGGGGGTCAGCCAAATGCAACAACAACAAAAATCTATATAAATAAATAAGAATAAAACAACTCACAGAGGCAATAATGGAAAGAAAATATTTGTGCAATCAGACAATATGTTTCTGTCAGGTGATTTTTACAGTCCGATTTATAAATGACATTATGGCTAAACAGAGCAGGCTTGTGTAGCATGGCTAGACCACATAATGGATTTAATAACAGCCTATTGGTGGTGCATCATAATTACAAACATCCTTTCCAACTATTATGACCACCGTTACAACAAGTTTCACCAACAATGTAGCAGCCATGAGCAACATCATCATCATCATCCCCATCATTCATGTCATTCAATCATCTCTAACCATATTTCCGCCATCTTTCAAATCATCACTTCTATGATCCATGAGTAAAACTTTTCAGAAAACCTCACTGGTGCTCATGGCCACATAGAGGCTTTGGCACTGACCTTTTTCTGGAGGACACTGATCTTGCGCTCCTTGACCTCCAACATGTCCTTAAGGTCCCGTATCTCTCCACTTAGTGTTCCTTTCTCATCCGTTACATCTTGCAGCTGCTTGCTCTTTTTATTCAGGAATGACTCCTTCTCCTCAAGACGCAGCCTCAGAGCATCAACCTGAGGAAGACAAGATAAAATGCTCAGACATTTATAGAAAAGTTGCAGTTAAGTTAAGCCTGAGTGTAAGATGTTTGTGAGTTTCAAATAATATATAACACTATGACCCATCAGTGAAATCATGACACGGCACGTGTAGTGTCGCAGTCACACAGCTCCAGGGACCTGCTCTGGGTGACTGTCTGTGAGGAGTTTGGTGTGTACTCCCTGTGTCCGCATGGGTTTCCTCCGAGTGCTCCGGTTTCCTCCAACAGTCCAAAAACACCCGCTGGTAGGTGGATTTGCAACTCAAAAGTGTCCGTAGGTGTGAGTGAATGTGTGTGTGTGAGTGTGAGTTTTAGTGTGTGTGTGTGTGTGTGTGGCCCTGTGAAGGACTGGCACCCCCTCCAGGGTGTGTTCCAGCTTTACGCCCAGTGATTCCGGGTAGGCTCCGGACCCACTGTGACCCTGAATTGGATAAGCAGTTTCAGACAATGAATGAATGAATGAATGAATCAATCAATCAATTCAATACCAAATATTGCAACAATAACAAATGTATACCTAATTATTACAGTTAAAAAATGAAACTATGAATGAACAAATTCTAGGCCAAAAATGTAAAAAGCTGATAAAAAAAAGTATAAACATAGTTTAGATTACAAAAACATTGCTAAAGCTATTACAGTATGTACATTACAGTATGTGAAATACAAATATCAAAAGCAATGGTGTGCTTTCAAGTGGTTCTAACAGTAAGGGAAAAGTTCATGGGTGTGGTTGTCAGGCTTCCTGCAGGAATATTGATGCACTCCACCTGTGTTTTCATGTATTTAAGGTTGAATGGTTTAACATGTCATTGCAAGGTTTTGCACCTGCATTTTTCAGAGTACTCCAAGTAATTCCTGTTTATAATGTTTCATGTGCATGACCCTGTTTTCCAACCTAAAGTTTTTTGCTTCTTTCATTGTTTGTGTGTTTTTTAAGCTTTGGACTTCAAGGGTGTTATTGAACTCAATAATGAAAAAAAACCCTATATAGGAGCCCTATACAATAGGTTTGGGATGAATCGGAGTGGTTTTATGATTCAAAACTATTAATCTATCATCAGTAACTGACCTCACAAATGCTCTCAAAGCCATCGAGTCTAAGGCCTTCCTAGAGTATGAGGAACTGGTACTACCACAAAACTACCAATTACTTGTTTAAGAAATATGGATAAGCAGGTGTCCACACATTTTTGGCCTTCTAACCCATGTTGCTATATGAGTTATGGAGTCCTAATTGAGTTTCCAGGTTTCAGTGTAATGCACAGTGAGTGAATCCAGATGAACTCCGTAGGTGTTGGTGAGCTTGTTATCAGGAGACTTTAACGAGCCTTGAGAGATCAGGCACACACACACATTCTATACTCACATGCCTCATATCCACATCTCCAAGTGCATATTTTATTTCCCAAAGTAATTTAAAAGACAATTATGTGGAGCTCGACAAGTCTGGCAGCTTATATAACATCATCTGAAACAACAAATATGACTGATATACAGTACAGGTCGCACAACACCCCTGCTCAAATGTCAAAGCAGATCTACTAAATCTAGTAAAATTACAGGCGCTTCCATGAGCATCAATTAACTGCTCCAGGAAAAGAATGCACTCTTTATTTCTACTACTAGAGGAGTACAGTAACAACCTCATGTCTGAGAGAGAGAGGGAGGTAAAGCCCATTACAGAGGTATTACATGATAGTGAAGACCTATGCCAATTCATGGGAGAGTATTCGGCTCATATTGCTCTTCTGGCCATGACCCATCTTCATGATACTGAAATGTTTTCCTTTCTCTCTTTCTCTGCTCTCTATGCTGGCATTTTCTCATGCCAGTGACACTTGTAATCCTATGTCAGCTGGCACACTGTATTTTCTAAAGAATTTGTCCGGTGCTCAGCAGGAAATTGCTCATGTCTGCCTGGCTTAAATCTTTAGCTTCTCTTACTGCACCACATGAGGGCCTTTTTATAAAATACACAAAGTGCATAAGGCAGTGAAGAGTAAGAACAGAGCACTTTTACAGACTTTAAAATTTAGTTTTTCCTCTTACTCCTTACTTAGCATAAGTGAGCAACCAGTGGTCTGCTTTTTTTCCTTTTTCTTTTTTTGTTATTTGTAAGTAATAACAACTTAGAACCTAGAAACCAAGAACATGCTCTACTGATCTGAAATGACTGTACGTATTTAGAAAGAATTGATATGTTCCAGAAACAAACATCACATTTAAGCCAGAAAAGTGCCAAAGGACAACTTGTAATTACAATTAGTAGAATCCCTTATTTACAGCACTCTAATAGCTCATAGATTACCATGCAGGCACACAACCATCAGTCTACACTGACACGCACTAAAAAGGGGCACACTGTAGCAGTGTGACTTCTATCATGTTAGCTGTTCTCTGAAGATTATTACAAAAATACAAACTTCAGCATTGAATGGTTTGGGTGGTTTACAGCTAAAGCAAGATCATCAATTGATCATCACATTTAAAAAAATTCTGAAGTATATTAGACATATTTGATATACAAATAAGCTTCTACAGATATCTCTACTGATCTCGAAGTAGACTGAAGCATGAGCCTGAACTCTATACTTCACCAAAGAGCAGTGTACACTCTGTATCATGTCATGCTTCTTTTCAGTTTAGCCAAACGATGAGAAACTACAATTGCAGGCTGAAAAATCGTGCATTTAATCACTACTCATGCAGATTTAACGTGACAAATGAAGATATGGGCTGATCAGTGAGGCATATATCAACGTCCATTTATCTTTTAGTATGATCAAAGTATTTAAATTCTAATTGAAGGTTGAATCCAAATGCCACAATATAAAAGTAACCCAAGCAACTGAGAAAAAGCATGTATTAAATTAGTTAATTATCAAACAAGTGGCTCACATATACTGTATAAAATATTATCAACCAAATGTAGCAAATATCAGCCAATAACATATTTCCACAGATTCTGCTCAGTCGACTTTCAAAGTTATTTAATGAACTATCCAGGTTTGGTCTCAGTTAATACTTCACACTTTTTTCAGCTGAAACAAACAGACTAAAATGCAATATTGTAGTTTATCTTTAGTGTCAAATTAGCATAAACACTATATTCATGCTATGCTATGAGTCATCTACTATGTAGTCTATGTAGTACTTTGTGGTCTGTGTTGGGGATTATGTGTAATAGAAAGTGTTATTAAAGAAAGACATTATCATTTGTTGAAATATGTGATTTTATTTTCCCCCTAAACCAGAGAATGTGAAGCACGAATAAAACAAATACAAATTAAAATGCAATGTGTATGTTTAAAATTTAATGTGTATGTGCAATTTTATAAAAAGTATATAAAATTTAAACAATTATAAAATATTTACTCTGCCACTGCTTCTTGGAATATGTTACACTCAAATCTGAATTATAAGACTGCATCTTGGCATATAGCAATTGTTTGAAAAAAAAAAAAAAAAAAAACCAGCAGGGGTCAGTTACATTCCAAATTCGGTTTAAAAAGTTATAATTATAGTATGTGGTGGCATGTCATAAGCTTTCAGTGTTTCAGTTACTCACACACAGGCAAAACATTGTAGCTATTAAATAAAGATCAAGAACAAACTGTGCATGAAAAGTACAAGCATTGTCCAAGACGTTAATAATCAACTGTGGTAATTTAATTTGTCAGCAAATTGATATACAGTCTTTGCCCTTTAGCTTCATTCTTAAGTCATTAGGGAGAAATTGATCTACAGTCTAGTTTATAAAATGCATCCTTCTTGTACACTGAAATTGTTCAATCACATCTCTTCATCTGAATATCCAACAACTTTTTACGTCCATATCATGCAACTCTAGGGTTCAACAGTATATTTTAAACACCAGTAACCTTAAACCTAAATATACTTAATGCCTCACTAATGCACACATAGACAGATACACAGTGCATGAGGAATGTCGTTGCTTACAGGATTTACTGAGTGAGGCGATGCAGTCAGTACTGAGCTGGATAAACATGGATGATCTTTCCACAGGTGAGTATCAACAGAAATGTGAATGCTACTCAGAACATCTCTTCAAATCTGTAACCACATAATATCATAATAAGATCACATTACATAAGTATGCCTGTATGTGTACATATGTGCTTCTTTCTTACATGCAAGTTTTTACACTTGTCATTATCCAATAGATTGTGTGAATGTGTTGTTTTGTATGCACAACTCTCTGTGTGAGGTTTGCTGGTTGTTAGTAATAAACTAGGAGTTTTGTGTGGTATATGCAATAAAACAGCAATATAATATTCAAAATAACTATAGTATTCGAATATAGATTAGTATAAGTTTTTGCAGGGTTGTCGATAGGTAAAAATGATTAAAAACATAATAATTGCTGTGATTCATTCGAATAATCACATTGTCCCTTCTTAAGACTAAAGCTTTTATGAATTGATATTTGAATGTAAAATACAGAATCATTGTACGATCAACTCAACAGAATTATATTTGTATTGGTAGTGTCTATTGATTAAAATATATAATCACAAAAATAACATACTAGAACTTTGTTTTATTTTTGTGAAATAATTTTGTGTTTATTTTGAAATGTATTATAACTCCTCAGTGTAATTTTGATGATTTTTAGTTTTGAATTTCTTAAATTGCTGAGAAAAAGTGTCGAGGAGAGCTTTAGCATCAGACACAAAAGCTTTAATGGAGAAAATTCACGCTAAAGCGCAGCTTGTGTGTCAAGAAAATGAAACAAGAGCTCCATGTGTTTGTCAGTGTGTGTATGTAAGTGTTAACGCATATTTCAACATGAAAAGTGTAAACTACATTCTGTACTACACAGTGGCAACACTGTATTCACATCGCTAAATAAAACAGATAAACAGACTAGGCTCTGTAAAAATAGATCCTTATTGGAGGAACATGAGGCCAAATTTGGTAAACAATTCATTAGCATTATAAACTAATTAATACATTAAATTCCCACATATTAATGTGAACTAATGTTAATTCTGAGAGGACAAATTTTTACAAACTTTAACTTTTATTTCAATTTATTGATATCTATATAGACGTCTTTGGTTTTGTGGCAAAACATTTTTCATTTTGACATAAGCCCATAAGAAAAAAGGAAAACACAGTCTATTGGCACACTATTTCTTCTCTAATATTTGGTGAAACATACAATTGCTTTATCACAACAGCACTCCTGTAGGGTAAGAATTACACCCGTCACCTGTATTTCTGTCTATTTTAGCTCCCTCTGCTTCATGTCTGAGTAGAACACAACACTTAGTTTCCCATGCTGTAGAATGACAACAGAAGTGTGTCTGTATGACAGTGGTTCAAAAGACATTTCAGAACACAGTGTCAGTTAATGACCAGCAAAACCCTGCAACCTCAATCCCACATCTCAGTTTGAACAGCAGCTGAAATACTGAAATAGACACAGAAATGCAGCAATGAGACACAAAGTAGCTTTTAAAAGAACATTGTTGCTTATATATGGACTGAGCTTACTTTGTCATTTGTTAACAGACTCATACGAACTGAAAGTTCTCAAATTATAGTCTTTGGCCCTTAACTGCGTAATGTTTTGTGGTAATTGTTGAGTGGTACTATAAGTGGTACTGGTAATAAACAGCTCAGTTAAGCATCAGTGATAATAAAATCCAGGACCAGAAACTGGTTTTAAGCTCCTCATTCGAAGATATCTAATACTGAATTTAATAAAATGCACAATTAATTTATTATAAACTAAAAATATATGTGCATATGTAAGCATGCCTTTAAATGTAAGCAAATATGAACTGTGAAATAAATAACAAATTTACATTTTTGGACAAATCAAAGAAAATCAAGGCCATAATACAATATTTGCACACATTTCCTGGAAGTGCTGCATACCCAAAGTGCATGATCCAGGAGTGGAGACAGTCAGTAAAACTAGCACAGAGTTGCTGTTGGTACCATTCCCACATTCTATACGGCAAAGTGCTTTAAAACAATAGGCAAAACAGAAAGCAAATGGTCCCCACAGAATCATGGGACTCATTCACCCTGATCTATTGGTCGCTGGGTGTTACATTCCTTTTTACAATTAACTCAACTAGCCATCAGCTGTGTGTCTATGAGTTTGAGAATTAACCCCAGTGTGGACAAAGTAAAGTCCAGCCAGGGAAGATTGCATCGAGGCGTGCCTCAGTGCTCTCTCAGACACACACACAGGCGTGCACACGCACGCAAACACACACACACACACACACACACATTAAAACGTCTCCGCTGCAATGGCCTCTCCCGCTTTTCACTCAGCACCACATCATTTAAGAAAGGCCTTGATACGTTTTCAAGATCTTGTGGTTGCAGAACTATTAAATCTTGGCCAGGACATTAAGTATGTTTTTTTTCCTCTCCTTCTTTCTCTCTTCATCCCTGACCTCCCCATGGTCAGACTGCTCTTGACAGCCAATTCTCATTCTGACCTATGTTTTTGGAGAGAGAGAGAAAGAGAGAGAGGAAGAAGACACACTGAGGGAAAGAGACAATAAATGACTGCGAATTAAAAGGCAGAGATAAACAAAATAAAGAAAAAATGTTAAAAAAAAAACTACTGACAAAAATATGAATAAGAGCAAAACCGAGTGATCAATATATAGTAATGTGAAGAATAATAGGCACACACACACACACACACACACACATGTATGATCTCACACATTATAATGGCCAGTGAAACACAGCAGGTCCAACTCATGAAGGTATAAAAACATTATAAAATGACATTCATAAACATTAGGCGGATCTTGATTTGTACCATTATCAATAATCATTATCAATTGTACCATCTCCCCACTACTGTCTCCATCTCCCTATTAGTAAAAGTAGAGTGGCGTACAGTGCTCATTAAAGCATTTATTTGAATTTTGCTGTGGAATCCATCATTCTCCATGTAGCAGTGCACTTACCCTAATAATTGCTATTTGTCCAACAATTAATAATGTTCTCTCAGCTGAGACGAGACGGAAAGGGCAGAAATAGGCCTAAATTGGCTCAGATGGGGCTTGAGAAAAGGTCGTTCTTCAAAAATATCTCACGTTCTATTTGAAGTGGTCTCTCAGGCCGACTCTAGCATCTGTCTGGTCTTCATCAGTAGCGCTACAAGTTTCCAAAGAAATGACCGTGTAGTCAGATAAATTAGGTATAAAAATGTAACTTTTTCAGATGAAATTTCAAGTGAAATATTGACTTCTGAGTTAAGGGGACCATAAGGGTGCAAAAAAAATTGCTTGGGAAAATAAAGAAAGCAGTGGCTGCTGGACATAATCTGTAAAAGTCAGGTGTCGTAAGAACAAAACCTCTTTACAGTCGTGCCAAATGCATATGGACGTCGCCCAAAATTAGCAAACTAGCTGGTTGTCTGAGACAAAGGATTTGTTAATCAAAAGTAAGTAATTGCTCTGGGAATGTACTGAGATGACTATTCAAGATCTGATATTATGGAATAAGCTCATAAAATGCAAAACTTTCGGCAGTCATCTTCACTCCGGACACTAGACAGGAATAGGAGAAAGCTAGCTTATTTATCATCTCTGTGGGCCTTTCAAAAAAGGCTTTCTTTCCTTTTCCCTTCTTCCATCTCCTTCCATTGCATTAGTCATTTCATCCCACCGGTTTCACATCACCTCCATCAAACCCCACCCTCCTGAGGCAGTTTAAAGTCAGTGCTCTGTAACAGAATCAGGGTTGAACAGAGATACACCTTAGAGAGAAACAAGAGAATATGTTCAAGATTTGCAGACGTTCTGCCATTAACTTAGCCTAGCTTTACAACTGCATGTCAAATGTCTGAGTACAGAAAGATGAAGAAAGACAAATATCCTGATCACCTTGGCCTCACCAGTTTGAGGATATTGCTCCATACGTGGGTAATATTGACTTTTTTCTTCTTTTTTTTTTTTTTGCTGTTTTGAATTACTTAAGTTGGAAATGTTGCCAAATACAAGAGAAGGCTAACTGCATTACCAGAAGTGCTACAAACCTAAACAACTCAAGTAAAAAAAAATTTGTGTTTTTTTTTGTGGTAATTCAATCAGTGCATTCAACCTTACAGGCAAGTTAAACTTCAGCCACATACAAACAAGAGTCATTTATTTCCTCAAACATACCGTTCCACCTTAAAAACGTGGAGCTTCTGAATATAAACAAACCAGAGATAACAGCATTTCCCCATAATCTGGATGTCCCCTTTAATAACTCTGCTTGTTTGCTAAGTGACGCCAATCAGCCATAACATTATGACCATCTCCATGTTTCAACACCCTTTTTACTGTCCTTTCTCTTAGCTCCTCTGACCATACAGGAGCACTTTGTAGCTCTGCAATTACAGACAGTAAACCATGTATGTTTGCCCACTTTCACCCGGTACTTCAATGAAATACCACAGAGCAGCTATGATTGGCTGGTGGATCATTTTCAGTGTTGTAGTGACAATGAGTGGTATAGTCCACTAACCAAAAATATCCAGCCAACAGCATCCTGTGTAAACAGATGAAGGACTAGAGGACAACCAAAACACACTGTGCAGCAACAGATGAGCTTCTGCCTCTGTTACATCTACAAGGTGGATCAACAAGGTAATCAAGGTAAAAATTCTACCAGTATGTCCACAATTGTGCCTGTTAGGATATAGGCGTCTATAGATGTGGTAAGAGACATAAATAAGGTTGAATTTGAGATATTGATTACAGGTTTAGTTACAGCATCAAGAATGACACTTAAACACTGGAAATCAAATAAATTACCAGAGCTAAAGGAATGTTTAAATGTAATAACAGAAACTGCTGCCCATAAAAATATGTTAGCTAGAATATCAGGATAGGGTATAACAAGAAATGAGGCTTGGCAAAACCTATGGGAGCAAATAAAACTTGAGGCGTAGTGCAACTGGCAATACCCGCATCCATGCCTAGCATCTCCACTCCCCGTTACACTTAACTGTAATGGATGAACATATTCAGAAATATGCATCTTGTTCTTTCACTCATTTGTAAATATGTATGTCTCCTTTTTAAATTTTATATATATATATATATATATATATATATATATATGTATTTGCTCTATACTGTATGTTGTTTATAGCCCAATGAAGTGTGTAATAAAAGTTTAATTCCAAAAAAAAAAGGTAATCAAGGTGTCTAATATAGTGGACTGTAAGTGAATACAGTGCTTAAAAACTCCAGTAGCACTGCTGTGTCTGATTCCCTCATACAAGCACAACACACCTGCTTTATTGTGGGTCCTGACCATTGAAAAACAGGGTGAAAGAAGGCAAATAATGCATGCCAAGCAACAGATAGACTACAAAATATTAATGTATGGTCAGTGGATCTGAGTGTAGAAAAGATTTCAAAATCCTGGCCTGGATCTTAGATCCTAGGTCTAGATTTGAAGACCTCAGCCTTATATAGGAAGCTATTTGATATTCTGCTGAAATAGAGCAGCTTTGTCAGGTTTCTGAAATTTGTGATAATAATAATTAAGATCTCATTTAGCTACCTATCATCTAGCTATCAAAGCTGCCTCCACCAGCACCAGCAAGTCATGGAACAGCCTCAAAAGGAATGCTCAGGCTGGTTACAACCGACAATAGGAGTACTGCACTAGATTCAGATTAAATTAAGTAATTTGCAGCAATAATACAGCATATTGCAGTGTTAAGCCCCAGTAAATCACTACACTGGAAATTCTTTCACCACGACAGCCCTAAAGAGAGCTATAATTTAAGCTAGCTGCTAGCTAGGGGTTACATCCGTTTCCCTCTTTGAAGACTGAGTGCAGTTTAATCATTGCAAATTAGAGGGACATGAATGTGGCATGCTCATAAATAAAGGGATGTGTAAAAGTGTAAATAAACCTGCAAAGGTATATAAAACCTCTTCAGTGGTGCAAATTAAAATAAAAATAATCTTGAGTGATATAAAGCTTAAGTCATTTTACCCTTTATTTCTGGTTAATTTTAGGTCACAGTCTCTAGCAACAAGCTCAGAAAAGGGCCAACGCAGACATGATGTAATGTAGGTTTTTATTTAGTCATTATAGAAACAGCAGACGTGTTAAATCTGATGATGAGACCGCAGGTGTGTCTCCTTGTTATGGCTGAGTGAGACATGGCTCAAAAGATAATACAGTAATCTGTAGTACTTTTGTTTAATTGTGGTATATCAATCTCTCTTTCTCACTAAAGGTGTGTGCAGACATGACAGTCCAGCTGTTTGCCCAGAGGCTTCAAGAGATGAGAAAAGGATGGGCAAAATTCTCTCTGCCATTACTTACTCTCTCAACAATATATTTATTTATTGACAGGCTAATGTGACTCTGCTCCAGATTTTATAATCCGGATGCAAAATCAACCACCACAATCCGTTCAAGCTTAAGTAAAATCAGCAAAATATGTAATAAGCCACAGACTGTTGTAAAACGCAGCCAATGAACTGCATGTTTAAGCTACTGAGAAACAAAACAATTGAAAATGAAGAAAAGTTAACAATGCGTTCCTGCCGTCAAAGCTATCTTCCACACCAAAGCAATGTCAAACTGATGAGTAGACCATTTTGACGCATAGTAACCTACATGCTTCAGTTGTAAGCTCTCTGCAGCAGTAAGTTCAAGGCACATGCCTTTTATAGTTTTTTTGTTCAGTGATATGTTTTCATAATCAGTTTACTAGATGAAGTTCACATTCCGTTGCTTCATGTTCGGTTTCATGATATCTGAAAAATATCTCATTCAGAATTGGGAAAGAGTAAGCTATTTCAATGTCTTTATACTAAATTTGTGTAATGTTACAGGAATTTATAACTTATAGTAAACATCTGAACCATTTAATAAGCCTTCTATCTATTTATCCCTAGCTGTCAGTTCTTGGGAAGCTAAGGGATGGGGATAAGTTTCTCCCCTTTTTTTTCTTTTATGTTATTTAGGACAGCACAGTGGTGCAAACAGGAAATGTTGCTCTCACACTGCTCCGGGATCCTGGGATTGTGGGTTTGAGCCACACTCTGTGTGGTTGTCTGTGAGGAGTTTGGTGTATTCTCCCCGTGTCTGCGTTTGTCTCCACCAGTTGCTCCGGTTTCCTCCAAAATCACACTTTTGTAGGTGGATTGGCTATGCAAAAGTGTCCATAGGTTTGAGTGTGTGTCGCCCAGTGAAGGACTGATGCCCCCTCCATGGTGTGTTCCTGCCTTGTGCCCAGTGATTCTGGGATAAGCGGTTACAGACAATGAATGACTG
Source organism: Hoplias malabaricus (assembly GCF_029633855.1). Lineage (NCBI taxonomy): Eukaryota > Metazoa > Chordata > Actinopteri > Characiformes > Erythrinidae > Hoplias > Hoplias malabaricus. Next base: position 16,168,675 of record NC_089813.1, read on the forward strand.
AATGAATATTGTTATCAATATTCACAATCTATCAATACTCAGATTAAATAACAATTAATCTATTGTTATTTAATCTACTGTTATTTAATTGCCATTTCCCTGGGTTTATGAAAAAATATTTGTATAAAAAAATTGTTCACTAAGCCTCTAAATCCAGAAGTCTCTGGAATCCAGAATGTGGTCTAAAGAATACATAAATTATAAATATAGGCTTCTGAACACCAAATAAGAATCAAATTTCAACATAACCAAGCACTACCCAAGAATTCAAATTCCTTACAAAAGCTTTTGCGCTCAATCGTATTTAAATTAATATGCAAATCTACTGAAAAAATATAAACTAAGCATCTTCTAGCAGGATACTTTAAGGAAAGCGTATTTAACATACAAACAGAAAACCTCTCAAATCTCAGTTACTATATGTTCATCAAGCAACCACCTTAAACACCCTGTAAAAGCTTTAAACATTGTCTACACAGACTACAGGACTTGGGATAAGAAGTCCACAGCTCGGTCATATTTTCCACCATCACACCATATAGTCTCCACTCATAACATACTATCTGTCATTAATCATCATTATCACCCAGCTCAGAGGGTAAGTCTGGGGCATGGTCCAAATCGCTATGAGCTGCTCTGCATTTATTGTTTTTCTTGTCCATTCCAAAATGCCCACTCCCTTACATTCTGCTCCTAGTCATCTGCCATTTCCAAAATTTTACAACACTGATGTTTTCATCTTCAAACAATAAGTAGAGACTGGCACAAATGCCAAAAATTCTGCCTTATAAAACCAACACATAAACACATAAAGAAATACAAATACATAAAGAAATACAAATAACACTAATACAGAGAGACAGTGGACACGAACATGTCATTGCTTTTGCTCACTTGCACAGAAATGAACTTCTAATGAGCACAGGGACAAGCATTCTATGTAAATGGATCAAGTCCAAGGATTGAAACCCTTGGGTCTAAAGAAAATATACAGTCTGCAGTGGATGTCTCTGTGGCCCTGTTATTTATACAACAGGTGATGGATGGTGATGTGTTGTTGCTATGGGAGACACACAGCAAAGTTAATGTTTCTGAATCTTAACACTGCCATACCTCCCTTATAGACAATTTATAGAGCACAGCAGACTTTAAAAGACTAGATTCAGCAGGGATTTTAGAGGAATATAAAGGCACCAAATATACACAAAGTTAAATGACAAGTCTGCTCTATATATAGTTTGTGTCGTTGGAATACTAATGTCACACAAAGACAGAAATTTCTAAATGTTGCAAAAAATGCTGCAAATGCAGCCCTGAGATATAGCTGGTCATATATTTTAATATTTATTCACACACACACACACAGACACAAACACACACAAACACACTCATAACAATCAACCCCAGCAATCAGTTGTTTGTACTTTGACCTGAGGTCAAGTAGGTTAAGAAAAAATGACCCGTCGTCGGCTAAGATCAACAGTGGAGAAGCAGTGGAGTTGACAATAGTGAGCGCTGCTTCCTCTTCCAATTGCTAAAAACAGCATCGAGGGAGCTATCAATCTAAAATAAGAACTTCCACCCCCTAACACACTGATGCCTCACACACAGAGAGGGACATTTAGAACCTAGTGTGACCTTTGACTGCAGGGTTAGGGTCAACCACACTTTTCAGGCTGAGGTTGATGTGTCCATTATCCTGTCAGCTCATTGGCTGTATAAATGGGAGCAAATAGAGAACGGTGCAGAGATAGTTAGGGAAGAGTGGGGGGGATGCTTTTTTTTCTCCTTTCAATTAGTTACCTTGACACTGAGAAAACGTGAGTGTTTGTGTATGTATATATATGTGTGTGTGTATGTGTGTGTGTGTGTGTCTTCAGCTAAATTCCTCAGTCTGCACTGAACCAACTGATTCCCGGCTAAGTAAAGCTTAGCAGAGGTGTTTTCCTTTAAGTGATTGATGAAGAGAGGAAAAGAGGAGTCGCCAACCTCATCCCTCTTTCAGTTAATCCTCTCCTCCTCTCCTCTTTTGGAGAGATGGACGAAGAGAAAGTGGAGACTGTTCCTTCAGGGTCTGCAGATGTGCCTCACAGATGAGGACAGATGGGTGAAATGCAAGGCTAACCTGTTAGAGAAGTCACGTCTGTGGTTTTAGTCCAGAATGTAGAAAAAGTGTTTCAAATTTGGTGCTGATTGAATACGGATGTGGATGTCTCTACAGTTAATGCAGGTGGCATATCAATAAATATTTACACTTTAAATGTAGAGCCACTAGCAATGATTGCACAAGCCTTATGACTGCACAATGCATTGTTTTTTTACATCATTTTAGTGGTCTAAAATAATTCCTCAGGAGGGTGCAATATTCAGATAATAACATTGTGTACTTTGGGCTATGAGCATTTTGAAAGGACCCAACATCTTTAAATCTGGCAAAAATCACATTAAACCTATGAAAATATTAAAAATGCACAATATTTTATATAAATTGTTAAAATTCATAAATAAATAGACAGTATGTAGTATAGTTGCATTTTTACGTTTTCATTAATTAATGAATTATTATTTTAAAACATTTTGATATCCAATTTATTTGTTAATTAATGGTTAATCTGTTAATCTCATATATCTACTTCTGACAACATTTCCTAAGGGGGTTGGTTTCTGCATGCATTACATAAAGAAATAATTTTGATAACATGACATGCCATTGCTATCCAGTCAAAACATGTATCTCCAAAATAGCATCTTTACAGGAGAAGGGAAAAACCTGCTTAACTTTCAGTGGAGGCGATATATTTTATTCCAAGTAACTCTGGAACATTTCTATATGTCCATTCATCATGAAATTTGCACACAACATGAAGGACAGATGCTGTCTCATGATGTAGTACCTAAAAATCTGCAAAAATGGAGAAACATATTTTTCATTTTCATATGTAATGCACAATAAGTAAACCATGTTGATCATGATCATTCAGAATGAGTGAGTGTTGACCATGTTCACCATCATACAATTCTAATATATTGCATTTATTTATCACGATTTAAAATGTCTAATTTATCATAATTGAAATATAATTACAAAATATTTGTAATATGCAAAGGTTTTTTTTTCATGTCTTGTAGATGTAATATGTATGTGTGCACACTCACACAGACTCTTGTGTGTGTGTGTGTGTGTGTGTCTGTCTGTAGGCTTAAGGTAACCTGGGGAAATTGCTACCACATGTCAACAGCATAAGTGATGCATAGTGGACCCCCTTCATCTACTCAAGCCCCTTGGGCAAAGAAAAATAAAGAGGAGACAAAGAGGAGGGGGTGAGGAAAGGAAAAATAGCACAAGACATTGGAGGAGATTATGGCTGAAAGTGAACAGGACAAGGGAGGAGCAGAGAACATTTCGGTGTTTGTCAGTTGTATTCAGTCATTCCTTTTGTGGTTATTTGATTTGTTAAGATGTAATAAATGTCCACCTTACTAGTGAAACATGTTTTCCTGTCCTCCAAATAGACATAGCTTATTCCAGTCTGCAGGGGCAAACAAAGTCTAAATATTGCAAATATAATGTTCACATTCGGTGATCTAACATGAATCAAATGCATATACACAGCCAATATTCAGATATTGTACAGTGTGGAAAAATGGAAACTTTTCTACATAGAAAGTTATAAAGAGCTATTAAAGCAATAGTATAAAAGCAATAGTAAGAAAAAGGGTTTTCTTACCCCAGTCAATCAGTAGACTGGGGTCAAAATTCTGATTCATTACTTGTGATTAGTTAACTGAATGTACTAATAACAGTAAAAAACGATTTTGTCACAACTTCACGCACGATCCTTATCCCTTGACTGTATTGTAATAGGATCATGCCTGGCCCAACCAGATTAGATTTTTATTGGATTGTCATGGCTTATTTTAAACTGTATAATTATTATTTTTATTTAATGTGTTCAATAAAAGCTTATAGTGAGAATGTCATCAGCATAAAGTTCAGAGCCTGCCATTCAGAAGCTGTTAAACATAAATTTGTAGTCTGGAAATACAGATTTATAAAGTGATCTGAATCACATCACTGCAACACAAGCTGGGTCTACAGTGAGTATACATGCTTGGGTGAATAAGCAAAATAGTGTTGCATATCGATGTGAATTGTAGTGTGTGTGTGTGTGTGTGTGTGTGTGTGTCTGTGTAAACCATTAAATATCTCATCATTGCCTTTCTCTCCCCTAAGTTACTGTTTTTTATTACTTTTCCACATGGACACTCGGCTGCTTCCAAAACATGGACGCTCTTTTCTTTGGACGGTGTGTGTGTTTGTGCAGGGCCGTGCCGTTCCCTCCGCTGACTACTCCATCTGACCTGTTACTGAGCAGACCACAGAACTGCAGAACACAGATTTCAACTACCACACTGAGGGGAAACCAGGACATAAGGCCCCACAGCAGCTGAGTTGCGGGCTACAGGATTACCCCCCAGTGTGTGTGTGTGTGTGTGTGTGTGTGTGTGTGTGTGGGCAGCAATTAGCAATTACATACTGACTACATATCACTTACACAATCATAAAAAAATCATTTATAATGCAGATCAGAGAGAAAAAGCATTGATACAAATGTATAATTTCACTTCCCTTTACATATATTTTTTATTGGAATAAAACAGGTGAACTGTCTCACAGGATTGGACATCCTTGGCTTTCAGAAGAGGCACTAGCTTTAGCCTCACATCATCACGTGACGTTCATGGACATGGCAGCATCTAATCAGAGACAGTCCAGACTTCCTCTGTTCTATTGATACTGGTATCTTCCTTCATAATAAAAACTGCTCTGGTGGTTTTAATCTGCGTTTGGATTATTTAGTCAACCCTCTGACAATCAAACATAATGCTAGCCAGCATGGGTGTCTCTTAGTTGGCAAAGTAGATGTGCACAGTTTTCACTGCCCTCAAAGCTCGGTGAGCTGTCCATTGTCTTAGTTGTTCTAGTTAACACTTGTTTGAAAGATGCTTACTGGCAGGGTGTAACCTACTAATAAGGTGCAAACTGTGTGTATCTGCATCCAATTTGTGTGTGTGTGTGTGTGTGTGTGTGTGTGTGTAGTCTCCTGTACTTCCCACTGCTCTGATTCTCCTTTGATCGTTAACTACTAAGCCCATATTCCAGACAGGCTACACCTTAGAAGCAGATAAACACTGAAACAGCTGTGTACATATATACAACTACAGAAGTCTGTGCACACATATGACAAAAAATATGCCCTCACATCTATGCAATATGTGAGAAAAAATCTAAGAAAAACTAAACAGCAAACAACAAAGGATCAAAAACACAAACTAAAAAGTAAATAGACATAAATAAATGGACTATACAGGCTTAAAAGTTCAAAAACACATGCACTGTGGTGGTTCTGACCATTAAAAAAAACGGGTAAAAAGTATGTAGAAGATGTTTTGGACAACAGCTTTGAAATACAAGGTGCACCTATATGGTAGGTGTAGCTGATAAAATGGAACAGGTATATAAATTCAAGGAAGTTGGTTTTAATGTAATGACAGATCTGTGTTTATTAAAAAAAATGAATGTTCTTTCTAAAGGCTATTGTTAGTGGATTTTGTTTTTGTTTAGTCTCCAATTTTTTGTGGTTATAGGGAAAAAAACTACATTTTCAGATGCTTATCAGATATATAAATATCACCATAAACAAAAAGTGGTAAAAAATAATTTCAGGCCTGCTGTATTATTTTCACTACATATTTTTTTTTGTTTCTTCTCAAATCAAATGTATTAACCAAGAGTCTGTCCACCTTTGCTGAAGTAAAAGTCTTTGTTTCTTGGAAGGCATAAGATTGATTATAATTAAGCTTAAATAACGATGTTGGGTGATCAGAAATGTACGGTTTGTCATAGAATCTAACGGAAAAATGTTAGCACTTTAGCCTGCATTGCATTTTTCAGAATGTGCAAGAGTTATTTACACACAAACTGTATACGATCTTCAGTAATTTGTGTTATTTCACTTGTGTATTGTTTCAGCATGTAAGAGACTACAAGCACAACCTACATATTATTGTTTTATTCTTTTCCACTTGTTTACCAGGTAAAAATATTTCTGATTTTGCTGATCCTGCTCTCTGAGGGTGTAACAGATTCTTGTTTTGCCTAGCTAAATTCTTTTTCAGTTTCATCTTAAAGTTTAATAAAGTAGTTCTCCTTGTCTGAAAATCTAAAATGACCAGTGAGTGATGTTTCCACACCACAACAAATTCAAGGCTGATCTCCCTATACCCTATGTAGGGCATAGTGTATGAAATACAATAATTCTGCACACATGTGGTCTGTTGTATGTCAGATTATAAAGTAATATTTATCCAGCTAAAAGGTTAAACTCTCTAGTTGTGCATTGTCTGGGTGCAGTAATTGTAGTTTTATTATTTGTAAAGTGCATGTCTCCTATGTCTAGTACACAGTGCTATTTATGACTGAGCCTGAGTCTATCTACTGACAGAGCAGGACTCTGTGTCGGATTTCATATATATATATATATGAAATCCATATATATATATATGAAATATATATGAAAATTACATATATATATATATAATTTATATATCTTCACTTAAGTTTATTTAATTTCAACATTTAAATGCGAACTAAAGGCATTGAAACAAAGAAAGAAAGAAATCAATTTAAACATCACAGCTTTTATTAGAGTGTATATATGTTTATGAGTAATGAGCAAGTACCCAAAATGGCAGCTACTATACTCAATGTTTTCACATGCAACTGAGGGATTGGAGCTCCAGAGGATACAGCTATGGCTACACAGCCCAGTGCTGGGAGGCTTTATCTAGTTGACACTTGGTCTGTGTCATACAGGCCTTAGACTCATATGCATCTACTCTATAGCATTTGATTTTATTGGTCATGGATGTAAAATGAAGATAATGTAAGTTGTCTGGGCACAACAGATCATCAGCAATGGAAGAACCATTAAGTAGCCAGAGGCCAGAGTCAGACATAGTGTGTGACGTCAGAATGTCCGTGTCCTCAAAAATCTCAATGGATAGTGTTTGTGAAAACTTCAGTTTTCAGCAAGTTAAAACTGTGTTTTTATGGACAGAAGGGCAAAACACATCTTTGTTTTTAAAAATATCCATATCAATGTGGACAGGGTCTTAGGCAAGTACAGACCTGGTCTTAGGCAGATACAGGACATGAATGGAGTAAGACATTCTATAAAAATGGGGGATTTATGAAGTCTCAATAGACTGACTGTATCTTTAGACTTCAGATGTTGAAGAGTGCATACACAGTGGTGGCAGGTGAGTAGAGCAAATGGAAAGAACCAGTAGTATGATGCAGTCACTGAAGTGCAGTTAGGAGCTGAGATAATGAGGATTTAAGAGCATGGGTCTGGGTCTCTCTCTCTCTCTCTCTCTCTCTCACACACACACACACATAAGGACATTCATTCATGCACACACACACACACACACACACACACACACACACACACACACAAACTGTGTGGGCATGACAGCATATGATATCATGTGCATGCATAGAGCATGAGCAGAATGAACACGCACAGATGCTCTCTCACACATACGGATCACGCCTCAAACTCTGAGCACCTGCAGTCATTTATCAAGAGACAGAGGAATAACAAAAACAAGCCTGCTGGGACTATCTGATACCTGACAAATATGTCATGTGCTTCTTTTTTCTCCACTAATGCAATATCACAGCTGAATCCGCTATCCAGCTCTAAAGCCTGGAGCAATGCTAAACTGACACTGGGATTTTCAACAACATTCTTCTTCACTTGCTTAATGTAAAACTTGTCTTTTATCCACCAGTAATCCATCAGGATCTACCTACATAGCATTCACACACACACTCACAAAACAGCACAGCTGTGATCAACTACAGCTGAGGTTCCCAACCTTTTTGTTTTTTGTTTTATTTTGATTAGATGGACCGGTGGAAGTGGGTGGTGCATGGGGTGTTTAGGGTCTTGTGGGGATTGCGTGATTGGGGTTATATTTTGTTGTTGTTGTGGTAAACTACATGACACATTACAGCCATAAACACACATCAGAACAACTCGTTAGACTGAGCCCTGGGCCTCCTTCCCAGAGACAATGCAGTTATGGTCTGTGGTTATGACTGTGAGTGACAGCCAAGTGTGATTTCAGCATCCTATAGGGCCTTGTTTTGGTGGCTGTCCATGCCTTTGGTGTTATCTAATCAAAAGCATATTGTTAAATGGTGAATTCATGGAATACCCACAAAGTTACATTGCTCTTGTGCAAAATAAACATCATTAATTAATAACAAATTAAATCAAATTAAAATTTGATTCAATACATTCATTCATTCATTGTCTGTAACCACTTATCCAGTTCAGGACTGCAGTGGGTCCGGAGCCTACCTGGAATCACTGGGCATAAGACGGATATATGGTCCCCAGGTTGGGGACATATCAGATATTAAACTGATAATAACAGATACTACACTTGATACATACATTCATATGATTTAAAAAAATATGTGTAGTATATATTCATGTGCTGATCTGATATTAGTCCTTCACTCATTTTCTACAATTGCTTCATCCATGTCAGGGATGCAGGGATGCAGCCTATTCAGATTCACCGGCCACAATGCAGGAACGCACCTTGGACCGGGTGACACACGCACACACACATTCATGCTCTCACATTTACGGACATTTTCTCCCAACTGATCCACCTACCAACATGTGTTTTGGACTGTGCACCCAGAAAAAAACATGTCCAGACACTGGAAGAACTACCACAGACAGTGACTCAAGGAGGGGTTTGACCTCAAAAACAAGTTCTGCTTTTACTTAATTAAGCAGTGCAGCAAAACTGGTAAGTCAGAGGATGGCTCTGTAATGAATTGATCAGTTTTCTATTTCCTAATATTGGTTTGCTTTGCTGAAGAAAACAGAAACAATGTTGCTCACTCTGCGCTGCTTTAGTTCTCCTTCCAAAGGTGGGATGCTGTTTTGCTTTTAAAACAAATATAGCGTGTGTCTCATGTACAGTGATTTTTATATGTAAAGCTGAGGTGGTAGCGTGGTTTTGATTTAAAGTTTGAGCAGCATACATGTGTATGATGGGCTTTACCTAGATATATTATGCTTAGAGTGTGCAGTGGCGATCTGAATTATTATTTCTATTTTGTAATACTGAAATTTTTCAACACATATTGTAGAACATACTATAGAACCCTCGATTACAAGTGGGTATTGTACACACTGACCAAGACAGTGCTGCAGGGAGAAAATAACAAATAAAACTGAAAATTTAATAAACGGATAACTTATAATTAACATTTAATGTGTGAATGATCTTTCATCATTTAATATTAAACTCGTTATTTTTATATTCATAATTTATCATTGAGCAAGTTTTTTTTGCCTCATTTATGATTTAATATGAGTTGTGTTTGATGTATATATTTTTAAATCAAACATATTTTTACTCATATTTTTTTTGAGGCTATTGAATGTTGATGTCAATGAATAGTTCAGCTTGGTGTGTTCAGCTAATGAAAATAAGGTGGAGAAGTTCGGTAACATTTTTGGGGGCAAAATCTGTAACCACTTCGTAATGGCTGAGGACCTGGCAATGACATTGTGCTGGAAATGAACAAAAGCACAGAATAGTTCACAGGCACAGGACAAACTTTAGTGAGAGCACTGAAAATCTGAGCATATGACACACAACATGAATGAACATGAACAATGAACAATGAACATGCCAGAGAGCAATGAAACTGTGATCGCTCCATAAATATTGCTCATATTTTAAAAACGTGCTCTCAACTTTTGGCATTAAAGTAACATAATAAATACCCCACCTCATACTAATATGTGGACAGAAAAAGCAACTGCATCTTCAGGGCCATTGTAGTAAATTCAGAATATTCTTTTTAGAAAAACTGAGATGTGAGACAACATACTGACATTATCCTTTAACCACAGCATATAACTAACTAGGAAAAAGAAAATACAATATTTATAATATTAACTTCTGAATGTTGAAGTTCATTATTTTTTAAGTGAAATTCAACAGCTATATTACTGTTTGTCCATGCTAGTACCAAATGTCACATGGTCCATGGTCCGGTGGTTGAAAACCTCTAATCTACAGTGACTGAATCACAGCTATGATGTTATTTGCAGAAACACATCACTGGTGCAGTATTTTATTAAACAACAGTTATTTTAAATAAAGAAAATAGAGTTAAGGTTTTAAATGTGTTTTGCTATTTACACTTGTTTGCCATCAAAAAAAATATGTTCTACCACAAAATGAGCACAACTCACAATTAAGTGAGGATGGTTGAGGCCAACTCATGTTGGCAAATTCTATGACTAAATACACATGCAGCCTAATTCCAGTTTATTTAGACAGTTTGTCTCATTCCAATTTGATTAGACAGTTTGCCTCATTATTTGGCAGTTTCTTATTCGAAACGGCTGTTCCAGAATTACTGCTGGGGCTGGATTAGCCTTTTACCATTACCATGACATTTTTACCGTTTGTTCCTCATGTGGCATGGTAGATGTTATAATAAAAAAATGTTCAGGTATATAAATGCTGCGTGTATATATTTTTGCCCATCCCAAACTCCCCACAAAATAAATAAATAAATAAATAAATAAATAAATAAGGATTTCATTGTCTTTTAATCAGCACTGCAAACTGCACAACTGTCTCCAGTCTAAAGCTTTCAGTTCAGCAGTTTCCACACTAGGCTATAAGAGACTGTGCCACTAATGGCCAATTAAGGTTTTCATTTTCAGGCAGAAACGGTATGTGTGTCCATAACTGAGAGACCATGTGGAACAAAATATATGGCCCAGAACAATTGCCAGAGTAAAAAGACTCCAAAAACAGTATTTAGTGGTTAGAACCAGGGAAGTAAATGAACATTTAAGTAACAGGATATTCATTTCAAATGGGTCATCCTCACAGCTATATTTATTTAGTTCTGTAGTGAGTATTTTAATTCCCTCAAAAATGTTCATTTTCATTTGTTCCTTGCAATATATTTCAAATGAATATAACGAGGCTACAGAGCAAAGGCACAGCAAGCTGTTAGTTACCCACAGGCAACTTAGTCAAAAACGTTCCAATAAAAATGCCACCGCAAAGGAATGTGCAGTGGGACATCAGTGAATCGTCCATTGTGGAAATATGACAAGTCCATACTCCAGTTATATTCATTTTAAAAATGTTATTATAAACATTATTCACATTATAATTCATAAGCGCAGTCTGTGTGAGACAAATTAAAAGTGTAATGGCTAGGTTTATATGCAACAGATTTCTGATAATAGATCAAGACTGAGCATCAGATGAAAATTTCTATTACATGCATACTGCAAGTAATCAGATCCAAAATTAGAGCACCACTTGGTGAAAATGTTAACAATGCAAACATTAGGTGACTCCATTCAGACTTCTTGATACACGACTCCACATTTTCTAGCGTATACTCCCACTCCTTGACTCTTTACCTATTGATGTGGCTCTGTCTTTGTTAAAACAGAAAGGAATAATTTATATAAACATTGCTTAAAATAAAATGAGTTGAGGAGTTGATTCCAATGATGGTGAATGGCTTTACCCAGATCTCAGAGACAGGAAAGAACACAGTGTTATATAATACTAATTTGTAAAATATTCCCAGTTAATTAAATTTAAATGTGGGTTGAAGAATGCATTCCCAAACTGGGAATGAGTTGACTCCAAGGGTTTAAACTCTCTGAAGCTTTGGCAAATGTTGACTTCAACTCACTGATGCTTTAGAGTTGAAGAATAGACTCTTTGGCAGTTGACTTCCCATCAATAGTCAGAGTGAGAAGAGCAGCAATATGTTATCTGAGTTCTTTACTAGGCATTTGTTATTCCTTAACATTAATTCTGGCCAGTAATATGCAAAATTAAGAAAACTTCTATCTATATTTAATTTTCTTTAAAATCCATGTAAATATAAAGTCTTTTATTTGGGCTTAAACCTGTCTGAACAACTCATTATTACTTTACTGACTGCTAACTATTATTATGTCTCTTGCATTTACTGAGTTACTGGCTCACACATAGTTGAACTTTGTAGGTTTTAATCAGATAATTCAGGTAATCAGATTCAGGCAATTGCATGGCTATTATTCTTCTATTTAACAGATTATATATAGGATTACCTACCTTAAAATCAGATAAAAATATAATCAGAATCAACCCAATATGAGGGCGGCACGGTGGCGCTCCAGAAACCTGGAGGTTGTGGGTTCGATTCCCACTCCGGGTGACTGTCTGTGAGGAGTCGGTGTGTTCTCCCCGTGTCCGCGTGGGTTTCCTCCGGGTGCTCCGGTTTCCTCCCACAGTCCAAAAACACACGTTGCAGGTGGATTGGCGACTCGAAAGTGTCCGTAGGTGTGAGTGTGTGAGTGAATGTGTGTGTGTCTGTGTTGCCCTGTGAAGGATTCGCGTCCCCTCCAGGGTGTATTCCCGCCTTGCGCCCGATGATTCCAGGTAGGCTCTGGACCCCCCGCGACCCTAAATTGAATAAGCGGTTACAGATAATGGATGGATGGAACCCAATATGAGGTCTCTATTCTGACTCTTGTTCTATTCCAACTGATCTTACTTAAATTACTAACAGATTATCAACTTAAAAGTAAATATATCCCCCGCTTTGCACCCAGTGATTCCAAGTAGGCTCCGGACCCACCACGACCCTGAACTGGATAAGCAGTTACAAACAATGAATGAATTAATCAATGTAAATACATCCAGTGAAGCGATGCTGCTAATGATGAATTTCCATATGACAGACTAGTGATGTTTAAATTCTTTACTGAGCCTCAAATTATTGCAAACTCAAGTGTTTCTTTTCCTTTTTACAGCATGGAAAATCACCTCAAAACTCAGATTTCACTTTATGTTTTGCAGCATGTCTCTTCAGTGTTCATGTGTGAATATAACCGTTATATATTTTTTTAAGTGATAAATATAATCCACTGCTAATATAATTTTGCTCTTTCTCCCAATATTTTCATGTCAGATTTTGGCCTTGCATTATTAAAGGTGTTGTCATGTTAAGGATATTGGCGTTAACAATATTGGCCTGTTAATTTTTGGTTGTCATGTTAAGCAGTATTCTGTAGCACAACACATTTTCCCTATACAGATGTGAACAATTATGATGGTAACTTTACAAACAAAAAATAATAAATAAATAAATTCTCTGAAATAGCCTGATCCTGACAAGAGTAATTTGCATCATTACTGTTTATTCCATATTTAATACAGATCAGAATATATATTTTTGACAGAATACTTTAAATAATGAAACAAATAAAAATTAAATGGACATAAGTGATGGAACCCCTTCATTTTCTTATTCACGCCCTTTTTGAGTCAATCACTGAAAACACTGATTTCTGTAGCTCCCATTGAGATTGTGCACTTCTGAGCAGATAGTATGGCCCACTCTTCCTGAGCAAACAGCTTTAGCTCTCACATTTGAAGGGTGCCTTTGTTGGACAGCAACTTTCAGCTCTTTCCATTGATGTTTGATAATATTCATTTCATGGCCCATAAAAAGTATTTTAAAAATATTCTACTGTTTTGTTCATAGCCAAACATGGGTGCTTTTAGGTGAGACGGAAACAGAGCATTCTGACACTGGGCAGTACACTCCTCTCCCGAATGTCTTGAGGCTTCATTGAACCCAACACAGATTTAAAGCACTCCATGCGAGACACAGCAAAGCTGCCCCAAAACATAACCAAACCTCCAAGCTGTTTCGCATTTGGTATGGTGTTCTTTTCTTTGAAAGCTTAATTTTTTCCAACTTTGAACACTGAGGTGAAAACAGTTTTGTCTCATCTGTGCAAAGGGCATTCTTCTAGGAGAAGCCGATATGCATTTTAGCAAACTCCAGTCTGTCTTTTTTATATATATATAATTTTCTTTCAGCAGTGTAGTCGTTTTGGGTCTATTACCATGAAGCCCACTTTTGTTCAAAAAAAGTGAGGGATGTACAATCAGACACTGATGTACATTGACCTTAGAGTTCAGCTTGTATCCATTTGGAAGGGATTTCCTTGGCTCTTTGTCTACCATTCGCATTATCCTTCTGTTCAATCGGGGTAAATTTTCCTCTTGCTGCTGGATCCAGAGAGGTTGGCTACAGTCCTAAGGACCTTAGACGTCTTAATAATATTTGCAACTGTAAGAACAGAACCATCAAGCTGCTTGGAGTTGGTCTTATAAACTTTACCTTTAACATGTTTGTCTATAGTTTTCCTTCTGATCTCTTTCTTTTACTTATTTGGTCAATGTTGAGTGGTGTGCACATGATATCAAAATACCAAACAGCAGAGTGACTACTTTTTTTTGATAAGAAGACTGAGGACATGTGAAACTAATAAAAGAAAACAGTTTGAAATATGACTATAATCCAATTATTTATAACTGTTTCTAGAAGTCACAAATACCTGTCCCAAACATTTTAGAAATCAATATAGAAATAATAATTACCCCTTATTTCACACTTTCTTTGGTTTAATCTATGGCAAACCAAAGGCATGCAGGTATAGGATACATGAGACAACTGCTTGCAAAAGATTTAGAAACATGCAAAAAAAAAATGATGGAAAGTAAAGATGATGACTAAAGATGAATAATGAAATTAATTCTTTATTACTTGAAAGTAAAAAGACAACAATGTGCAGTAAACATTAGTAAACGAAAGAAAGTCAGTATTATATGTGAAGACCATCTGCTTTTTTTTTTCTTAAAATATTATTCCTAGGTACAGTTTATACAGTTTTATAATGAAATTAGATGGTAGTTTTACTGAGTGTCTTGGAGAATCTGCCACAATTCTTTTAAGAAGTTGGAATGTCTCATTCTTTTTTTTTGTAACATTATTAATTATTATTATTATTGGTAAAGAAAATCTAATTTGAATCTTTTTGTACTGACTCAATAATGCAGAATTCATTACACAATTTGTACAAAAAAATAATAATAAATAGGGTGCATAAAATGTCTGTAAATGCACTGTAAAATGTTCAGGCAAAGGCTCTAGCTTCTGTAGAAGAACAGATACCAAGTTTGTGTCAGTTTTTTGGCTGTTAATTAGAAAATAAGTGGAATAATAAGAATCTGTGAAATATGTAAATATATTTTGAAGACTTACAAGTCAGCTATGGTTAGGTTAGTTATCCAAATGATTTTCCCGAATATACCCCAATTAAATATGCAGCTCATTTCTAAATGGACGTGAGACATGGCTATGGTATCACATTGCACTCCACTACAGAGGTTAAAATGTCCCCCTGCAATTGCAATGGAGTTAAATTACAGCTACTGAACAAAAACATAGAGTCATTATGTGAACAAAATATACTACAATCTCTAGCATACTATAACCTCAGTATAACAGAAAAAAACACACAAATTCATGTAGAGCTGTTAAAGAACTGCAGCTTTAAATGAAGATGATTATATTTGTCAGATGGATGAATGTCACTCACAGAGCATGTGCCAAGAGCATGAGCGACTGGTCACTGTGTGCAGCATACTCTATTTCACAGATCTGTCAGAGCAGCCATTGTCTGAGTAGCATTGTATTGACTGGTTTCAAACAATTACTTTTTTCCAATAAGTCCTCTAAAACTCACACAAGCGTGTTATTCAGATTGACCGAGACCAGCTAAGAAAGATTAATACAACCGTTGGCTGCTCTACTAATGGCAACCAACACTGCCGTTGAAAAGCAGCAATTCTCACTCCCCAAAACCCTGAAGAGTGTAACTGATGTTTGGCTGTTCTACCTCTGGTGGCTGCCATTTGGCATAGCAGACCATTGCAAAAGTTAAACCACGACAATGTCAAAACGAAATCTCTATCAAGCTAGGCAGGATACCAGTAACATACAGGCAAATCCTGAGGATGGGAGCATTCACTGACACACACACAATATGTTTATATAGTTATTGTATCATTATTGAATGCAGACACCACATTTATTCACTTGGCATCTTCAAATGCAGCTTATGTATCCTGATGTTCAATGGTTCTTGTTTTCCAACATTCAACTTAAAAACTGTGAAACACATGAGACTGTCCTCCATACTTTCAGGAACAACGGGAGTGTCAGAAACAAAAATTAAATATAATGATAGAGCTATATGAAATGAATGCGAACAAATCAAAATGTGTTTATAAACACTCAAACACATCCAGAGACAGATCCAATCAAGATGAATGCTTTACTAATGCCACAGCAGGGCTATACACAACAAAATCTCACACTG
Organism: Hoplias malabaricus; assembly: GCF_029633855.1. NCBI lineage: Eukaryota > Metazoa > Chordata > Actinopteri > Characiformes > Erythrinidae > Hoplias > Hoplias malabaricus. The sequence goes on from NC_089813.1 coordinate 16,185,045, forward strand.
GAATGGGCAGTGAAAGAAGCATACTCATATATCATACTTCATGCTCTATGAATAGCCAGGAGTGCTGTGAGGACTGCTGTTCACAGCTGGAAAATGAACATCATTACCATACCTTAGAAACAGCTCTAGGAAGTCTCACAAACAATGCTTATTCACTCCTTAATAATGTAAATATTCCCTCAACTAAACAAAAGTCACTTGGAAAAAAGAACAAGGACAAAGATAATGTGAGATGTTTTTCAACTTTAGTATTTGAACAGAAATCAACTTTTTAATCTAAAATGAATGTTGCTTTCTCTCTTAATTCCAGCCCACAAAGTGTCAACTTTCATATATCATAACAGATATATAGATAATAACAGCTATATATATATATATATATATATATATATATATATATATATATATATATATATATATATATATATATATATATACACACAGTGATCAGGGACAAGATTAAAACCACTGACAGGTGAGATTAATATATCTGTTTATATTTTACAATGGCCCCTGTCAAACGACCTCCAAAAGCTGTTCAGGACTGACTTCTCAAATCTCCCCAGATCTAAATCCCATCCGTCATCTTTCGTTTGTGCTGCATCCATGGGGGCCCCACATTATAAATGACAGGACTTAAATGATCTGTTGCTAATGTTTTGGTGCCTGAAACCTCAGTACACCATCAGAGGTCTTGTGGAGCCATGCCTCAACGGGTCAGAGTCGTGTTGGCAACATAAAGGGAACCTGCACAATATTAGGCAGGTGGTTTTAATATTACCGCTGACTGATGTATAATTGCATTAGTAGTACTGTTGGCCGATATGATCACAAATCAGTATCACGACTAATTGAATATTTTACCTTGCTTAAGATTAATGAACATTTTTGTTTTGCTTTGTTTTTTGCCCCCATAGTTCACAGACATGGCTTGTACTGTAAATACGCTGAAGTTTTAAAACTAGGATATTGTTTTTATATTGCTAGGAACTTTTGCTCTTTTTTAAGCCATGCACTATTTATATTTGGCGATATGATTGTGCCCCATGTAGTGAAACAGAGTGGTGTTTCATCTTCAGTTGTCAATGACAACTTTGTTTGTCACTGCTCACATGTGATTTTTTTTATGTCCAGTCTCATCTTGACTAAAGTTAAAACATATCCAAATGACACACAGCATTTTCTTTGGTAAAAGCTGCTCGACTTGCTCAGTTAGCCTCATTGTTTAGGGTCTCCTCCATGTTGCTGCTATGTGGCAGATTGGATAGGGTACGACTACATGCGTTTATAGTATGGTTTTAAGAGTATAGTGCATGAACACACAATGGGGGGCATATAAACAGAATAAAAAACACATTTAAAAAAAAAAATCTTTACAATCGATATAGACAAGTTTTGAATGTCGATTTCAGTTTCATTTTTGAATGCTAAGCCCTAATTAGTATTATTGTTGAGCAACCTATGGTAGACATTGAATGAGAATAAGCTATTTCCATATGAAAAGGAAAAAAGTCACACATCTTTACATCATATACTCCCCTCAACACTTTCACCTCTCCCTTTCCCTCATACCTTCTAACATAAGGTATATGTTTCCTTTCCCCCCACACACAAAAAAACTCTACAAATGTATAGAAGTGTCTAATTTTGTCCTAAATTGCTTCCTGTAATAGAGCAGTGGACATTCCCCATTCAACAAAGAGAGCTAAAGTGAAAGTTCCATGATTCACAAAAATCAGAGAGGCCTTCCCAGGCTCAGTCTGAGTGATAAAACTGTTGACAGAAAGGTCAGATGAGTGGACAGAGAAACCCTACAGCTCTCGCATGATTCCACGGCAAATAAAGGAAAGTCAAGGAAACAAAACACCATTAAAACATGAACTAGTTCCATTCAATTTATATGTAAGTGCCTAAGTAATGTGAATTAAAATAAGAAGCTTATCTGACTGATAATCAGATGCATATTTTTTAGGAATTTTAGAATAACACAGTTTCTCGGACCAGTTCAGCAAGCAACCATGAATAGCTCATATTTTACCATAATATATTAAATACCTTCCATCTACAGATAGCTTAAAATATTAATGAAATATTCTGTTAGGCAAAGAAGGCCATTACTATAGCAACATTCTTCTGTATGTTAGTTGTAAGTACAAGGTTTCTTAATCGTGTGTATTAAAATTCAGCATGTATTTCTTTTCTTAACACATGGAAACACAACTAACCTCTGTCTGCAGAATATTGGCTCTTTGCTCCTTTGCAGTAAGTGATTCCTTCAGGACTTCAATATGTTGCTTGCAGTCTGAATTCTGATTGTTCAATGTCTCCAGTTTGGTTTGCAGGGCCAACATCTCTGATTCTTTTTTTGATAATTCCTGTTTAAGCTGATCAATCTGAAAGAACGAAGAGGATAAAAGAGACTGTTAAACTGATGTTACAAATAAAAAATAAATCATACCCAATAAAGTGATTCATCACAACACACTCATGCCAAAAATCAGACTAAAGGTTGGTTCTGCAAATGTGGAACATTATTGATGTGGTGCCGAATTTAACTGCTCTGAAAAGAACACATTGTCATTTTTTTTAAAGGTTTGAAAGAACAAACAACGCACAGCACAGCGAAACTGTCCTGAGAAAGCCAAAAACACCCACCAAACTTCATAATCATTCTTACTGTCAAATATCTGGCAGATTTATATCACTTTGATGACTGGATAAAAAATGAGCTACATCTATGACATTACTTTTTATTTGGCTATGCCACTGTAGAGTCAGTAGATTTCCATCTTCCAATACTGCCAAAAATTTGATAAGATTTCTTGAATTTTGGTGCAGACTGATGGTCACATCATGACTCAGCACACTGCCATGTCAGTCATGTTTATAAGGAGAAACCAAAAGAAATAAACAGGAAAGGGGAATAAATTGATTGTTTACAAATATTCCTCAGTGCAGGAAATGGAAAAAATGAGCAGAGAAGATGGATTGAGAGAGTGAAATGTGAGTACTTTTGTTTGGTCTGATATCTTCTGTTGCTGAGGGAGCAGGTACGTTTGGTCAAGTGAGCGAGAAGTCACTCGTGGTGTTGGTGACCTAAACTTTTCCTAAAACACAAAGAGGAAAAACCAGTAACTCTAACTACTCCTATTGTTCATACTGGGGGTGGGCGATATGGCAAAAATACATTATCACAATTTTTTTATTTATTTTCTTTTTGTTTTTGGAGAGGATCACGGTCTTAATTTTAATCACATTTTTTTTTTCATGCTGGTTTTTAGTTTCTTAACACTCCAGGTATTTTTTCCATTTTCCGCTTGAAATTACATACCCAAATCTTTAGGCAATGAATAAACTAGAGGCAATTTTATGAAGTAATGTTACTGAAAAGTCTTCAATTTTTTTAAAGATATTAAAATTAATCTTTGGTGGTCAAAATGTTATCAAAACAACAAAACATTGTAGACACTTTTCTAAATTTAATTTGGAATCTTCTGTGAAAACTTCCTTTGGAATCTTCAAAGACCCCAGCCTCTTCATAAGGAAAATGATTCATTTTACTGCAGAAAAAAACAATTGTGTAATCTAAGCTTAATGGCATTATTTTACATTTTACCTTCCTTGACAAACAAATCTCATGCACCTCTCCAAATGGCTTTTTACCTTCACCGAAAAGGAAAAAAGTTCTGATTCACCTAGATTTATTCTGATATTTAGTCTTGTTTCTAACCGCACACTCTTCCCCCTTTAAGGCCAGATGTGTTGGAAGGAGGCAGCTTTCCATGATGGGCTGTGGAGTGAGGCCGCCTCCCTCAGTCCACCTCCTGTGTTTAAATGGTCTCATTAGGGAAAGGGCATATAGTGAAAGGGATCTAAACTTTGAAAACTTATTTATTGTTCTGGTTGTTGTTTATTTTGATTGCTGTTGCCAAATAAAACTGTCTGAGTCATCTCTTGCGCCTCTCTGTTAGGCGCCAAAGCATGGTTGCTTCCCCACCACCTTGGTCCATCGCCCCGATTGGTCTACAGACTTGATTGACGTGTCGTTAAAACCAAGAGCCCAAGCTACACGGCCATAGCGGAGATCCACAGGGAACTACTGTTACTTTTTAATTTTTTTTTGTACTTTATTTTGTTTTGTATTTTTTTCTTTTGGCAAAGACTCTTTACACATACATGAGGATTACTGATGAGTGGACTGATGGAAAGACTCAAATTTGGTCTTGTTTTGAAGGGGACAACATATGTAAGCTCTGGTATGCTTTGTGTGTGTGTGAAACACTTCTGGGCCCTTCAGGCTTCATGGAGCCACAGTTTTGTTTTTTTGTTTGTTTGTTTGTTGTGAGTAAGTGATCTCATATATGGCATAACAAATTATTTTGGTTTTAATTCAGTATTCATACATTTTAGAGTGCTAACTTACATTATCGGTTTCCCGAGAGTCTGCCCATTCGAATGATGTGTAATATAATAATAATAATAATAATAATAAGTATGTAAACAACTGCAGCGGACTGTATGTGCATTAGCACAATCCAACAATCTTCCTGTAATGGTTTATCATGGACAAATTCTTATCCTTCCCGATCTGATATCGTCATATCACACACCCCTAGTTTATACTAGGAAATATTAATCATCCAGATGTGTCTTCATCAACAGATTCAAACAGATATTTGCTCTAACAAAGCAAAATAACTCTAAAACACACAATCCCAAAGCAAGTACTAAAAACTGTCCACATCAGACAAACAGCACTTTTTGTCAGCACAGACAAACTTGCATCATTCCAAGAATTAAAATATTAAATCATGCTTGACTATTGTTTCCAATCTGAAAAAGGTCACACATTTCATACTTTCACTGTAAGAAGTGGTTAAAGCTTTGAGCCCAATGCAATAAATAATGAGCATGTTAGTGAGAAGTAGAATAAGAAATAAGAAATTTTCAGTGTTCTCAGAACATCAGACTGTCCACCCCAAAGCACTCTGTAAAATTTGTTGAGATTACTTAAATTTAAAACTCATAGGACTTAACTGAAGAGGAAAATATGCCTACAGATTTCTATGAAACACAAAAGCAAGCCTCATATAAATAAAATAAAATAAAAGAGTGGAAATACTACAAAAAATATTATATACAGAATTTGAGGCATCTGTGTATTTTTTGTTAAATTTATGTTTGCTGCTAAAGTTTTTTTAATGCGTATATTGACTGAAAATTCAAATTATGACTTTGCATAGCACTGTCGCTAGTAAGTCGAGAATTTCTTTGGGTGACCTTTTTTGCCCCTTAAATCCCTGTCTCCTGACCCAGAATGTCCACACAATGATATTTCAATTTGTTTTCTGAAACAAACACTTCATCACAAAACAAGAGAGTTGGGAAAACATAAGCAAAATTTTTTTCACTTGCTTTATCCCATTGTTTTCATTCTTCTTCTGCATTCTGAGAGTGTGCGTTTCAGATAAGGGTCAGGAGTGCGTGTGATGGCTCATGAAGGATTATGGCACCCCAAGCTGGTCCTAATCAAAAGGCCATTGTGAATAGACACATAGAGGCCATAGAGAGGCGACTGGGCCAGCAGGAAACGGCCGAAACTCAACCTGCCACCCTTATCTGCTCCTGGGCCTTTGATTTCCCACAATTCATCAGTGCCCTGGCCCCTACTGCTGAAAGGCAAGGGCCCCTGAACGATGGGACGGATGAAGGAGTGACACGTATGATTTAGGGTGATGGCTTTGTATGAATGAGTGTGTGAGGATGTTCCAAGTATGAGACTTGTTCAGTGTAAGAGTGGAACAGAAAGTGAGAGTAACTCTTTGAAAGGCTGTGCAGGCCAATAGTGAAATAATCCGAGAAATCCATGTTTCTCAACATAAAACAGCAAAGAACCTGTGGATTTTACCATGTATGTTACATAGGATCATTAAAAAATTGAAAGAAATCTGTGAATACAGTTATTTGCTGCATCCACAAACTCAAGTTAAAAATCTATCACGCAAAGAATCCATATATAAAAAGAGCCATAAATGCCGCCACCTTCTCCTAACCCAGACAAATCAAATTTTCTAATTCCATTTGGATGCCGTGTCCTACAGGCTAAAAAAGAGATGCACCATCTGACATATTATAAGCGCACAGTTCCAAAGCAAGCATCCATTATGAAATCAGGGTGCAGTAGTGCACACTGCATGGGTGACTTGCACATCTGTGGAAACACTATTAATGCTGAATGATAATATACAGGTTTTGGAGCAACATGCAGTCATTGTCTTTTTCACAAAAGGCCTTACTTATTTTAACGAAACTATTACAAACCACATTCTGCAAGGATTTCAGCAGCATTGTCCTGTAGGAAATGACAGGTGCTAAACTACTGCAGATACACTTACAATATTTGGCACATACTAATGAAGACCAAGAGCTTTTGAGCAGATGAAATCCTAGGTCAAGAAAGTATGGGAAAATATTTCACCTGTAAAACTACACCAACTGTCTCCTCATTTCCCAAATGGGTAAAGAGTGTTGTTAAAGGCAGAAGTGATGCAAGACAGGTGTAAACATGCCCCTGTTCCAACATTTTGAAACAAGTTGCTGGCAATTACACGCTTAATATTGTAAAGCGACCTTGGGTTTGTGAAAGGCGCTATATAAAAGTACATGCAACATGCAAATATTTTTATTACAATTATTACTTTGCACATCATTGCATTTTCTTTTTATTTACAGTGTGCACAGCATCCCACATTTTCAAGAAATGGGCTTTGTATTTTTGAAATGACTCTTATGAAACTCTAGTCCTACATAAATAAACCATTAACACATTTAGGCTAATGTAATGTAATACCTCATTCTGGTAGGGTCAATTCTTGAATACTAAAGCATGCAACAGTCATCTGACACCGCTGGAGTAAGTCAATACCAGCTTTGCATGCTGCATCTACCTGTTCATCCCAGAGACTGACCACTGGTCTATTCATCCATCCAAATTTTAATTTACCCAATCATATTTAATCATTAATTGCTCCATTTAGCCCCGCTCACACACAACATAATCCACTTTTATGCGATCCAAACATTGTCAATCTATTCCTTTACTCACCTCTCTATGTACTTGTCTAACCACACCTTCTTCAATTCATTTAACCCATACCTGCACCATCCACATCTATAGCTGCATCCATAAAGAAGTACCTTCTGCTCAATCCATCAAAACTAATGAAAACACCTTGACTGATGTTTGCAGCTGGTCTTGGGTGAGTGGAAATCTCTAACCTTATTCTTCATAAACTTGGAGTGGCTTTTGTAGACTTCCATCTGCTTGAGCTCCTCATCTCTGTCGTCCGTGCTCAGGAGCCCGTTAGTCTTCAGCATCTGGATCTCGTCCTCCAGGTCACGGATGTTCCGTTCAAGCGAGGCAATTTTTGTGTCCTGCACGGGATACGTGCGAACAGGCATCAGAGGAACAAACGTAGAAAGCAAGACTCAAAACGTTGCAAGAACACAAGGTTCTCAAAGTGAAGGTTAGAAATGATGAGGTGCTTTGACACATGCAGAGATCAGCCGGAAATAAGCCATGGACACAGAAGGACAATACAGGCAGCAAATGAAGATGTAAGGGGTGAACCCTGAGCTTCAGACAAGACCAAGATTTCATACAGCCCGGACACTGGTTTCCGAGCAAAGATTTTCTTATGAAAACCATGACAATAATTCATTATTTAATCAATTTTAAGCTCTTTTACTCAACCAACATTGCTGACATATTTGCACATAATTTGATGTTTATTTAATAAAATCCCAAGAATATTTTAACATAATCTCTATTATTATCTGCATGTGGGTAATAAAAGAAAACAATTGCCCATTGGCCAATTTGTGTTCCCTGCTGACAGGTTAGTTTAAGTACAGGGGAAATGCATCAAATATTATCGCCCATGGCAGTCAACAGCATGATGAATCTTAGGAGGAAGATGGAGAGGCAGAAAAATACATGAGTACTCCTTTAAGTGGCTACCAGTGACTCCATGCTGTCTGCAAATGGCTTCTTGCAAAGTTTGAAAGCAGTCATACTGAAAACCTCAGAACTACTGATCATGGCAACAACATCCACTTTGGCCAGGCTGGATTAAGCCAACAATATTTCCACCAACAATATGGAGTGAAACAACTTGTGTAAGTGTCAACCATGGGAAGCAATTTTACTACCCAGCCTTAGTAAGTGTTTTCCTAATGTGTCCATGAGAGCTGAGTCTGGCAGGTATATATATTGTACATAAATGCAATATAGTATAATTAAATTAATGAAAAAAAAAACTGCTTTATGAAATGTGGTTCAGGGAAAGTTGCCAACTGCCAAAAAAAAACATAGAAACGGAAACTTGAAGAAATGCAACATGATGGTACCTTTCTAAGACAAATGTAATAATAAAAAAAAATGAATACAAGTATCAACATATTAGATCTAGTATTATTTATTTGTAGATGTAAATGTATCAAATGAATAGTCCCTAAAGAAAAGGCTAGTTCATCTGCTAAAGGTTAAAAAGCAATGTGAACATTGATGTCAATTTAAAAGGTCATTTGAGCCGGAGTTCAAGGCCAAACTCAAAAGCAAACCTGTTCAGAATCAGTAGCTCTTGTAACAAACAGCATTCAATTTCTGCTAAAGCCAAACAGAATTCAGCAACTTTACTGGATACTTTCTGTATATGGTTTCTTCTTCATATTAGTGAGATTTAACTTCTATTGGTAGATGCAGTGACAAACTTTGTTCACAGACAATGCTTTTGGGAAGCGTTTCTGAGCAGTGATTTGGTTTTCGGCCTTGATCGTTACATATAGAGATTTTCAGAATTCTCTGAAACTTTTAATGTCGTTATGTACTGTTGATGATGAAATCAACAAGTTCTTTACTATTGTAAGTTGGGAAAAGCTATGCTTCAATTGTTGCCATATTTGTCTGATCAGTTTTTAGAGATGGATCCCTCCCCAGCTTTACTTCTAAAGAACTCAGCTTCTCTTGAGATGCTCTTTTAAAACCCAATTATGTTACAGACCTTTTGCCAATTAGCCTGGTTCTGCCCCCCATCCCAAATCTGTTTTATTTACATTTTTCACAGGGACCAAACTTCTCTAGAAATAGGGCTTGTAAAAACAGTAGTGCCTTAAAATATGAAATTGTCTGAAAGTGTGAAATGAATTCAGAGCACAAATAAACTATAAAGAAAACATGGAAATTAGGAAAAATTAACCACACACATTTGTATATTTTACATGCCTAGGTGTGACGGTAAAATTAATATACAGGTGGACTGTATATTAACAGTAGGATTTGTAAGAGATATTGTATAGAGCAGAGCAAAGCATTCTTTAAAACCAACATGTGTACTATACCTGCCAAATTACATCAGGGTCAAAACAGAATGGAGGCGATGTGTTCTGGAACAAATTACACAATTCATATTTCACCACACAGACACACAAACACACACAGTATATGAACTAATGGACCACATACAGAAGAAAATTAAGCATGTACAAGCAACCTAATAAAAAACAACACATACTTGACAATACATTTGAACACACAAACACACAAAAACAAGTGCATTGAACAAATACAGGGGTTAGACAATGAAACTGAAACACCTGGTTTTAGACCACAATAATTTATTAGTATGGTGTAGGGCCTCCTTTTGCGGCCAATACAGCGTCAATTCGTCTTGGGAATGACATACACAAGTCCTGCACAGTGGTCAGAGGGATTTGAAGCCATTCTTCTTGCAGGATAGTGGCCAGATCACTACGTGATGCTGGTGGAGGAAAACGTTTCCTGACTCGCTCCTCCAAAACACCCCAAAGTGGCTCAATAATATTTAGATCTGGTGACTGTGCCATGGGAGATGTTCAACTTCACTTTCATGTTCATCAAACCAATCTTTCACCAGTCTTGCTGTGTGTATTGGTGCATTGTCTTCTTGATACACGGCACCGCCTTCAGGATACAATGTTTGAACCATTGGATGCACATGGTCTTACTGGTGCAATGTGCAATTAACTGGCTGGTCCAATTTAGCCATGAAACCTCCCACACTAAAATGACAGGTGTTTCAGTTTCATTGTCTAACCCCTGTAATACAAATTAATTCTTATTTGTATCCTTTTGTATCCTGAGCCTATGAACAGAAGAACAACAATTATCCACGCTATAATATTTATGTGGTTTATTCAAAACTTTGCACTTTAGTTTTACAATTGCATGCATTATTCCTGCTTTTGCTCTGCATATTTTGTTAGCTCCCTTTCACCCTGTTCTTCAATGTTTTTCCACAGGACCGCTACTGAGCAGATATTATCTGGTCTGAGTTTTTACAATGTGTGCACTCCCTGACTAGACAAACATATTTCACCTTGTATCATCCCTATAAATGCAAAGTCAGAGACAGTAGCTCAACAGTTTAACATGAGCAAGCTGAAAAAAAAGTTTTTGTTTGTTTTGTTTGTTTTTTGTAACGTTGTTTACATGTAGGGTGGCACTGTGGCACAGCAGATAGTGTCGCTGTCACACAACTCCAGGGACCTGGGATTGTGGGTTCAAATCCCTCTCTGGGTGACTGTCTGTGAGGAGTTCGGTGTGTTCTCCCCGTGTCTGCATGGATTTTCTCCGGGTGCTCCGGTTTCCGGATTAGCGACTCAAAAAGGTGTGAGTGTGTGAGAGAAAGTGTGAGTGTGCTACACTACAGCAACATTAGAGTTTCAGAAAATGAAATAATGAATGAATATATTCTTATGGCAGTGCCAATATACTCCTTTAAGTTAAGAAAAACCATTATAGAAGTTATTTTTCATACTAACTTAAGTCACTTCTATTTGGTGAGTAAACTAATAAACTTTTAGAAGTTTATATTTACATAACATTGGTACAGTCTGTAGCCTAGGGACTAGAGAAAGTTAAAGTTTTGTTGGAAAAAGACAAATTAAAACACGATTTATTTTATAAGATTATAAATTTAATCATGACTTGAATGTTAATGAAGGTTAATGTTATTACAGCACAACATATGCCTCAAATATAAACATTTCTAAAATCAGAAATCTAAATTTTTCCTACTATGTTTATGATTGTTCCCTATTTTTCTTTACTGACACTGACACCCATGGAAAACTGCATTTCCAGTCCACTCACACACAGAGCATGCGAATATAACTGTAGTTAAAAACATAATAGAGAACATAACACAAGCTCGGCAGAAATATCACCATGGAAACCATTTTCTTGCACAGCCTTGTGTGTCTAAACCTGTTTGTCTGATTTGGCTGTTTATGTGTGATTAACTCACGCTGACGGAAGCTGGTTGTATATGATTTGATCTAACCAAAGATCCTGCACCAAATTAGCTGAGGAACACAGTGAGTAACAGACGTGTGTGCACGCATGCTTGCATGGTAGGGTGGGTGTGTGTGAAGTGGGCAACCTTTTTTTCACAGTTCGTCCTGACTTCAAAGACAGTTCACAGAGTGAAAGCTTCCATATGTGACATTTGAAACAAATTGAATAAGTGCACTCTCTTTAAGCAGAGCAACATGAGCTCTTCCTGCCATTGGCCTTCAATAGCTAGCAGCACCATATGGATGGTCTTCTCTTCATTGCCATGTTCTTGATGAAGTGCGTTGCTGTGGGGTCAGTTTTGCCAAATGTTTTATGATCTTTAAGGACAGGGTTTGGAAATAGAAGTCTACCCTGTGTCCGAAATGGCTCTATATTACCCCCTGATCCCTGTATAACTCGCTATACAATGCGCTATTAAAGGGAAATTAATTCAGAAGGGTAGTGAATGACTTCGGACGCTACCTCAACCAGGTTTTACTAAACAGCGCAGTGCATTGTGGGTATCCACTATCCACAAGTGTCAGCTAATGTACATAGTTTGCACACTATGTTTTGCTTTGCATTAAGGGATTGTTTGAGGGCACTGAAAATTGTCCACTGTTTTTTCAGACACTACTACAAAATGGTAGAATGCCAAAATAATGGGTTTGTATAATGAATAGGGCAGTTTCATACACATCTGTCTACAAACATTTCTCTATAGACAAATTTCATTATCTAAGTGTTTATCTAATTTCTTAGTTTGGAAAATGTGTGATACACAAGGCTTCACAATTTTATGTTACATTTTTTGTAATATGCAAGCTAGCCTCTGACAAATGCCTATTTGTTAACCGTAAGCTAACATATCCATTAGCGCATTACACTGTTTTGCTAGCTCACAGCACTGAAGGCTTAAACTAGTTGTCCCCAGGCAGGTATTTTCATTACAAGATCACATCAGGTCATGTGAAGTTAACCACAATCACATTTTGTAACAACAGAACTGCAACATGTCATTTTGTCCATATCGGGTATCCCTATGCAACACATGTTCACATACATTACCCCAAATATCTCAAGTATACACACACTGGATATATCCCACTATATGCAGATCAATTCACACATGAACAACAGCTTAGTATAGGAAACTGGAGTCCCAGCTTGATTCTAGAAATCGGTAGTTAGCTGGGTCAATGATATGGATCTGTGTCAGCTGTGCAGTGCAGTCTACCATCTGCATTACTGGCAAGTTCCCAACAACCACTGATCTGAAAACCGTGCACCCTGTGTCAATGGAATTCTGAGTGTGTCCAGATGCCTTCTAAATTCTGACCCGTGATCAGCTCACTACTAAAGATTTCACCCTCCATCCTAAAGTTATAAAATGCAGCTCTGACTTGAGACAGGTTCAGCAAAACTTAAAAATTAGATTTGTGATTAGTTTTTTTTTTAGCTATAAGCAACAGCCATTTTTTGTACAGAATTAAGAGGTAACACTGAGGTAACTAGCAGTGTACAGCCCCTGTTAGCTTCTCCAAATGTCAACTACTGATAAAGTTGGCTAACACATCTTAAAATGATTATGATGAAGGGAAACATTGCAGTTGTACAATTTCAAGCTGAGCCCATAATGTTGTTATACCAACTACACTAATCATTAAATTGATCAATCAAATGGGATCAACTGAAAATATACTTTATTACTTTCATTAACTTAAGGATTGTTGTAAGTATCACTGAAAGAGTATTAAAGCTAAATGACAGCTCTGGTGTGTTCTCAGATGTTAATGCTCTTACCTTCATGTCAATAACGGTCTGCAAGGCCTTGGTCTTGGCAGGATCTGTCTGCTGATTCCTTCGATGTAGCTCCTGAGGAGGAACACGATAGAAATAAGCTTGTCTACTCATCATTTTTAAATATCAGCTGAGGATCTGTCTTGCAGTCCCTAAATAAAAAAGTAAAAAAAAAATTTCTAGAATTCTTGATATCTCTTTCACTCTTTCTGTCTATCCCTGTCTAACTATTCAGTAGTATAGTCAACAGATTTGTTTGAGTCCTCATATCTAGCCTTTAGTCTCTGATTCTCAAAACCTTTTCTTCATTCCTTACTTAGCTATCTGTGTTTTACTATCAGCATTCTCATATAATTGGTCTTAGAGAATGATAAGTCTTCCTACCACCCTCTCTGCCTCTTGTTCTTGTTTTGTTCCCTGCTACATCAGATGCTGCTAAGCACTTTGATTGTTTCACAGGCAGCTACAGGTGCATCTCTCGCTCTCGCTCTCTCTCTCTCTCGCTCTCTCTCTCTGTCTACCAAAGTCCCTGTCTCTCAGTATCTATCTTTCCCTCATTCTGTCTGCAGTTACTGCGCGCTAGTTCTCATAACACAAACTGCTGGCACATGCGCTATCGGCCTGCCTGCCTCCATCAATAATTAATGTGGATAGTCATGCACACAGGCTTTCACGCACACACACACAGTAAGCAGCTCATTTTGCAGTAAAACTCTTCTTTATAATGAGCATTGCCATGCCTGCTGATCAGCAAGACATTGACAAAATAAACTGAGCATAGGAATAAAACTGCTTACAATTATTTCAGAGCAAAAAGCCCAGAGATAGAATGCTACCAATTTATTATAATTATTATCCAATATAGTGGTTTCTACTGATCCTTGACTAACATCTATACTTACAATCGTATCAGTGTCAACTTCCCCGTTGTTTTCACTGACCAACTTGATTGCATTTTGTAATTATAAATAAATGTAATATGTGATGCAAGAAACACAGTTTAAAAAGTTGGGACAGAGGCATGTTTACCATTCTGTTTCATTCATTCATTGTCTGTATCTGCTTATGCAGTTCAGGGTCACAGTGTGTCTGGAGCAGGAACACACCCTGGAGGGGTCACCAGTCCCTCACAGGGCTACACACACATACACACATTTTCTCACACACTCATACCAATGAACACATTTAAATCCCCAAACCACCTACCAATGTGGGTTTTTAGACCGTGGGAGGACACTAGAGCACTCAAAGGAAACCCATGTGGACACAGGGAGAACACACCAAACGTCTCACATACAGTCACCCAGAGCGGGACTTGAACCCACAACCTCCAGGTCCCTGGAGCCGAGACTGCAACACTACCTGCTGCGTTTTTATTTTAATACTTTTTATTTCAATTAAATTTGAACATTGGAGAAATGTTACTAATAATAATTGCTGAGGTTTTGTATGTGTTTTTTTGCTTATTCTTGTCTTTTAGTTAGTTAGTTATCGTTACACTTATATAGCGCCTTTCTAGATACCCAAGGACGCTTTACAATCTACATTGCTCAGAACGCTCAATTCACACACACACGGCAGCCAAACCCGCACAACATACTCTCAACCAGAAACGACCGTCCACACTAGGATTTCACACAGGACAGAGCGCCAATCCATATCTGGGCACACACACATTCACTCACACATACACACTCATTAACTCACAAACCAGGACAGTTATTACAGAAGCCAATTCACCTACCCTCCATGTTTTTGGACTGTGGGAGGAAATCGGAGACCCCGGAGGAAACCCATGCAGACACGGGGAGAACATGGAAACTCCACCCAGATGGGACTTGAACCCAAGATCCCAGTGCTGGGAGGCGAACGTGCTAACCACCAAGCCACCGTGCTGTCTGATACACAACTTCAGCTGGTGAAGGCTCCATGATCATCATAGTCATCAGATTCTCAGTTTCATGGTGTGCCACAGAAAGTCTGGCCTTGATCTAGTTATGCACTACACAGAGTGAGATTTCTCCAGGTTCATTGAATCTAAAATAAGTAAATTCTTTGTAATATTGCATTGAGAAATGTTCTTTAAACATTTATTGTGAACTGTTGAATAATTTGCTCATAAAGTTTTGGACAAAGTGGTGAGCCACAACCCATTATTCCTTGCAAAGCTATATGAAATCTATATATTTACATTGTTCATTTAATCTACAGTATATATTCAAATATATGTAGAACCCTTTTAAACTATGTTTAAGTGCATCAACTGTGGAAACAGATGTTCAACTATGGAAGCACAACTTGTAGCATCTCCACAGAAAAGCATGAAACATGCTCTGTTCCACATGTCAGCTACAGTAGTATACCTATGCCCGGCACTGGACTGTGGAAAATGCACTACATTTTCTGAACAGAAGCAATTCCATCCAATACCTTTGTGATCATAATCTTGAACATACAGTATCAAACATCATTACCTGATCCAACTTAGGTCCACATAGATAACTGCCATTAAATTCTCACAGATATGTCATAGCATCAATTATACCAATCCCAGATCAAGTAACCATTTGGCTAAAGAGTGTATTTTTTCCTTTCTAGTATTACAAAAATGGCGGAGGAATATATGTACTGATTTAAATATGGTGAAAATGAAAACAGAGAAGAACGAGAACAGAGCAAAAATGACTAAGGAGCCTAGTGTTTCTCAAGAGTCTCATTCTCAACATGGGCTGAAACTGGCCTTTCTGAACATAGCTGCCTAGCTAGGATAAGCAAAGTGCTATGGCGTTTGATCCTAGTTCTATTCTGACCAAAGCATCTCAAAGATGTTTTATTAAGGGAACTGTGTTATCTTATGGAAAAAAGTATACGGCAGAGTGGGTTTAAATAAGTCTGTGGTCATAAGTTGACCCTCCTCTTGTGCCTTCTTGTGACATACACTCACATATTCACTCACACACTCACACCTATAGAAAATGTATTCAACCTAACAATGTGTGTTTTTGGTCCTTGGGAGGAAACCAGAGCACACGGAGGAAACCCATGTGAACACAGGGAGAACACACCACACTCCTCATAGACCTGGAGCGGTGCTTGAACTCACAACCCCAGGACACTACCTGCCGTACCACCCTGCCACCCAAAGCTAATTTTTCCAGGTCTTAATACAATATTCTTAATTTATAAAACTATGCATATCATTTAGCTAAATATTAGCTCAATAATTCGCTAATGATTCGCTGGAGTGTTGTGTTGAAAAAGCTACCTCAAACGTTGGAGGAACTGAAAGGAGGCAACAACAATTCATATTACACTGCAACTTTGATGACTGGAATGTAGAAGAGTCATTTACACTCTTTGTCCTGGTGTAGCTGTTGGTTTATTCACAAGTTCCCAAAAGCAAATAAGGACTGGTATTTGATTTAGTTTTAGACTTAGTCTTTTGACTAAAATGTTTTTCAGTTCCAGTGACATTTATTTATTTGTTCAAATTTACTACTTACTTGATGTTATTGAACAAACTCTGTGTTTAATCTGTTATTGAGAAGATTACAGCTTTGATGTTCAACAAATTGTTTCAGAAATACAAACAATTAAAGATACTGACATTTATACTTTATTCGGTCGGTTTTATGTTGTTTACATTTGCTTACAAATGGATTTGAATTAGACACAGTCAAACGCTCACTTTACACCCAGATAGTGCAACTGACCCACTGATTTGGATCAATTTTACCCTAACCTGGGTCAAACTGAGCAATTGTTCTAAACTTGATATGTTAAACTGATAGAAAACATCCTGATAGGTCAGGTAGGTCAGATACTTTAATTAAACTTGTGCCTTATTTTTACTTTTCTTGAGGATCACACGTGTTAAAAATAGCTCAGAGTCATGTAATTAAAAATGTAATCAGAATGTAAGTGTTAAATCCTTAGTCCTATGCTGTATTAAATGCATGGACTGCCTGTGTAAGCGTGTCCCAGTGAGAAATTCTGTATGTGAGTTTATTTAGCTTGGAGCCGGTAATTTTACCTCCCGCTTGCTCTGAAGCCCATGTCCATTAGTAAGTTGTTGGCAAACTAAACTGATAGCGTCTCATACACTTCCACACAAAGCTTCTCTCCAGCATCATTAAGCTGTCATCCTGCATACCATAGAAATGCTAACTTAATCCACCCAGAAAAAAGATTAAAAAACAAATTCCAGGTGATGGCATGTCTCCTTCTCCCTCTCTAGCTCCATTTGCGAGTTGTCCCGCTATAGTGAATGACCTTTCACCTTGCTAAGTTTGACTGACAGCCAACCTCTACAGCGGCCATTTAGATAACTGTGCTTGTCAGCAGCTACAAAGAAGGCTTTGAAATACCTTCCACTTAACCTGCACACTCCTTAGAACACACACATTTACAGATATACATTTGTTAGAAATAAAACTCATTTTAATTCTGTTTTTAATGTTACAAACTAAAACTAAAAATGTTAGCAGACATTCAGCTACATTAAGTTGCACCCTTTGCTGACACAGGCATTTAACTCAGCACACATGAGGTCAAATAAAAACTATATATATAAAAAACTATATATATATTCTGTAGAGCAGTTGAGCGTAAAGCAAAATTAACAATACCAGTTACTAAGCATTAGCCAGAGTGGCATAAAGACTTTTATAACTATTAAGTTGAATAGATGTTCTTCTGACTGCACAAAACTCCACTCAAGAAAACGGTGGGAGGAGAATCTAAATCTAAAAACTAAACTGCTAGAGATTTATGAAAGTATGATTTGATCCTGATTCAAGCCTGAAACAATTTCCTTAAGGTTTAAAACAATGTCCTTTGGATACAGGTAATGACAACCCACCAAACCAAATTTTGGCCCAAAATAAACATATTGTTAGTTTTAGTTTTGCTTCTGAAATATGCTGATCTGTGCTGGTCCAATATTTATTGCACCAAATTAGTTTATCCCAGACAGGTTTGTGTCTACCTTTATCAGTACTAGCTCCACACTCCCAAACCTTGTTTGCTCACAAAACTTCAGATAGCTTCTAAGGTAATTGAGAGTACTTTTTGTGAATCAGTGTCCTATAAATTTCCTCCATACACCAAAAATACACCCCCATCATCCCCTTCAGGCTACAAACCCATCCCGTTAGTGACGATTACCAGGATTTACCGTGCCTCACCATTTAAAAAAGGCAACATGACAATCAAAGCCTTGTTAGCCACAGGGTCAAAGTTCAGGTTCTGAGGTTTCCATTGTTCCTGCAGGCTTTGGCCCACCTGCGCGATGGTGCGGAGATCTGGGTTAGTTCTCCTTGTTTAGGATTCCTCCTGGATTTTGTCTCATTTAAGTCTTGTTTGGGGCCTGGCAGAGACAGAGCAGGGCAGCTTGATGTATTTGCTGTGTTAGCGCGGGAGTGGAGAGAGGATTAAGGCCTGTCAGGATGGGTTCGACGCATCCAGATCAAACGGATTACACTTGTCACAGGGGTCTTCAAAAGGACTGCGCCAAAAACGCACAGGGAGAGCATTAGGAAAGGGAAAAGATGGGGTTTTGTACATGGGTAATCCCTTTTTTTGGCAGTGCGTGCGTGTCTGTCTGTCTGTCTGTGTGTGTATTACACTGTGTGAATCTAGATAAAGTATACTGTAGATCTGTTCTCACCAGCATTAAGCTGGCTGCTACACATGCACGTGCAATCACACACACACACACACAAAAGATAGAGGCCATAGAAAAAGGGCCAAGAATGACTCAAATAGTGCATGCATTCATTCATTATCTGTACCTACTTATCCAGTTCAGGGTTGCGGTGGGTACCTACCTGGAATCACTGAGCACACCCTGGACAGGGCACCAGTCCAATACAGGGCAACACACACTCACACTTATGAAGGCTTTTGCCTGGCTAATCCACCTACCAACATGTGCTTTCAGACTGTGGGAGGAAACCCATGCAGACATAGGGAAAACACACCAAACTCCTTACAGACAGTGACACAAAGCAGGCTCACACCTATAACCCCAGGACCTTGGAGCTATGTGACTTTGACAATACCTGCTGCTCCACAGTGCTGCCCTAACCCACAAATATTTAAAAATCATAAGTTATATTGTAGTGATGAAAAGGGAAGTCATGCAAACCAGCTTGGGAAATATGAAAACTCCATGTCATGGTATCCTATGATTGAATACGGATTATTTTACATATTATATTAAAGCATGTATACCTAATGATTTTGAATTACTAGACCACACATACTACAATCATGCCTCGTCCACATGTATCTGTATATATTTGGAAGCAGTTTTTCCCCTGGACCATCAATCTACAAAACATTAGCTGACCCTAACGACCAGTGAAAACAGAGGCTACTCCCCAAGCAGCATAATACAACACCCGACAGTATGCAAAAAGGAAAGTGTCCACCACCAGTAGAATTGCATTCATAGTGTACTATGTGAAAGATATTTCTGCTGTGGAAGTTCCTGTATAATTGTGGGCCAACAAAATTGAAAGGAGGCATACTGCACTTTACTATATAGACATGGAAAAGTCACATTAAAATTTAATACCGGCAATGTTTTCTAGTACCACAGTGTCCTGTATTACTGTCATACATGGGTTTGGAAGTCACTCATGTACAATTAGCATGCAATTCCTTTCTGTATGGGTCATTTAAAAAGGGAAAATAGGCACAAATATGTTTATAGACCTAGCTTTCTCTATAAATTTGTTTTATGCTTACATTGCTTTAAAAATATAATGTAGTCTAAAGAATAAAACCATTCATTAAGATTCATCAAGATGAGACAATGACACTCTTATATTAATCATATTTTGGCACTCTGAAATACAACGGAATCATAAAGTGCCATGTCTATTTAGTTTTCTCCTTTTTCATGTTTAGTGCTTCTTCTAACACTAAGGAGCATTTGTGTGTGTGTGTGTGTGTGTGTGTGTGTGTGTGTGTGTTTTCATGTGTAACTACACAACAGTACAATTCATTGTACTAGTACAGTTCTGGCTACACAGTAATGACTGCCACCATGCTTCAAAAAGGAAATGACCAAAGAGCCAAAAAGGAAACCAAATGCCTGGAGGAAAAGTTTAAAATCTCCACTGACCAATCAGCTACCAACCAAAGCTAAAACAAGGTGGGGGTGGGGGTGAGAGACATGCTGAAATAATGGGTTAGGGCACTTTAGAGAGAAAGCACGAGCAAATTTAAGGGGGGAAATATGCAAAGAATGAAAAAATAAAGACATTATTATGGGGGGCTTGATGTGGGGGATAATTTACTCCTGATAAACTTTTCCGCTTAAACATTCTGTACAACCATTAGACCATGAAGGGTATGCACAGCCTCAGGAGTGTGTGTGTGTGTGTGTGTGTGTGTGCCATTTACAGCTAAAAGTCTTTGTTAGTGAAAAGCTCCAAGCAGTAGGTACAAAATGAATCCATCCCTCCCTGCCCTCTCTTTTTCAGATATGTAGAGAAGCCAGACATCATAATACATCTTTAACTTATTATTAAAAGGCTCACAATTTTTTAAGTTCACAACTGCAATTAAAAAAAACACTTCCTTGAAAATTCAGATGTTTCCTCACCATTTGCTAGTTCTCTCAAAATTGCTTTAATGTGTTTACAAAGCCCAAGTGTTCGTAAATGAGTAAAAAACAAATGCACTCAATCGGGTATGCTAGGATTCTTCTCTCTCTCTGCTCATGGCAAAGACATCTGAAGTTTTTTTTTAAGGCAATGGAGAGAACTCCAAATGTTGAAAAGCACAAATCAAAATGAAGATGGCTCTATTCAAGCTTCATAGGTGGGTAACATTGATTTATTTTTGCTGTTTCAAATCACTTAAGGTGGAAATGTCTCCAAACTCAGGAGACGGCTAACTGCATTACCGAATGTGCTACAAAACTAAACAACTTTTTTCATCCACATACAAACAACAGTTGTTTTTTCCCCTCAAACACTCCATTCCAACTTAAAAGATGCTGAGCTTAGAAATACATTTCCCCACAATAGTGGATGTTCCTTTTAAATACAATCCCTGAACATCACACACAAAACATACTAATATGTAAAACATGCACAGACTATTACACAAAAATTATATGAAACTGTGAAACTAGACTTACATAAATAATAATAAAAAAAAGTAGGATGGATAACAACTCTTCAACACAATATAACAATACAAATCAGTGTTACTTCATCATTGATTAATATGTTTGGGATCAATTTTGCTGTCCATGACTCCTAGCCTAGGGAGCATGGTGATACAGTAGGTACTGTCATTGTCACACAGCTCCAGCATCTTGCCGGTTGGTCTGTAGATTTCAGATCAACACTCAGAGTGCTGTCAAAACCCAAAATTTGTACTTAACATGTAGTTTTACTTGGGGCACGAATGAATCTAATAACTCATTTAAGTCTGATTATGCAATGTTTACAACATGCAATGCAGTGTAAACACATGGTCTATTTGCTCCACATATTTATAAGAATTTATATATAGTTGCAAAAATGGGTCTTGCACTCCAGTGAAGGAACTTTATTTTCATCATCTTTATTAGTTTCATCATCTTTATAAGTTTCATCATCTGTGGATCTGTGCATGATTTAAACTTCATTAATTGTTACTGGGTGGTGTACTACTTTTAAGCTGCATAATGAACTTTATTTCCCACTCAAAAACAAAGTGTAGTTTGTAGATGGCTTACTTGTTTAGGGCCTGCTCTGACTAGTGCTTAGCCATCAGCATTTTTGTTAATTGTTCGTATCGTTGCTTATTGTAGCATTCTTAAATCCTAAATGGGTGATATCAGTGAGCTATACATGAACCGTAACTTTACTGAAATTTCTGTTAAGTTTTACTTTTTCACATGTGAGCCTTTCTAAACTCCTACAGGAAGGAGTACAGGCACCTCAATTGCTTGTATCCTTTGTTAAAATGAATCAAATTATCCATACACTTACACTGGATTCAAGGCAATTGCAAATTTGATATATCTCACACATCATATATACACAGTTTAGCTAATGCAGACACAAATGTAATGACTTCTTATTAATGTAATGCTTGTAATGGCTTCCACATCCTTACTGAACATGAAAAGTTATTTAAAGAAGTTAAAGCACCTGACTGTTTTAAGTGCCTTTGTATCTTTTGTATTGTTGCACTGCAACTGGGGCATTTCTCAATGTGTTTTCTGTTGTTTAGTGACCAAAATAAAGTCTGATGTCTTTTTTTTTTTTTGTGAAGAAAATATTACTTCACAAATCTATACAAGTTGCATATAAATCTTCTTATAAGAGTTTAGAAAGAACCTAATGTGAAAAAAGGTGAAATCAACCTCTAACCACTGAAACTTTTACATATACAAACCAGCGCACTCTCTCTCACACAACTGTCTTCAGCCTAGTGCCTTTGTGATTAAAACTGCAGAAAGTTCAAATATTTCCTCCCTGTTCTGCATGCTCTGATCAACACCTTAGAGTGAACCACACCTATAATGCATTTCCTAGAAACTACCGCAGCGTTATTCTGTATTTTTTGCATTATTTAAAGTCAACACTACCAGAAATGTCTCTTCTATATCTGGTTTGTTTTGTCAATGTGTCATATTGTATTATGATAATTGCTGTTTCTTGAAGTTGCTGAAATTGCCCCTCTCAGTGTTAGCCAAAATATGAATCACTGAAGACTGAATCACAGCTTTATTGCATATTAAGAATGAAATGGTGCACTTCTGGCCTTTCAATACAGGCTGGATGTGAGTAAAAATATCTCTGTGCAAGGGGAAGGAACTGGACGAGGGGGAATGAGCTGAGAATGGATTGGATATGATAAGAGTGTGTGTGCGTGTGTGTGTTTGTGCATGTGTGAGTGAGCAAGAGAGAGAGAAAAACAAAGAGACAGGGAAAGAAAAAGATAAGGAGAGAGAGAGAGAGAGAGAGAGAGAGAGAGAGAGAGAGAGAGAGCGAGAGAGAGAGAAAGAGAGAGAGAGAGAGAGAGACTCTAATGGACAGCTTGGCTGACATGTAAGCGTTCCCACATTTCCCTCATCACAGCACGGTGAGTGACATTTCTGAAATTTCAGTCAGGTCAAGAAGAAAGGGGGGAAAAAAGGGGGGAAAGAGCCCTTGGATTCCGCCAAGAACATCAAGGTCGGCTCTGAAAAACAAGGCCCGGACAAGCACTAGAGAGAGCTTTTATTTAATGGAACATTTACCTCTGCACTGCACATCGGCCTCACTGCCAGGAACACAAGACTTTCCAAACCAAAAGATTAAAACCCAGAAAAAAGTGAGAGAAAAAAAAAAAAAAAAAAAAAGACCAGTCACTTGGGAAATAGAAGCAATATGTAAGCCCAGAGACTGAAGCACAGCTGCATTTGTTGGTTGGTAGAGGTGGAGAGAGAGAGAAAAGGAAAAGAAACAATGTCAGCTCAGATCAATCAAATTAATGTCACCAGTCAGAATATGAATATATTTGTGAATATATGTTAAAGGAGAGAGAGTGGTCATGTATATACATTTTGTCCTCTTTATCATAGTGCTTTACATAAACCCTGGACATAGGCTAAAATATGGCAGAGATAGGGTGAGTCATGGCTTCTGTCTTCTCAAGGTCACAAGAAACACTGAACAGCCCCTCTGTTCTGCCCAACAGAGCTGAACACACACACACACACACACACACACACACACTTCAAAAAAGAATATTACATGCATGTAAAAATGTACATGCATCATGTGATCATTAAAACTGTCCAACTAAAGGAAGTTCAAATAGTTGTACTAGCCCTGAATTTTAGAACCCCTCAGTGTCACTGCTGGAGTGAGAATCGTCCACCGGCCAAAATATCCAGCCCACAGTGTCCTGTGTGCAGCGTCCAGTAAATGAAGGACTAGAGGACGATTTAACACAATTTGTGCTGCAACAGATGAGCTACTGTCTCTGACTTTGCATCTACAAGGTGGACCAACATGGTGTGTCTAATAGAGTGGACTGTGTGTGAGGCACAGTGTTAAAAGCTCCAGTTCATCTCATGCCTGCACAACACACACTAACAAACACACCACCTCCACAGTGTCACTGCAGCAATGAAAATGATCACCCAGGATTTTTGTGGTCCTCCGGAGGTCTCGACAATTAAAGAACAGGGCGAAAAGTGGCAATCAAAGTATACCAACAACAGATGGACCACACTGTTATTACAGAACTACAAAACGCTCCTGTATGGTCAGTGGAGATGAAAGGATGATTGTAGAAACGTAAATGTAAAAACAAGGAGGTGGTCATAATGTTATGGCTGATTGGTGTACATGAAAGAGTCCTCTAACACTGCAGCTTTTCTATGTAAGCAACAGAAGGCCGCTGGTTACAAATTCATCGACAACTGCTGAAACACCTCTCAGCATACAGTTTTCAGCCTGGAACACTCTCCAGACATATTCACTCTCTCTTCATTTGGCTCTATCTCTCTCACTCTTTCTCCTCACACACTCACACAAACGCCCTAAAAAGTGTTTTTCTACAGCCCACTGAGAACCAGCAACTGGGTAAAGTCAATCAGCTCCTGGTTTCACTTTAACCACTTACCCCATGTGTGTGTGTGTGAGTGAGCGAGAGAGAGAGAGACAAACATATCACGCCTGCCTTCACACCTTCACACTCTTGAGAGGATGAAAGCAAACAAGCACATCCCAAGGGAAAGACCCCAGAGAGCCCAAAGGACGTGGGCACTGATGACAGAAGTTGCGTTTTGCTACTGATCTTAAGCTACTCTTGTGGTTTTCCACAGAGTGGTTCAAATTTAGATTCAGGTCAAAGTTTTTACACAGATTCTAAAGAAGGTTACTCAGAGACGTGCTGTGTAAATATACTTCACAGGTCTGTTCTTTGAATTCAAAGTGCTGCTTGAAAAAAGGTGCTGAAAGCAAGATCTCACCAGTCCCGAGACGAGAAAGCTGTACTGAGAAGATTTCAACTGGACAGAGTTCAAAGCATAACATGGCCCCAGTAGACCGGCCAAGGACATATTTGCCATTGTAATTAAAATGCTACTTCATGAGCTTATTTAGTATCAGCATGAAGATTAAAACTCAATTAACTGCTAACCAAGTCAAATATAGCCTGGTTTAAACAGACTGGCAGATATTGTTAGAACTGCGGGTTACTGATCAAACCAATGATGCAATAAATAAAAGACACTGGCAAAATTATACCAGTGCCAAGTGGTGTAGCTATGTTAGTGCTATTCTGCAAATAGGCTGTAAATTACATAGGACACACCACATGGAAATGTGTTTGTGGTTTCCTCTATAATGTCAGTGAAAATGGAATTCAAACAACAAAGATTTATCAAACACTGCCACCCAGTGGTAGTGTGCAGACTCAACAGGGACAATGGATTTGATGTTAGATATCCAAATAGTTTAGTCAATTTTGTGAATTAGAAGTATGGCTGCAAAACACGAACAGATTAAAACAATAACTGTTATCATTTCATTATAACAAAGAATTTATTAAGCATTTTAACATAGCTTTTGTTAAAAAAAATAAAACCTTAGAAGATAATTTCTCACATTTACAATGTTCAAGAACTTTTGATTAATGCTCCTATTCTCTAGATATTTTTTGTGACTAGAACTATAGTGTGCACCTTACCTGGGCATGTGGGAACATTACAATCTAATAAACAAACAATATATAATTAAACAAGCCATTTGACAATATTTGTGTGTATAAGACAAAACAAATGCCCATCTGTTCTTCATGTAACAATCTCTGAACAAAACATCACAGATCACCAGTATATACCCATCAGCCTGTCAGGAACACCACAGAGCAAGTATGATTGGCCCTGTGACCACTAGTGAAGGACTAGAGCATGAACAACACAAACTGTGCAGCAACAGATTAACAACTGCATCTTGACTTTACATCTATGACGTGGACAACCAAGGAACACACACTAGCACACCACCACATCAGTGTCACTGCAGCGTTTAGAATAATCCAGTTCCCAAATAATACCTGCTCTGAGGTGGTTCTAAAGGACTGTGAAAATGTGTTAATAAAATATGTAGATCAGATGGATTACAGTCTGTAATTCTACAACTATAACATGCAACTCTATGGCAAGGGGGTATTTAAATTAATAGTTTGTGTAAAAAAAGAAAAAAAGGTGGCATTAGAGTTATGGCTCATTGGTGTATATGTAGATAGTAATGGTCAGAGAGAGTGTTACATTAATCTGAAGGCTGTGCACCAAACAATGGCAACAGCATAGCTACAGATATAAATGTAATTTAAACTTTCCAATTGCATACATGTTTATCAGACTTGGCCATTCATTAGTCATTATATCCAGTTGCTTATCATTAACTATTCTAAATATTATGGGTATTTGAAAATGCAGACTACTTAAACAAAGGCAGTAGTGTACCAAAAATGAGTAGGCAGACAGGCAAGGAAAGAAGGGGGGTGCAGAGACTAAGTAATTACTACTCTCCTGGGTGCTCTCATTAACAACCACTTTAAACGTCTGCATGGCCTGCCAAGACCGCCACATCACCACACACACACACAAACACATCAACCCTGCTGCCATTTAAATCTCTTACAAATGGGCAAACATGGTTATGAAGCCCACATTAACGCAAAATAAAAGTGTGGTGAATTCTACCAATATATCTGATCACACCAACTGTTTCACGCGCCTGCTTTTCTTCACCACAAACTTTGCAAAAAATAGTGAGGTGTGTTTGAATTTATTGGAGGAAGCAGGCCTTCTTTTCACATTCTCTTTCCTCCGCTTTTACACACACACTGCAGTAATCTTCATTCAAAGCTTTCTGGACTCATTCACATACTACACCACCCCATACACTCCCCCCACTACCACCACCCACTTCTCGTGCTGTTCCCCAGGCAGGGTGAACTCTGTCTAAGCCAAGCAGCACAGACGAGAGGCCTTTCTCTCTCCAGAGCACAGACGGCATAAGGGTCCATTCACACAGAGTAGACGAGTAAAGCAGCTATGCCACTCACAGATGACATCTTACACCGCACAAAGCAAACACACACCACACACACAAGATATACTGACACAAGCTTGTTAATAAAAGCGGGGTATATAGATATTGACTCTTGCTTAGCTTCTCCAATCATTCCTTAACTATAACTGTCAGAAATGTTATTCCTTTGATGACCTTTGATATATTTGTATTTTTCAGTTAAATATATGATAAATTTTAAATGTTTTGCACATGATTGCATTTTGTTTTCATTTATATATTTCACACAGTCCCAAATTTCAAACCTGGAGATGGGGTTTGTATAAATAAATAAATAAATAAATAAATAAATGGAAATGTGTATAGAATATAAAAATATTACATTATAAGCATGTGACCTGGTAACAGATGACATATCAAGTTAATTTCATGACTGGTAATAAAAGGAAAAATTGAGAAACATCAATCTGTGCAGTACAAGGGCGGAAACCACTGCTGACTGTAACCACTGAGCCCTCAGATGGTATTTTTTGAGAAACTGACATGCTACTGTGATAAATAAAGCCACTTGAGTTCACTAAAAACCTTTTCACTTAACACAGTCTACGGCTGCATGAAGAAACTCAATGTGAAACTCTATTATGCAGCAGGGAGAAACACATATATAAGATATATGCAGATATGGGCCCAAGCCCATCAAGAGACTAAATGCAGATATGGGCCAACAAGTCAATGTTCATTCTGAGCTAGTGAAAGATTGATGAATTGATGTTTTCAGTGCCAAAGATAAAAGGACATTAAAAAGTTTGGGAACCATTGCTATAATATATCCATCTGTAAACAAAACCTATATATTCTATAAATATCATTCATTCATTCATTGTCTGTAACCACTTATCCAGCTCAGGGTAATGGTGGGTCTGGAGCCTACACTGAATCACTGGACGCAAGGTGGGAACATACCCTGGAGGGGGTGCCAGTCCTTCAAAGGGTGACACACACTCAACATCGACACTTTTGAGTAGCGAATCCACCTTTCAACATTCGTTGTTGGACTGCACCCGGAGGAAACCCACATGGAGACAGGGAGAACACACCAAACTCCTCACAGACAAACTCACAACTCCAGGACCCTGGAGATGTGTGACAGCGACACTACACCCATCTTTACACCCTCATCTTTAAGTAATGGGAGACTGACTTGACAGCCTAATGATTTCACAGAAACTAACACAATGAAGCACTGACATTGAGGCCCAGACAGTTCACACTCTTAATGTTACCTGTTCACATTTGAAGTAACAAACAATAAAATAGGTTTTTGAGAGAAGATGAACTCACATATTCTGAATGAGAGACAGAACACATTTGAGATTTGTGAAGAAACAAAGACACATTCAGTTTTCTTCCCTATTTTATGGTTTTAATGATGAATAAAGATAATAAACAGTTAGATAAATGGAAAAGAACATATAAACATATTAGGTAGCTAAATTAATTAGGGGTTGACAGGTATTGTTTAATGTGATTTCAGACAGCAACCCGCCGCAACTCTGAACTGAATAAGTTGTTACAATGAATGAACAAAATAATATACTATTTAATAAACCTACAGACTTTGATCAGTTAGGTGCCTATGTCACAGTTTTTTAAGTAATATTTATATACGATTATTGTGTATTAGTGTTTACTTAATGTTTATTGCTACACTATGGGTCTGAGAGTAACTGAATTTCAATCAGTTTCAATTTCAATGTATGTCCTGGACATATAGATAGTAGTATTGACAATAAAGCCGAATTTGACATTGACTGATTTTAATGTCCAGATCTAGGGGAATTCCTGAACATATATGTGTGAATAGGTGAAAATTCATCTGATCCGGTAGTAGGGCAGTGCCATAACTTATTGTGTGCAATAATATCGATAAAGTTTTTTTAAACAATAAAAAATATATTGATATAGGTACGGTGGAAGGTTGCTCTGAGTTTTTGGTACAAATTTGCTCCAAACGACGAGTGACTTCAGTCATGTGGAGGTGGTTTAGATATAAAATATGAATATTCTTAATATTTTTATACAATGTCAGAATTATATAAATCTGTGATGGTTGTTTGCAAAGAAAACAAATATTTACACATTTATTTGTGGTTTCTTCTGAATGTTTGAAATTGTTAGGTTCGTACTAAAATAAAATGTAATTAAATATAATTTAAGCAAGAAATTAAATATATTATTAATGGAATATAATTAATATTAATATAATATATATTTTTTTTGGAATATTTTGTTCTTGTAATGAATAAAATAATTTTCAGGGAAAGAATATCTTTATCGTCAAAATACCCTGAAATATCGCCCACCCCTATCTGCTAGTTTGTTAAAAGTGGGGGAAAAACTTAAGACACTGAATTTTTTACTGGAGAAAGTTTATTTGTTAAACTGCTTGCCACACCTGTTCTTTGTGTTGTGTAACTCAACATTATCGCAAATATTACAGCAGAGATATAGTCAGATCCTCCACCAGGGGACAATTCAACCCCTGAAGTCGACGGTACGGTGCTGGTAATTTTTTTTTCTTGCATATTTAATCTGCGTGAAATTCCTCATTACAGTGGGGTTTATTAAGTATCAGATTTGAGACTATACTGAAAGGGTCCAGTCTCCTCAAAACAAGGCGTTGTCCGCTTGTTGAATAAGTTAATTTGTTCTCTCTCTCTCTCTCTCTCTCTCTCTCTCTCTCTCTCTCTCTCTCTCACACACACACACACACACACACACCTGACTGCCACCGTTGAGGACAGGAAAGTAAAAACATTCTCATTCCTCTCAGTCAGCGCAGTCGGAGTGTTTTCCCTCATTAATCATCAGCTTAGCTAATATTCGCCGAGACAGACTGTGTTTATCCGCCAAATAAACACGACGCTAAAAACCCTGCAAGCAAACATAGCCCTCGACTCACCTTCAGACTCAACACACGTCGCTGTCCTCCAACACACAAATGCAGGCATTTAAACAGGCAGTAAATAAAACTAGACTCTAGAGTTACAGAAGGGCGATTTTCCTAACTTTGGGTGTGAAACAAACACCTAACCGTCACCCGAGCGCGCGACTAGATGAAGCGGTCAAAGCGCGGGAACTGCAGCAGCACCAGGGAAGAAGTCTTTCATTCTGTTAGTTAACCACAAAAGCCCCACGGCGACAGAGGTAAAGAAATTAAACCTTAAGAAGATTTAGTGGGTAAGAATAAACTTCCTCGTGGCAGTCGCTAGAGGCTATTTCGGGGCTGTCAATCCCCGTTAGGAAAGGGGAGAGGGATATATATATATATATATATATATATATATATGTATATGTGTGTGTGTTTTAATTTCTCTAACATAGGCCTGCAACAAACGGATAATAATGCAATTGCACCCCTTTAAAAGCGATTCAAGTAGTAAGAGTATTCAGATATTACAATTGGAATTGTACAAAAATTAAAATTAAACATCATAAATGAAACAAATTGCTGGCTTTCATTCTTACTGAAAAGAAACATGAAAGTAAAAAACAATGGGCAATATTGAGGTCTGCAAAAATGATTTAAGGAATGTCCATATATTGTCAAATGTAATTATTTAACATAATGGTTTCCAAAGTGGGGGCGCGCAGCAAGACAAATGAAAACACACATGTCACTTACAATTCAACTGTGATTTGTCACTTTGTTTTGTTAAATAATTATAAATATATAAATGTATGCACTGTGAGAACCGGTTACATAATCGCAGCATACCTCGTTCAAAAGCCCAATTTGAACGGTTCCCTTTGTTTTTCATACTATTTCTATCTTTGAGGTGAAACTCTGAATAGCACACCCTTGTGCTGCAATGTATAAACAAGAATGAAAATGTAGCTCATTTTGGTGCAGCTGCAAAATGTGTATGCAAGTGAGGTAGATACAAGTTCCATTAACTGATTTGCATCTCAAATAGTTATGAATAGACTTCCAGGCTCTAGAAACACACACAAATACGGACATCATAAATCAGTTTGGTGTTAGGCCTGTTAAGAGGTGGAAAGAGTAGTTTAAAACTATTCTCAAATGAAAAGAAAATCCTTTCCTTGCAAAATATTGCCATTATTGATTAACAAAATACTAAATATCACCAGCCTCAATAACCTACAGGAAGCAGTGGTTATACACGGGAGAGCACACTTTAGGGCTTTGACAGCTAGAGATTAAACTTTATGGCCAAAAGTTTTTGGACACCTATTCATCCACCAGCTGCAATGAAAGATTTATACTCTTCTGGACTCAGATCTTAGTTGTAGTAGTCATATTAAAGCGGTTACTAGATCAGCATTTTTCCATCTTAAGGACACCAGTAAGATTAGAGACTTTCTGACTAAACCAGACCTGGAGAAACTTATCCATGCCTTTATTTCAGGATTGATTACTGTAATGGTCTCTTAACTGGACTTCCCAAAAAGACCATTCAACAGCTTCAGCTGATTCAAAATGCAGCTGCCAGAGAATGCAACTTTCATTCTGTAACAGCACTTTAGCTTCTTTTATTGTATCATTTTAAATTATTTTAATCATTTTTAATCATTTAATCATTTTACTCTTTTTGTGTATTTGTTTTGCTGCAATATTTTAATTGTTTTATTGGACTTTTATGATTTATATTCTGGCTTTTAATTGAACTGTTTCTTCTGTAAAGAACTTTGAATTGCTTTTGTATGAAAGGTGCTCTATAAATAAACTTGCCTTGCCTTGCCTTCTGGAAAGGCTTTAGACTAGATGAAATTTTGCTGTGAGGATTTTATTGCATTGCGCCTTGAAAGCTTAAATAAATCAGACCTGATAATCATGTATGATTAGTACTGGACTACAAATATCACTCCAGCTTGTTCCAGAGGCTGGATGGAGTTCCATTACTCCAGAGAACACATTTCCACTGCTCCCTACCCACGGCTATGGTTTACAACCTCCTTCAAAGTGTGCAATTTAATTTCATGCTTTTCTATAAAGGTCATACAATTTGTGTGTATGTTAAACATCTTAAAGTAGCTCAGTTGGCTAATTCTAGGAGTTGTCTGGAAACATTTGGACGTGTGTATAGCTTAAGAGCCCCAGTAGTTGATGGCTAAAATAAGAAATCACTTAGTGACAAGAGATTCAGCTTATCTTTCAGTGACTAACAGTACATTTAAACCACAACTCACCTCTCTCAGGTGCAAGTTCTCCTTCTCTCTCTGCTCCAGAATGTCCTCCAGATGGCCCAGCTGTTCCTCTGCGTCTCGCCTGACCCTCAGACCTTCTTCGTCAGAGAGACCGGTTCTTGGGAGGCCCTTGTTCTGAAGCATCTCCAGCAGCTTCTTGATAGATTCATCTCGGGAACTAAGTGTCTGTTTTTGTGTCTCGATGCGGAGCTCCATCTCCTCCAGAGTCCTCCTCAGGAGGAAGAGCTCCTTGGCTTGCCGCTCATGCTCTGCCTGTAGGTGATGGAAGTTGTCCTCAGTGAGCTCCAAGTCAGGGAAGCGCCCCGATGCAGAATCAGACAGTCCTACACGGTCTTCCTGCTGCAGGAGCTGATTCAAATCTCTCTGTGTACGGAGCTCCTCCTGTAAAGCCTGGATGGTCATCTGAAGGTGCTGGGAGAGGTAAATAAAGAGATGTTAAAATGCAGATACAGATACACACTTACGTGGACAGCAATATGCATACATTCATAGGCAAAAATTTTTATTGCCCACGGTCAAATTAGGTTTAGTTGATATTCTCTGTCAAAATAAGTGAATATATACTCAGGGGGCACGCTTAAAGGTGGCGTTTCCCTGCAAGGTTTAGTGCTTAAATACTGTG
Organism: Hoplias malabaricus; assembly: GCF_029633855.1. NCBI lineage: Eukaryota > Metazoa > Chordata > Actinopteri > Characiformes > Erythrinidae > Hoplias > Hoplias malabaricus. The sequence continues at coordinate 16,218,118 of NC_089813.1, forward strand.
TATATGTGAATTTAAACATCTTAAAAAAGCATAAAATATAAATGTTGTACAGGCCATTATTTTATATATATTAAATTGAGCATATAAACATTGAGCAGTAGTGAATTGTCTGAATATTTTTCACTTAGAAAATCAGCTAAAGTTATATGACCAAGGGGTGTCCAAACTTTTGAATATGACTGTATTTCATCACTGTCATTGCATTATGAACATACCAGCTTTGTAATCATAATAAGTATTATTTGTATTATAGAGAGAAATTGGAACAATAATACACTATTTCTAATTACTAGCTTTGCAGACAGGTTTTTATACTTCTATAAATAATTGTATAGCAGTATTGGGACTAAGCATTGCAAATGTATGAAAAACATGTTCCATGGTAAAAATGCCAATAGGCAAATAAACAGGACAAACATGAGACCCACCTGAGGTCTTTCGGAATCCAAAAACTGCAGCGCATTATGGTATGTTGCAAAAAATAAAAATATAAAAGGGAGAAAAAGGAAGTAGTCTCAAAAATAGGCAGAAACATGAGATGAGAGCAAATAAAGCAACAAAAGGCATTTAAGCAGTATGATTATGCTAATGTGCAGTACAATATTTATTTTTCTTAAATTAATTACATAAATATCTTTGCATAGTGTACAGTTGTAAAGAAAAAAACATCTTTCATTCATTCATCAGAACATGAAAAAAAGCTGCCTAGTTTACGATAGCTTTGAAAGCCATATACTCTATAGCATAAATATATAAGTCCAAAAATATAGGCTATTGATTTGGACATTTAAAGTTAGCATAGCCACTTCCACTGAAGTGATATGACTAGTTCATAAAATGTATTCTTTTAATACTGCTGTGCTTTGTAAATTAGCTAAAACATTTTATATGAACTAATTCAACTAAAACTGTCAGCTGCCTCTGTCTCTGACATCTGTCTCTGAGGACACAAGAGAAAGGCTGGTTGGAATTAAATCCTGGGAAGGATTTTTACTTTCATTTTTTTACCTTTGGCCCTTCTGATGTTAAACTCTGTCCAGTGTCAGACCCCCCATTTAGTCTAAGCTTTATACATGTCTAGAAAACATCCTTGAACTGTGCTGAAAACCTTAGAAATAAATGTATTACATCATGCGTCTTAATCAAACGCTGTATCTTAAAATCATAAAGTGATTGAGACAATCTATTACATTTACTTAATTATTCCTGAATAGGAACCATATCTTACTATATATATTTAAATAGTAATACAAGGGAGGAAAAAGACACTGAGAGGGTTATGTTGGTGCATTGCAGAATAGAAGCAGTTTTGTAAAGACTATAAACAAGTGCAAGTCACAGGCTTTCCAATAAGAGGCAGTAAAGCTTCACTCCAAACAGTGCTCAAAGGATTTGCATACTATTTCAATCGTGGACTCTCTCTCTCTCTCTCTCTCACACACACACACACACAGTGTGTTGTTTACCTGTTATCTCCGACTCACCTACCACTGACCAGAGGTTCACTTTGTAGTTCTACAAGTACAAACTCTAGTCCATTCCACCTTAAAAGAACTTCTGAATCAAAACAAATATCAGAGGGAGTTCTCCAGAATCAATTATGTTGCCTTAAATGTCACCATGGAAAATGTCAAGCATCTGTTACTGCAGCAAAGGGAATCTCCCTATTAATACCTTGAATTTCAGAAGAATGTCTCTGAATTCTCAGAATATTTAAATGATGACATATAGTGAAGACAATGCCCAAAAGTCCCTTTTGTTCTTTACTTCTCAGTTATGTTCTGTGCAAAAACATTATTCTTGAGAGGTGGGAATACACCCTGGAGGGGGCGCCTTCATTCATACATTATAACCAAAAACACTGGGAGAAAAGCTGGAACAAACTCAGGACAGGGCTCCAGACCATCAAAGGGAATTACACATTCACTCTCAACTCTCAACACAGTCATCCGAGACCTGGCTCAAACCCACAGCCCCAGAACCCTAAAGCTCTATTACAGCAACACATTTAAAGGGTATAACATATAACTTAAAAAATGAAAAATGTAACAACTGCCAATTATTTTTCAATGTTCAATTTAAACATTTAATTAGTTTTCTTTCTACTAATAAATATAGTACGATATATTATTAAATATTCTATATCTATTAAATATAGGGTATAAATAATTTGCATAAAACTGCATTTTGTTATTTACATTTTCAGTTTCCATAATTTGACAAAAATCAATATTCTTCATGACAATCATAACACATTATATATTATACTATTCTTAATAGATTAAACTATCTAATCTTGTAGAGGACTGATTATTATTTGCTCACATTTGGACATCTGTACATCACTCCTCCAACCCCAGTATAAATAACTCAATATTAAGAATGTATGATTATCTGTTATCATGCGAGATGGCATGCAACTACTGCTCCAAAAACAGATTTGGTAAGCTGGCCTGACCTGAACTGGAGTCACAATTCTGTTAAAGGGGACGTTTATGATCGAGGGAAACACTGATCTCTGGTTTGTTTATAAGGTATGTTTTAAGGGGAAAATGATTGTTGTTTGTATGGAGCTGACGTTTAATTTGTAAGTTTATATTCACTGTTTGAATTAACACAATCACATTTGGTTGTTTAGTTTTGTAGCACTTTAGGTCTGTGTTTACTCTTATGCTGTTAGCACTCTCCCAAATTTAAAGTTAGTTCGATCTACACCAAAAATAAGTAAATGTTACCCACCTATGAAGCAAGAATAGAGCAATATCCTCATCTCAGATCATGATTTTCAACATTTGATGGTCTATTCATTGTGTGAGTGGAGAACTAGCAAATGGTGAGGAAACATCTGAATTTCAGCCATGAGCAGAAAGAGAAAGCCTAACATACCGGCCTGAGACACTTAGTTTTTTTTTTACCCATTTACAGACACCAGGGTTTTATAAACATGTTAGATTGGTGTTGAGCACACAAACAGACTGGAGAGTTAGAAAATGATAAGGAAATATTCTCCGATTTTATAAAAAGTATTTTGTTTTTATATTAAAACACATCACTTTTACCACTGCAATAGAATTATTTGTATACTGGATCAGGTATCAAGATAGTATTGTGATTCGTTGTCAGCTGTTGCTGCTGACAGGACGCTTCCTCACGTAATAGCTGAGGGAACACTATGCCTCAGTTTCTTTGTGACTGCTCTTCCATCTCATCTTTCAAAAACCCACTAAAAATTCAGCTGAATCCCCCTGTAGCTGACAAAGGCCCAAGTTTGAGAGTTCATATTTCACTTGTGTTAATATGATTTGTATAAAGTGTCCTGAATGCAAAATCAATAACATAACCAGTGATTAGACAAGATATCTGACAGGAAATAACCATTTGTTATATCAATGTAATTGCTTGTCTAGGCTTTGTATTGTAGCAGGAGCTTCAATTAATATGCTCATAAATCTTCTCACATTGCAGTCCCAGACACCTGGTACTGTCCCTTTCATCATATTATCAAAATTGTTTTTCAGTGACAGACAATTGCTTATATCAGAGAGGAAAAAGTAGGCTACTAACATCAAGACTGGTTAGCAGTTAGCATGCATTTATGAACCATTAACCATTAACAGACCTAATTTTCTCAAACTGCAAAAGGATGATTTTACTTACAATTTCCTGGCAAAAGTGACATTTCTACTAAAACACAAAAAAAATATGTGCCAACTGGAAAGTCCAAAAGAAATCTAGCTGTCAGTACTTTATTTAAAAAGGAGCCATCCACAGGTAAATATAATGTAAAATACTATCCTTTCCTTTGAATGAGACACATGGTTCTGCTTGATTAAAAAGCTATTTTAAAACAAGGAAATACCTAGCAGAAACATTTAAAGAGCAGCTCAAATAAAAACAAAAAGATTTACCTACTTAGAGGATTGTTCCTAAATGTGAATAAAATGTGTTATGTGTGGGTCAATGTCTTCTTTGGGATGGGGATTTTTATCCATTTCTTTTATATTAGCATTAGCATGAAAACTTTAATGCCCTGTGAAGGACTGGCGCCCCCTCCAGGGTGTACTGCGCCCAATGATTCCAGGTAGGCTCTGGACCCACCGCGACCCTGAACTGGATAAGCGCTTACAGATAATGAATGAATGAAACTTTAATATTCACATTGAAGTCAAAGTCTGCTAGGTTACATTATCTATATTCAGGAAATATATATTGCGTGGAACTTGATGCTCTTTTCAAGACAGATGTATAGTGTCAGTATGTTTCATCATTTTTTTTCACGTAGCCCTCTTCACTTTACTGTCATAGGCATTTTGTGCTTGTATAGAAATCCATATGAAAAATAATTTAACTTGTTATAAAATGACAAAAAAAGTGTCCAAAAAATTAACACAGTAAAATAATTAAGCTCATAAAGTGTAATTTTGTAAGTTTTTCTGCCTTGTGAAGGAGGCATCAGGCTGTTAACTTTCCTCCCACACAAACATTGCATTCTACTGGACACATTAATTGTATCCTGCAATTGTGAGGCAATGCAGCAGACTTAAAGCCATTAATCAAGACTCATCTCTCTATTAGAAAACTATAAAAGAACAAGAGCTGAACAAATAATGAGGCTAAAGAGGATGCGCTGCCTCCATTTGTCAACTTTTGAAGCCTATAATGAATTCAGTAATAGGATATTGAATTTGAGCATCTACTCAAAGAGTGTACACTGTGTGGGAGGACTGCTCAGTGTAGCGTGCCAAAACACAGGCTTCACCAGCCCACAGCTCACAATGCCAGCCTGTTTGTGTGCGTATGTGTGTGTAGATTGTATAGTTGAGCTATTTTGTCCCTTTAGTCTCGTTCCCATTTTTCACTCTTTAATTGTTTTAAATCTAATCAATACTTTGTTTCATGCCTAATAAACCTCATATATTCAATAAAATTTGATGATTACTGTTTTATTGAATCACAGAAATGAAACTTATCTGTGTTTGTTGTTGTTGTTGTTTTTATTTATTATTTGTTTTACCACTTCACACATATCTAGCTTAGCGGAAAGCTAATTTGGGACTAATAATTATCTTTAATTAACATCATATGACATTGAACATTGGGTTTTGCAGTTTTCACAGCAAGGTGTGTCATTGTATATTACTTAAACAATCAAGTATTCTTGTGATTTCTAATGACTGTAAACCAAAATAATGTTAATTTAATCGAGCACATGTATGCCTGTACAAACCAATGTATTGATTGTGCCATGATAGCTATGTGTAATACAGGGCTTAAAACTACTGAAGTCTAACAATAAATACTACTGTTAAAACTAAAATGTAGCTTTCTCTTCATGTATCTTAACAACTGCAGATGCTAAAATAGCAACTTCACTTTATTTGTTTTGATGTGAATTAAAAATTATATTAATCGACATGCATTTAATGATACAGCATGGCCTTACTGAACATGCCTCCAAACATTTAGCAGGTTCAATTTTTACAGAGAAATAATAGCAAAATAAATATGGGAAACATCTTTAAATGAACTTGCTATACAGACGATATTATAACCTTTAAACAATTAAGCTAAATGTAGCTACAAGCTAAATGTAATTTATATATAAACAATATGTAGTCAGTCAACTATGTCATGTTAGGAATCCAATATTTTGGGACCTTTTGTGTGTGTGTGTGTGTGTTATGAGACTAGTGAAGCTGACAGATGAAAAAAAGCTTAATACCCACCAGCAAAATTTTGACACCAAGAAAATTTTGGTTGACTAGGGAAAATATTGTATGAATTCATTTTTTGGCCAAAGTACCCTGGCGCAAATCCTAAATCTAACCATCATAAGAAACCAGAACTAGCCTCAGATCATCATGACAAGGCAACATTCAACAACATTCACCAAAACACAGACACAGATCTAAGTCACATCACCAGTCCATGAGAACAGAACGACACACTGAAAAGGGACAAAATTCAAAAAAGTTTGAAGTTTTCTACGATTCACAGACTCTGGATGGAGAGCACATCTGTCCCCACGGTGCAGTAATTCTCATTCTGTCTCAATATTGATGAGTCTCACTAATCTGCTCTCAACCATAGAGTTTATGGTCCACTTCTCATTATTAGAACTCAGTGAGAGTACACCACACTTATACAGGCTGAAGAACAAGACAGTCTTTGCTACAACCCATCCTCTGTTCCAAACTGACAAAATTGAAGAGTTCTTAATGGCTTCTGCTTCAAATGTGTTGTTGTGAATAAAACAACAGGAAAAACACGATGCTATAAAGAGAGCACTACAAATATCTGGATAGCTCTCTATTCATAAGGTAGCAGCATGACTCAACAGAAAAATAATAAATGAGGAATCGAACAAAATTCACAAAGCAGGTCTTTGTTAAAAAAAAAAAATTAATTTGGCCAAATGTGAATCCTGTCCAAAATCTATTAATGCACCTCTGTCAAAGCAGTGTATTCCCTTTCCATTTGTCTTATGAAGGCTCTTTTGACTGTGCTTCTTTTATTTGCTAAAAAGCACATCACCAACTAGACATGACTTTCAAAGTCCAAGCCATGAGTCTCATTACTACTAATTGGATCAATTACCTTAATTATCTTAATGGCTCTTCATCAACATGCGCCAAAAAGGCCTTTACAAACCGTACTGTAAACCTCACAGTGACAATGATAAATATGTGATACTCTCACTAGAGTGGACTTTAGTTTTCTGTACATTTTCTACCTTTACTGCTATTAAAAGCATGGAGCCTTTTTAGCCTGTTTCAGAAACCTGAGGATATTGAAGTAATAAAAAAAATGACTAATACGTGATATGGCCATGAGTTTGTATATACTCATTGCATACTTTATCTGAAATGAGGGGTATTAACAGCCTGCTCCTCTTTGCTGCTGTAACTACTTATAACACATTGCGAAGCCTTACAATAGATTCTGGAATATTTCTGTGAGTGTTTGCTGGTGTTCAGCCAGGACAGGTTTTTCTGATTTTGGATTAGTTCTAGATTACAATAGCCAATCAGACTCTTCCCAAGCATACTGAGTGGTGCTCTATAACTTCAGAGAATAGGGCTTTTATGACCCTCTAGCCACATTCGGCATGGTGACATTCAGCTGTAGGTACAACTGTGATAGAAAATTTAATTTCATACTTTTCTGTGGGGATTATATAAACTGCATGTTTAAAATGTAAGCTTTTGGCTCTTTTCCAGTGTATGATACCTTACCTTACTTACTTTTCAGGACCTGGTACTTGGTAGCTGTTTCACTAACACAGCCCAACCCCCCCTCCAAAAAAATATAGCCGGCACAGTCTCTAATGGGAACGATGGACTTTGGCATTACCCTGGCATTAACGTTAATCATTTTTTACTCATTTTGCATTCACGTTGTTTTTTGTGGGTTTTTTTTAACTGAATACAGCTCCATGCCCCAGATCAGACAGATAAGTTGATTTCTTTTGTTCCTCGATGCAACGTCCAGTTCTTGCTGAAGTCTTTCATCAGACACCAATCTGAGCTTTTGTGCCTCATCAAAATGGCATATTGGCTGGTTACGATTTGCATATATATTTCAGCATATTACAAAACATAAAACTTATATGGAGCAGCTGAATGTTTCTACATCTAACGTTTCTACATCTAACATATAATATAGCAAAGAAAATTAAAAATATTTACTTATGATGCAGTAGTTCTATGGTAACAATTAAATCCTAAGTGGTAAACAGGTGCCCAGTTGCTTAGATTGTATTTATCCTTAGAAATGAATATAAATAACTATATAAATCATAATACTACTGTGCATGCAACACTATTTTTTTAATCTTGTTTGGAAACCATGCTTTGTATTTTAACTGTAGTACACCATAATGTTCATTCATTCATTCATTATCTGTAGCCGTTTATCCAGTTCAGGGTCGTAGTGGATCAAGAACTGGAGGGGGCGCCAGTCCTTCACAGGGCAACACACACTCACATATTCACTCACACCTACAGACACTTTTGAGTCGCCAATCCACCTACCAACATGTGTTTATGGACCGTGGGAGGAAACTAGAGCACCCGGAGGAAACCCACGAGGAGAACACACCAAACTCCTGGTGTGGGGCAGGAGCGGGGCTCTAACCCACAACCTCCAGGTCCCTGGAGCTGTGTGACTGCGACACTACCTGCTGCGCCACCGTGACGCCCACACCATAATGTAATCATCACAAATATAATTTGCCATAACCAACCAAGGACTGGCCTATGGTAATTCCATCTATGAACAGCCTAAAACATTTGGGGGGAGGTGGGGAAAGTGCTTAAAGTTCTGCAGTGTCTCCACAAGTCCACCAACTCATCAGCGCATTATGTAGCAATTAACAGCTCAAAGTTTTCTTTTTTTGTTGTTGGTTTTTTTTTTCTTAAAAGAATGTCAGTGAAATAGCAGACTTCAGGACATGGTCTCCATGGCAACGGGAGGAGAGGAAAATACAGCTCGACACCAGCTGCTATCAGCTAAGGCAGGTGGGCGTGCAGGAAGTGTCTTCTTTACTCTGAACATTTTGAGACTTGATAAAAGACCTGCTTCTGTACTGAAGCTCAAAGCACAAGAACTGACATTGGAGCAGTCATTTTCCTGGCAGGGCTAATCTGCACAAATCAATCCTCCCCCCCAAAAAAAATTCCAATAACCTTTCTTCTTGTTTGACTCTGACTAATGGAATCAGTAGTACATAATTAGTGATTAATGTCAAGTACTGTAGTTTCAGAACAACTTGAGAATACCTGCAAATCAAATTAACTATGTAGTCTATGTCAAAAGTGACATAAAGCCATTTAATGCCATTTACTGGAAGTGAATGCTTTCTTCCATATACGAAAAATTAGTAATCTAAAGACTTAAAGGAACACTGGGCAAGACTTGTTACTTTTGCTACTTGTTTTCAGGACAGTGAAACTGTTGTCTCCTAACATGCTCTAAATGTTAGTGCTACAGGAGGACTGACTGAAAACAATGAGTTGGAAATATTTATGGACTTGTTACATACCACTAATTTAACCATGGAATACGCACGCAATGGCAAGGTTCATGAATGGTCAATTAATGTGCATTTACATGTTAATAAAAATCATAATAAATCACATACTACCAGTAACTGTCATGACAGATTTTATATTTTATAATTTAATATTTTATAGCATGACAGTTTATTTATTTTTTTGTTTATTTGTTTGTTTCTCTGTTCCTTTGTTTTTTGTTGTTTGTTCCTGTGTAATTCATTTTTACAGCACTATCCTGAAATAATGAAGGTGAAGGGGGGAGGAAGTGGAGGAATTGGTTAATACCCTCATCCAAATGGAACATAGTCCTGTTTCTGCAGTGCTGAGCCTGGATGAGTAAAAATACTACGTAGAGTTCCTTTAATTGTTGCACTCTGTTGTCAAGGGCTTAACAGGGGGCCTCTGGGGTCTTGTAGCCAAGGAAAAAATGGTGGCACTATAAGCATGAATATCAAGCATAGTTCACAGAAAATTACAATTTGGAAGAATTAATTGGAATTAGAAATGTTTCGCAAAAAAGGATAATTAATGAGCCTCATTCTATGATCTAACACAGTACGTGCCTTTGGCATTTGCATAAATTTAACCTTTCAGTTTGATGGTTCTTCTGTTGAAATGCCACTGTTTAAAGATGTTGCTCTATCCTTATGTTAACACCTTTATTTTAATGAGTGTGGCTCTCTTACCTGGTTTTCATCGTCCAGCACTCTCATCTGCTCCTTCAAGATGGACGTCTTAGCCACCTCCTCTTTCCTCATCCCTCGTTCCTTCTTAAGCTCTGGACTCCAGAAGCTCTTGATGCTGTTGACCGAAGAGCCCAGTTTGCTGTCCTTCACGTCCAACTCTCTCCTCAGCAGCTCATTCTCTCGTTGCAACTCCCTCAACTGCTCCATCAGGGATCCCCCATCTCCTCTGGCCACACCCCTCACAGCTTGCCTGAGCAGTGGAGAAGAAGACCCCTGGTGCTGCACTGAGTGAAGGTGCATGGCTCCATGATTTCCATACCCCATGGAGTCTGAGTGAAGATGGCCCAAGGAAGAACTGATGTTGGGGCTGCTGCCCATTGCGGTGGCCCGTCCTCCATAGGCTGTCCGGCTAGTAGCTCGCCCCAAAGTCATGGTGCCTTTAGGGTAGGTGGAGGAAGCCAGAGCCTCATAATCACTCAAGTACACAGGACCAGAGGCAGCATAGGCAGCATTGAGGGACTGGATATTCTCCATGGAAAGAGTTTTGCCACCACTACCAGACTTGCTGCCCCTGCTTCCCGCACTGACTCGCCGCTGGCCCATTCTAGGGGAGCGAGGGAGATGTGGGGATCCGGATGGGCTTGCCTCAGCATGGCTAACTGACCGTGCACTACCATACATCATGGGTGTAACCCTTAAAACTATGTGCTGTAATCAGTTAATAAGCTTTAGGTAACTGTCCAGTAGCTAGACCAGAAAATTATATTAACTGTCTACTGAAGGGAGCAGTTCTCAGATCTCCCTGCCCAAGATATTTTCTTGACTTACGTCAAGTGATTTCAGGTAGGAACAGGTAGGACCCACTGCAACCTTGATCAGAATGAAGAAGATACATAAATTAATGCATTTTCAGGTTGTCACAATGTCATTTACAGCCTTCATGTTTTAAGAGGCAAAATATATCTCAGTAACACAGAACAACCAAACAGAAGTAGTAGTGTTTTTGTCCAAATCAAAAAAATCTTATACAACATAACCACAATTAACCATATCCTTGAAATAGATCAACCCCACCATTATCAACGTTCATTCATTCATTCATTCATTCATTCATTATCTGTAACCGCTTATCTAATTCAGGGTCGTGGTGGGTCCGAAGCCTACCGGGAATCACTGGGCGCAAGGCGAAGACACCCTGGAGGGGCGACAGTCCTTCACAGGGCAACACAGGCACACACATTCACACCTATGGACACTTTTGAGTCGCCAATCCACCTACCAACTTGAGTTTTTTTGGACCATGTACCAGTATAAAAATACAGACCCTGTATTTATAGACCTAGTGATATCTCCTCATGTTTAAGTGGTCACTAGATCACTTTTCAGCCTTTCTTGGTACAAGTTTGTGACAAGGAACGCTGCACTTTGCTCATACTTTTAGAAATATAACTGGCTTCACAGAATTGGAATGGGTATTTTCTCTTGTTTTTGAATGGCTTCACAGTTGGACCACTTACTTTAAAAGCTTGCAGTGCCAGCTGTCAAGTTCATGCAGCAAAATTCAATAGTGTTGAACTGAATGGGGAATGATTTGTATTTCAGCATGCTCTGTCACCGAGTTTCAGGTCTCATCTAGTCTGCAGTGGCTTGATGTCAAGTTACCACTTTGTGTCATACATGGAGAGAAGTGCGTCATCTTGTCTCATTTGTTCGTATCCAAGAGCCAAGTGTCTGCCTGTGGTGAAACTATTCGCCAAGCATCGTCAGTCATAGCAGTGTAAGGGTCTTTCTCGCAGAGAGGTTGTTAATTGCTTTGGAGCTCGCAGACTCACTTCAGGCCATCTTTAATGCAATCTGGAGGAAGGAGAGAGAGAGAGAGAGAGAGAGGAAGAATAGAGAGGAGAAAAGAAAGAAAGCCAACTCAGCTCAATCAGGTTAAAGAAAGAAAGAATCAAGAACAACTTACAGAAATATGACCCTACTTACCCTGTTCCTGACTTAGATAAACAGCAAAATCTTGACAAAGCATTTTAACTGGGTTTTTCAGTTATACACTCTATGTTTTCTATGGATTCTATCTATTCCGGACACATGCCAGCACATACAGGGATAGAGTAAATTCAACATATGTATACACATAGGGGAACTGTTACATCTAATCAATTACCTTACTGATCCACAGATCTCAGCGTCTGATCTCTACTACTTACACACAGAGAAAGAGAGAGAGATGCATTCAGATATTCATTAACTCCTAAAAAATGTAGATCGCTGATAAATTTCCACAACATTTGCTAGCTCTCAGGTCTGTTTGCTTGTTTGATACCAATCAATGTGTTAAATGTGGTTAATATTGACTTATTTTTGCTGTTTTGTATTACTTAAAGTGGAAATATCCTCAAATTTGTGAGAGTGCTAATTACATGAAAGCAAGCACCACAAAAGTGCTACAAAACTAAACAGCTCTCGTTACAAATGAGTTTCTGGTGTAATTCTTACAGACAAGTTAAACCTCAGCCACATACAAACAAGAGCCCTTTTTTTACCTCAAACATACCATTCCACCTCAAAAATGCTGAGCTTCTGAACATAAACAAACCAGAGAGAACTGCAGTTCCCCACAATCATCGATCATCACTTTATTCAATTTCAGCATTGCTGTTGGAAAGAAACAAACAAGACCCTGTCCCCCACAAGTTTCCCCAGCTCGAATCTTCCCAGGGGACTCTTTCCAGTTGGCCATGAATTATCAGATGATTGTACCACCACTACTGGCTCCTCTCAACACAAAGGAGCAGTGGTTCTACTCTGAGCTGTTTCCCACATTGCCGGGCTCCCCAGTCAACCAATCACAGAGGGTATAGCACAAAAGCTCAAATTGGCCAAGGCTCATAGGCAAGCATGAAGAAGATCAACTGGTAAATAGAGATTCCCTCTTTACCACTATGGTGCAGTAAAGCCAACACATTACTAGAGGCAGCCTCACGACCCCTATTCCCATCACTTGTGGACAAGACCCCAGACACTTAAACTCCTGCCTTAGATTCTTACTGCCTACCTGAAGGGAGCATGCCATCTTTATCCAGTCAATATACATGGCCTCAGATTTGGAGGTTATGATTTGTAAATTGCTCATGGAGGCCTCAATATGAGGAAGCCAAAAGGAAAACAACATCTGCAAAAAGTAGAGATGTCTTCTTATCGGAGTGTCCAAAAATGTCTTCAGGTCAAAGAATATGACCACAAACTCAATCGTTGACCTTTGGTGATCCGGTACCAAGTACATTTACGGGCAACCTTGTGTTTCAACATGTAGTTATGGACAGACTATGACTAGCACAAGTCATCCCAGAAGGTCCCCAACAAAACAATGGGAGGTGCCCTTTCGGAAATGATTTGGGGGCATCCCCACAAACTCAACAAATCTGAATCTATGGGTAACCAGGACAAACTCCAACTGCACGGCTACCAAACCAGAGACTCTGTAGTATCCCCACACCTGTCCGGCGCCTCTCACCCTGTGCAACTCCTGAATAAAGCCTACTACTCTTTACACAAGTTAGAAAAATTTCTCTTTAGCACAGACAGAATAACGTGAATAAATCTACATAAAAAGTACTGTTAAACTCCCACTCTGGCCATCAATTTAAACTCCAAAAACCTCAGTTTTCACAATTACTTCAGAAAAAGTATCTTATATAGATATAGATATATGAAATTAGTTCTCCACTTACTCCTTCACAGCTCACTTGTAGCTCAAAAGCTTCACACTGCAAGTTGACAGTTGTTTTCCTTAAATTTGTGTCATAAGAAACCCTGGCTGCATTAATCTGTTTGAGACTGTTGTATATTTTAGTCATGATACGCATTTTAGCAAGGTTAAGACTTGATTTTCTCCAGAGAGTGTGTTTAAAAAATGAATAATAAACATTACAACGCAACACATCTCTATTAAATTGAATGTCTACTATTGTGGGGAAACTCTGTTCTTAGGTTTGTTTGGGTTCAAAAACTCTGTGTCTTTTAAGGTGGAATGATAGGGAAAAAATGACTGTTGTTCGTATGTAAGGTTTAACTTTAACTGTACATTTGTATTCACTGTTTGAATTACCACAGAAACATGTGTATCTCGAGTTGTTCAGTTTTGTAGCACACTGGTCTGTAACTTACTTTCATACAGTTAGTGCTTTACTGAACTTAGAGTTCCATCTACAGCAAAAATAAGTCAATATTACGCACCTATGGAGCAGGAATAGAGCAATATCCTCATCTCGGTTCATGTTTTTCAAAGTTTGGATGTCTCTTTGTGCTTTTTTTTTGTTTTTGCCATGGGAAAAGAAAGAGTGAGAAATCCTAGCATTCCAGACAGAGAGACTTTTTTTTTAAAACCACCTACAGACACTGGGGCTTTGTAAACACATTAGTCCGGTTTCAAGCTTGCAAACAGACTGGAGAGCTAGCAGATGGTGAGCAAACATGCTCAGATTTTCATAAAAAGCATTATTTGGTTACAATTGTGAACGTGGTCATTAAAGTTGGGTTTGTATAGGTTTAAACTGTTGTAAACCTTTCATAATATTCCTCTGTCTTTCTTTATACACTAGGGACCTAAATCCTCCTCTATGTTGTGTTTATAGCCAATGGTCAGTATTATAAAGTGAAAATGGTCAGTAATTCATACAATGTTTTAAAAAGACAGATCAGGAATAACTACAACTAATAGGGACACATCTGAACCAATCAAAACACACTCAAATAATACAGAAAAATGTATATCTACGTGAAACGATGGGAAATGCTCACAGACAGCTAGAGATGAGCAGACGGATCTGCGTGTGAAATCCCTCCTCTTAGCTAAAGTGATTGGACAGTGATGTCATCTAAGTCCACATGGACTGAGGGACAGGATAAAGACTCTGTCCATCAGCACAGATGTCAATCCCTTCAAAAAAAAATAGGAATAATAATAAAAGCTCTACCCGCTCAATAAATGTCCAAACCTGGCACTATTCAGAACCCAACAAGTTAACCAAATCCTCATGGTCCCAGTGAGTTGCAGTGATAACAACAACAGAAAAGTTAAATATGTTGTTGGCAGTGGATTAATGCTTTATCAAGAAAAGCGTTTGCAATTCTTGTAGTTTTGAACTAGGCTAACGCTAGGGCTAAGAGGGTAACATTTGCTCCAGGATGTGGGTCGCTGCTGTCACCACAATATGAAGATATAAGTGTCTTTCCCTCACACTTCAGACCAATATTAAGTTTGTGTGTGTGGGAAATGTTCTCTGTTCTATTTCACTTGGTCATTGCGTTCACTTTCAGCGGTTTGCATTCTTTCCTACTGCTCTGGCTCGACTTTAACGGTTAAATGAATACTTTCAGGCAGTTAGCTAGATGCTGACAGGGTGACTTTCACCAAACCAGCCAGAAATGGCACAAAACTTAATCTCCGGAGCCACAAAAGTGCTCCTACTTCCGAAAGCCCTCGTCCTAGGAACACAAACATAAACCTCCTTCCCGACCACAGCGCAACAGTTCTAACGGTAGAGTACTGAACGCTGTATATGAAGCAGCATATACAAGGCGTATAAACACGAACCCCCGCCCCCCACCACCCGTACGGACCACCAGCCCTCCTCCAGGCAGCTTAATCCCCCATATGCGCTGCTCCCGCAACCCCTCATAAGCCGAAGCTGAATTCTGAGCCATGGCTTCGCCGTCACCTACCAGCAGCGGCGGGTCTGAACGCGCGCCATAGCCGCCTGAGGTAAGCCGCTCCCCCGCTGCGTGTCCGTGGTGTTCCCGGGGACGCTGCTGCGGGACGGCGGAGAGTCTGTTAAAGGGACAGTGAGGGAGAAAAAAAAAAAACGGGCGCTCAACGGGGAGGGCGGTTCTGTCCATCACAGAAAGGCGGAGTTAAGGCTCCGCTTCAGACAGCTGCCGTGTGAGGCGAGGGACCCGCTGTTCTGAGGTGTACATAAGAAGCAGTGTATGCTTACCATTAGCTAGCAAGTCAGTAAAAACATTTAATAAATGGTCATATTAACTCATTTCTGTGTCTCTGACTACGTTATTTTCTATTAGAAATCTACCTAATCCATGAAAATACATTACAGCACTACTTTCATGTACTAGGTGATTTGATAATATTGTATTTAGTGCCACAAAAATAAACATTAATAAGATTTCCCACTTGGGAGTTAGCTCCAGCTAAACAAACTTTGCAAAATCTATAGTAAAATATCTATAGTCAAATCTAAAAATGGTGAGTTTTGTAGTCACAGACTGAACCTTGAAGTATCACTATGAGGCAAGTCTTAAAACCCATCAAGATGATGGGATCACACCACAGCTCAGAACTCTGAAAGTATGAAAACTATATCCTGAAACTGGACATTTGTTGGTTAATGTTTAAATTGCTTAACAAGTCCACTGAGGTTGGCATTAGTTTGGTCAAAAGATTCTCCTCACATTTTCAACAGACATTCTCATTTCAGTCAGGCTAAAATAGTCCAAATGAAGGTAGGAATGTGGCAAATATCCTGCTTCAATGTTGGTAAAAAATATTTTAAAAATAATTGTATCTAAATGTGATAAAAATGTATTTTATTTAAAAGTTATCATATTAAAGTAACTCAGATCATGTGGCTATTATTTAACTATCTTGTTTCCAGGGTTTACAAAGCCATTACTTAAATAATTTCACTTGCTTTAATAAGTTGTGGCCCTGTCATCATCAGGCCACCATATATTAAATCGCATTCTTCACACATATAAGTCATAGATCCTTTACTATTTTAAAATATTTTTTATTAATACATTCATTTTTAAATAAATAATTTATTCAATTTTCATTCATACATAATCTGTAACCACTTATCCATTTCAGGGTCCAGGGCATGCACTGAATCACTGGATGCAAGGGACAATCCCTGGAGGGTGCATTTATTAATTAAATAAATTCTATTTAAAAGTTCTGTTTAGCAGCAAATCTGTTGAGTGTCAACAGTAAATAGAATATAAGATTTTGTTCTGCTGTCTGTTCAGCACTGGATAGCTCCTCTCTGCTGGTTTGGGGATGCACTATTATCTCTGGCCAAAGAGATGGAATTTCTGCACATACAGGAGTTCACCAATAATTCTTTACTTCAAAATCAAAGTTATAAAACAAAACCATATTTGTTCAATAGCTGAACCTTCTGGTGTCACGAAATATGCTTCAAAACAATTAATTCATAATATTTAAATGAATGGCTTTTTTCCATTTTGCTGGAAGCAGTCAATGCTGAAGAATATCATGGAAACCAATGTAATTTGCACTTCAAAAAACAAATACTGGCACAGGTCATAAAATGCAAATTAGTCTGCACTTAAAAGGGAGACTAAAACAGACATTAAAGAGCTGATGCATTAAGTTAATTGAAATAAAACATGGTCCCACAAGAAATGCCAGCTGAAACATTATTATTATTATTATTATTATTTAATATTGTTTTTCAATATATCCAAAGACATTGTACATGTAAAGAAACATAAGTAAAATTATTAATAAAAAACAAACACAAATGAAATAATGTAGAGTTCACAGAGTAAAAAAGGAATGGATCAAATTAAACCTGAAAATGTTTAATTTTCTTTAAAAGAGATGGGTTTTCAGTAGCTTTTGAATGATAGGAGAGAAGATGAGGCTTGTATACAGAACAGGAGTATAGGTGAACAGGAACAAGATTCCAGTGTTTAGGACTTGCTAGACTAAAACACTGTCTCTCCTAGATGAAGGAACAGGGAATAAATTAGTGGCTGGGGTAAATGGAGGGTACACTTAGATGAATAAGAGTGAAGGAGGGTGGAAAGGTAGGTGCAAGACCTTAAAAACCATAATATTAATTAATTAATTCTTTCATCTTTAACCATTTATGCAGCATGACATCATGTCTCAGTGTGAGTAAATGTGTATATAATTCACATAACAGTAAAACAGGAGACCATGTTTCATGATAAAACTGGCAAGGTGGAGAACATAGATAATGAGTACTGGGCCAAGGACTAGACCCTGAAGAACACAAAGTGAGAGTCCAGATTGATTAGACTTTTACTTGTTAATAGCTACAAACTGTTGTCTGCAAATATAATCTGATTTAAACCAAATGGTTCCAAAGCAAAATGTCATGATGTGTGGTGCCAAAAACAATTGAGAAAAGTTATAATTGCCCTTTCAGAAGGAAATTCAAAATGGAGTACGGCAAACGATATATGATGTTCACAGTCAGACGAAATGTGGTGAAAGTATAAACAATATTGGTTATAAAAGGAAAATATGGGTAGATCCAGGGTGACATGAAAGCATTTGGTTAGAAATCTCAAGCCAATATGGAAACAAACAAACAATCAAATATATGTAAATCATGATTATGATATGATTATCAAAATTAGCTGATGAGAACATGGGATTTATATATAACAATGCCAAAAAACAAACAAATTTGCACCTAAAAAGAAGATACCAAAGTGGGTTAAAAGAAAGGAATCATGGGAGCATGGATAATTGTGATAATTCTGTGATAATTCACTTTTCTTGTTTTTATTTATTTATTTAATTATTTGGTTCTATTCTACAGTCCAAATATAACATATAAATAGCTGGCAGAATAAAACAATGAAATTCCCTCACTCATACTATTATAATATAGAACAATTTTAAATGTTTGGACAGTTTTCTCATTCCAAAGACTAAAAATAGGACTGTTGGTTAAAAAAAATATTTTTCAGAATGATAATGCACCTTGCAACATAGCAAAGATTATTAAAGGTTTTCTTCAGTTAAGGCACATCAACTCAATGACTTGGCCAGCAAACAGTCCAGATCTCAAATTTATGGTGGAAATTTGGAAAATGTCCTACAGAGCTCATCTGTCAAGCACTATTTCATTAGCATGGCATTAGCATTAGAGAATTCAAGCTTGAGTAATGATAATGTTTACTTTTGTTGATGATTGTGTAACATTTCCTATTATTGATCTTGGAAAAAATGCCACTGATTCAAATACTTAAATTTATTATTTTAAGGTGTGATACAAAATTAAAAAGCTGAGTGAACATCTAAGTACTTTTGCTAGGTCTTTTACATAATGGGCTCCTCTACAGCAGCTGGTTTTCAGTCTCAGTGTCCTGCTCATTTTAGAGTTCCACAACCCATCCAGTCTACACTAATAAACAATATAAGCAATCCTGCCTACAACAAACGTTAGAGTCACTGTTCTATAGAAACAGTTATATATATAAATATATATTAAATGTGCATGTGTATAATAATTTCTTGTTTTATAATATTTATGTATTTTCTTTTTTACTTGGCTATTTTGACACTCCAACTGAGGAGGGTGGAGTGGATGTGTGAGTGTTTTAAGAGGACAACTTCCAGGTCTATTTGTGTCATTTTTATATTTCTAATTTGTTTTTTAATTTAAATAAAAATGTGGGAAAAAATCATCATCTCCACCACCTCACGAAAAATGAATAAAAATAAACCTCACGTGCACAGGCAAACTGTGGAACATTATTTATTGAGAACACGTCTCTGCTGACAACTGCAGCTTCTTTCATTTTTCTAAGAACTATCCCACTGAAGTACAATGTGTGTTATTTTTTTTATTCATTCATTCATTATCTGTAACCGCTTATCCAATTCAGGGTCACGGTGGGTCCAGAGCCTACCTGGAATCATTGGGCGCAAGGCAGGAACACACCCTGGAGGGGGCGCCAGTCCTTCACAGGGTAACACACACACACACACATTCACTCACACAATCACACCTATGGACAATTTTGAGTCGCCAGTCAACCTACCAACGTGTGTTTTGGACTGTGGGAGGAAACTGGAGCACCCGAAGGAAACCCACGCGGACACGGGGAGAACACACCAACTCTTCACAGACAGTCACCTGGAGCGGGAAACGAACCCACACCCTCCAGGCCCCTGGAGCTGTGTGACTGCGACACTACCTGCTGCGCCACCGTGCTGCCCAATTTTTTTTAGACATCCCTTATAATAACTGAGCTCCACTACTGTAAGATGTACCCACATGTTCAATTGTTCATACACAGCTTTACTTTACCAATACCAATGATAGTAATACCTTAAATGTGAAAAAAATCTTTACATATAGTTTGTGTTAAAAATATTTAAGATTTCTTATTTACCTTTTTCTGTAACAAGGGGTTTGTGGAGTATAACCATTATAAAACTCTGTGTCATTGTGAATCATGTATTGAATCATGTAAATCATTCACTCACATGAGAATGACTTATTCCTGTGTTCCTTTATATGTCACACGAGGACGAGTATCACTTGTGCTTTCTACCACAAGTTCAGCCACTGTTTCTAATGAATTACTAGCCACCTGAGCTCTCCTTATGTTTGAACCCACTGCCCTCTTAGACCTGACGTCACTCAATTTCCCTCTTGGAATATTGAAACTATAGCAAGCTGAACTCTGCTTGCTCTGCATTTATATCCATCCTAGAGAGAATGGTGGTACATTAACTGTACAATGAACTAAATCTGTTTGGAAGCATCTGCACAGTATGGAAGTTTTCCCTTTGTCATTTATCTCTATATCTATACAAACACAGATTAACTATTTGAAACTTCCATTTTGTCTTCAATTTATTTCTGAGTATAGCAAGTGATTGCACTTTAATATTAGGCTATAACCAGCATCCTTCCCAGAACCGATCCGTGTAAGCTAGCAGGCATTTCTCTCATTTATTGAGACAGCAAACCATATATTAAGGCCCAACTGAGCATAAAAAGACTCTCCAAATATATCGATTCCATTCCCTGTCTTAGCCAAATTGTCAATTACATTAACGTAAAACTCAGTGACAACAAACAGAACAAATGAGCTTGCAGGTTAGTTGCCAAGGCACTGATTCAGCTGCCACCACACAGCTATATTTCTCAAGATAGAAAGCGGGTACATTATCATATATTACTCTGAAACTGTTACAAAGAGGAAGCGTAAATGAGATCAGTTTTGCAGGACAGAAGAGAGACAGGACGTTCTGTTCCACTGAACATATCAGTAAAATGGGGAGTCCCCATTAAGTATGTTTGTTTAGCTATGGTTTAAAAGAATATGCACTGCCAAACGTATGTTTAGTTTAATATAAATGTACACAGAAAACAGAGTAAAGAAACAGTTTTGTGCAGAACATTTGAGGAAATATGCTAATAAAGACTGCACAAAGACTCTTCTTTTTGGTGAGATGCCATAAATGTGAATACATGAAACAGAAGTTAAAAATAGATGTCAACAAGCAAGTGAAATGGAGGGTGACCAAGGCCTTTCCAAGTAACTGTTGTATAAAACAATGAGACACGCACCCACACCCACACACGTGTGTGTGTGTGTGCAAATACAAATGTGTAAAAATGTGCCAAATTTTAAACATACTCCTGCTCTTTTGACATTTTAGTGTAACTGCATTAAAACCATTCTATTAAGAAAAATACACAAAAACAAAAGTAAAATAGGGCATTGATATGCTAATTTCCCAAGTGCTAACACTATCTAAACAAAACTCATGCACACTTTTTGTTCTTTTCCAGGAGATACTATTATATCCAAGAGATGCGCATGATTAAATGTAAAGCAATCACTCATTTCTCAAACTTTTTTTTTTTTTTAATGACAGTTGTCATTCTCATAATTGAGACAATTATATGTACATATTACTCTGACGCTACTTGTGTGTGTATAACAGGCATTGAGTAATATACTATGAGTTTCATTAATATCACAGTGATTCATCTTGTTTAAACATGCTCATGTACAATATAACCACACTATGTACATCAACATCAATATCCTAAGTAGAAATATTTTATTTTCAGTTCTGAATTGCTTAATTAAATGAAATGTGCCCAGTCAGTTTCTGTGCCCAGAGATCACTGCCTCAGAGAAGTTCATGAGACAAAAAGCTCTCTGTGATCTTCTTATCATAGGACCTGACATTGTCAGAGGCGAGAGCGACACGCAGGTCATTCCAGAAGAGAGGCTGGGCACGAGGGTTCGTGGGCCAGGAGAGAACTGACTTTTTGCAGAGTCTCTTTCTCATCTGTAGATACCTTGGTTTAGGAAAAAGCGGATCCAGCAGAACCAGCACGGTCACATCCACTTTTTCATCCAGTAGCCTCTGCTGGACCAGAAGGAAAGCCTGTCTTATGATTCCATTCACTGAAGTGCAGCCACCATTGTTACTGAGCACAAACACGGTTTTCCTGCTGTTGTACACAGCGCTGTGTAGGTTCTCGATGCACGACACCCCTGGAACCCAGTCCCGTTCCTCCAGGGAAAGTCGAAATCGCCATCTCCCCCTTCTCTCCAAGTTAATAACCATTTCATTATAGATCCAATCCCTTACTGCCTTGTTCTTTGTGTCAAAAATCACAAACGCATCATGTTCATTATCTGCTGAGTTGTCCCCTTCAAGTGGAGTGTAGCCTTTCTGTCCTGCCCACATTATCTGGAAACAATACCATAGATCCCAGCCATAAAGATGCTTTAAAAGTGGGATTGCAGTTGCTGCAACAGTAAGTAGGGAAGTGCAGAGGAAGGCAACACTGCCCAATATCTCCTGGCAGGAGCGGGGATCAATGGAAAGGACGTTCACTCCTGTCTGGGACTCAGGGAAACCACAACGAACATCTGTGGTAAGGTGTGGGATGAACAAAGGGCTTCCTCGAAGGAACTCGACAAACCAAGAAGTAGCACAGCTGCATATGAAAGGGTTAGCATGCAAAGTCAACTTGCATTTCTTTGTTCTATAAGCGGTGGTGCAAATGACACTCATTAATGAAGTAGGCAGCACCTGCTTCTCTAGGATCTTCAACTGGTTGTGATTAAGTCTGAGGTCTTTAAGACCTGTTGCACCCCTGAAGAAAGACTCTGGAATAGTACTCAGTCGATTATGACTCAAGTCCAGACTGGAGAGGTTACGTCCAAAGGGGATAACTCTGTCTGATAGCTCAGTGAGATGGTTTCCGCTGAGGTTAAGGAAGCAGAGCTGGGAGAGGATTGAGATGTTGGCCCAAGGGAAAAAATTCAGTAGATTGGAGTCCACTCTGAGCACACGGATGCTTAGAGGAAGGTTAACTATAGCCTCTGGGGGAAATGATCTGAGTTGATTGTCAGAGATGTCCAGGTACATAAGTTTTGTCAGCCCCTGAAAGAAGCGTATGTACTGATCTCCCTTGGTGTCCCACATGATATCCAAGCGATTTCCAGAGAAGGATAGATATTTCAGGGACGTGCTAGTAAGAATGTTAGAGATTCTAAGGCCAATGTTGTTGTTTGCAAGACTTAGTGCTTCTAGTGATGTCAGTTTCTTTATGAATGTGAAGCGATGACCTATTCCCCTCATGAGAAAGTGGAATTCATTGTTGCTGAGATCCAGAACCTTTAGGGTGTCTTTTAGCTCCTGGAAAGCTTCATTAAAATAAAGGTCAATACGGTTGTGTGCCATGTTTAGATATACCAGATTAGTAAGAGGGTAGAACTGCTGGCCACTCAGAGTTTGGCTCATGTAGTTGTAGGACAGGTCTAAACACACAGCTTTTTCCATTCCTGTGAAGGTACTTGCATTCAGCCATGGAATGTTATTCTGAGATAGGTCAAAAGTGAGCTTTCCATAACAGAAATGCCTTTGGAAATGCCACATTGAATAATTTATTGGGCAGTATAACTGGGCAGAGTTTGTTTCTGACTCCGCGTTGAAAGGTGTTTCTTGAATCTGCAGGTGGTCGTCTCTCCGATATCCACTGATGACCTTGGACTGTATGTCAGAATTGCTAGCTTTGTAGCATGGGTTAAAGGCAAGCATGTTCTGGGAAAGTACTACCATTCTTAAGGCTTCCAGTTTGTTGAATGCAGTGATGTTGCAGGAACTGATGAAGTTCATGCGTAGTTCTATATATTCCAGCTTTCTTAGTTTAACCAGAGGTGCAATGCTATAGTTAGACAATTGATGGAAAAAAAAGCCACTTAAATATAGCTTCTTCAAGGCTTGCATCTTACTAATGGAGGATGACAAGATCAGTTCTGGAAATGTTTTCAGAGGCTCATAGTTGTAGAGAAGGTTTAGGGACACAACATTCTGCAGTTCCTCAAAGAATGAGCCATTCCGGATACTGAAGGCTAGGAAATTGTCTGAGAGATCAAGTATTCTAAGTTTGTTTAGTTTAGCAAAGAGTTTTTCAGGTA
Organism: Hoplias malabaricus; assembly: GCF_029633855.1. Lineage (NCBI taxonomy): Eukaryota > Metazoa > Chordata > Actinopteri > Characiformes > Erythrinidae > Hoplias > Hoplias malabaricus. The sequence goes on from NC_089813.1 coordinate 16,242,125, forward strand.
TGGAATGGAGTGAGTTTCCTCGAAGACTCAGGTAAACAAGTGAGTCTCTCTGATCATACAAGGAAGCAGGGTGCAAGCCTAAGGAGGCATTATTTGGGCAGGGGAAACAGGGCTGAGCTGCATGATCACATCTTTGGCAGTTCCACTCCAAGCTAAGGAAGCTTAGTTTTGTAAGGTTTGCGAATGAGTCCTGTGTGATTTCAGTAATCTTGTTTTCCTTTAAGTCAAGGCTTTCCAGTGAGGGAGGCAGTTGTGTTGGGATGGATGTCACATTATTAAACCCAAGAGTGAGGTTTAGGAGCTCAGGCAATTCCTGAAACACTCTTGGGTTAATGAAGAAAGATTCATTACAGGGGTTAGCATAATAGCAATTTTTAGCCAGGAGTAGTTGTTTGAGGAAAGGGGTCCCTAATGGCTCTTCAATACGAAAAATGTTGTTGAATTCCAATCCTAGCACCTCAAGACGCTGTGGTAGCAGTGGAATAGTCTTGAGGCTGTTTCCTGCCAAATGAAGGGAGCTCAGATTCTTTAGATTAACAAAAGCATCATGGTCAATAGTTACATTGCAAGAAGGTAATCGCAATGCCTTGAGACGACCGGGCAAACAGTTCCACATTAAGCTGAGATGCTGGAGATTAGGAATGTCTGAGAAATCCTTTTTCTTTACTTGCCATATGTGGTTCTCGCTGAGGTTGAGGGAGGTAATGAAAATTGACTTGAATTTAGGGATGCTCATGAGGTCCCTGTGCGTGCAGTCCACATATATGTCTCCGTTGCTGTCTGTGATATTGTCACAAGGGTAGAAGATAGGATTTATAGTTTTGACAACAATGAGGAGATTCCAAACAAATAATAGGCATAATCCAGATCCAGACATGACCTACAGACATATGGAGATGTGTATTAATATAACATCTACAAAAATACATATAACACAAAAAATGTATTGCACAATAAATGTGTGCATACCACTGAGACCACATTAAAAAATGGTCAGGTCAATTCTGGAAAAACCCCCATTTCATGTCTCATTTTTCTTTTTTTTTTTCTTCTTTAAAATAAAATAAAATAAATAAAAAAAACCCTGCAAATACACATATTAAATCAACACAATATTAAATGCCTACTATGCTAATTTTGATCATGCCCAGTGTTGACAAATTTGGACGAATATGCTGTGTATATTGTGAGAAGACAATCAAATATTAAAATATTGTCACCAAGAACTACATTAATATAATGTAGAAAATTTATAAATACATAAAATAGTGAAATACAAAAAAACAAAAAGCCTACGGATTCTTATTTCAGAGTAATTTCATTCGTTATTTTTATTTTCCTGTGCCTTGTTAAATTCCAATCATGCCAAGAAATGCTGTCACATAAAAGTAATATTTAATAATAACATCAATAATAATAGTTTATATATTTAATGCTGATCAACATGATATTCTTTAACACAAAAATTAAAAAATAACACTTACCAAATATCTATAACTCCAATCCTGTATTTGTGTTTGAAGAGGCAAAAAACACGGACTTCAACGAAATGCAGATGTAGCGGCTTCACTTAAGCATCCACTGATTTACAGAAGTGAAAATGAACATCATACATACGAAATACAGCACTTGTATCACAGGTGTTCAGATAACGAAAGAGCCCCTCTCAGGAAAAAGGAAGTTGTCTTAACAATAAGAGGTTATGTAACAATGATATTACTTCCCTTTTAATACACCCTACAAATTAAGTGAAAGTTGGCCAATTTACATGGAGGCAGTCACGGGGCCAATACTGTGTTAGACCTGTTAAAATTAATTCCAACAACCTGCCTCATGGCATTTCTGAACAGCAGCATAAACATGCATTTGGAAAAAGTAGATGTTCTCTGGAGATCATCCCTTCTGTGGTACAGGTGCCAAGACAGTTTAGTAACAAAAGCAAAGCTGCAACTAAACACAATTAATTCACTGCCTGTCAAGCTTCTTTATCTTATATAAATAAACAGATCAATGAAACGCTGCCTGCGAGAACAAAAAAAAAAAGAGAGAGAATGTAGGTCAATAAGAAAAACAACAGGGAATCTGAAATTGTATAAACATTTTTATTTTGTAAGAAACATCACCAGAAATAAAATCAGCAAACAGATCCAAGTGCTTCACATGGTATCATTAACTTTTGTAGCAGAGCAGAGGACAGACTGATTTTTGATTTTGTTTTGCTTTCTTTCATAGAGATAAAGAAGTTTTTGAGGTAAATATTTTAGGGAGCTAGTCAAGTAATTAATATGGCAACCCAAAATAAATTGTCAACCCAAGATTTGTGAAAGCAGCTGAACAGAGGACTTGGAAGAACCCAAAGAGAGACAAGTATTTTGCATAGTCACAAATTAAAGAGAGACTACCATTACAGCAACCACGTTTGGCCAAAACTTTATAATGATGTCCTTATTTTTTCACTTTGCCCATTTGATCAGCTCCACCTACAATTCAGTTCTACTATGTAGTAGTAGTTCTAATATGACTGTCAGTGGTCATAGGACATGCTGACTGCGTATATTTTTGGTTGGTGGGGTTTTCTCATTCCAGCACTGACACACATGTTTAAAAACTTTAGCAGCACTACTCTTTCTGATCCGCTTGTATCTGCACAACACACTAAACTGCATACATATCACAAACACCATATCATTACCAATGCAGTGCTGATGCACCACCCAAGTAATACCTGCTCTGTGGTGGTCCCATAGGACTCCTGACCATGGAATGACAGCTTAAAAAGGGTTAGCAATATATGAAGACCAACAGATGGACTATAGTCTGTAATTGTAAGTCTACAAAGTGCTACTGTATGGGCAGTGGATTTGATAAAATGGACAATGTAGAAACAAGGAGGTTATTTTAATGTTACGACAGATCAGTGTGCTTACAGGAGTAGCAGTGTTCACCAGTGTTCCTTCTGAAGCTTTGTGTGTTCTGCTACGTTGCAACAGCTAGTTAGCATGAGTACCTTTGGTTTTAATAAGAGATTCAGGACTTTGGGTAGGACTAGCTTGTTTTCCCAGTCATTTAAAACCAAACCTTTCATTAGTAAAACCAAAGCGTGACGTACCACATCTAAATTTGTTCTTCAATCTTTGACAAAAAGCTTTTCACAGCAATATACTGAAGGATGATCAATAATCAGTGTTGTATGTAAAGCACTGATTATATTACTTCTTAATTATGAAAGCCCCCATCTGGATGATCTTCATTCTTTAGTAGTTGGTATGTAGACCTTTAATAATTCACTTTGTTTTTACATATGAACCTTTATCTATTTTTGTATGTGAAGTCTTAAAGAGTGCATTTCCTTTGTACTTAAAATTTAAATAATAATCCCATTTCAGTCTGATTTTACCCAACTCTGGTGATCATAGAGCGAGGTGCTGGATGATCCACAGAGCAATGTTCATAAATCCATCCGATTCTGCATCGACTTTGGACAAAGAGTGGTTATTATCTGGGTAGCACAACAACCTATGGATAAACAAGTTAATCAATAAATACATGGAATAGAAGGATTATTATTATTATTCTAATAACTTTAATAATTAATCTATAAAAAATCTAAAAAAAAAAAATCTTACCTGATGGGCACTTGTAAGGCCTTTAAAGCTCTGTAGTATTCGATGCCCTGCTGATGAGGCACACGCCTGTCATTCTCTCCCAACATAAGCAGCACAGGTGTCTTCACCTAAAGAAAGGCACACAAAAATGAGAACTCCAAATAATCAAAAGTGAAGTGAATTTAAATCCAGCTGGCTAGAAAACAAAGAAAGTGTCGAATGCCTGGAACAAAACACACAAACCCACCTCTGAGACGTAACTGATGGGTGACTGTTTTAACATTCGCTCCAGCATGGCATTGCTCAGCAGGACATTAGTGTTATAATCAAATCCACCTTCCACCATACACCTGCCCAGGGACAAAGATGGAAACCACAAAAAAGAAGAAGAAATGAAAATATTTTTTTGCATAACAGACAGGACAGTGACACCACACTAACTAAACCTCATATGATTTCCTTTTCTAAAGAAAAGCACTGGTATAGCTTTCACATTACGTGCTCTTTCAATTCAACATTTATTATGTGCATTTATTTTAGAGCAAAATGGTTTACAGATATGAAACAAAACATGACTGCATAGGCTTGGATTCTGCTGTGTCAAAAGTAACATCCCAAGAACTATGATTTCAGAGTGCCAAAGCTTTAAGGGTGATTGCACGTTGTAACTAGAAATGTGCACAATCAAAATTTTCTTTTGAATGTGTGTTTAAAAAAAAAAGCCAAAGCTTATACTGTTCTGGGAATTGTGGTCATCTGTATTTAGCTGCAGTATTAGTAAGGCAATATACTGATCCTAGATCACAGAGGCCACACCAACTTATCCCATAAGGGCTTCATTACTCCAGAGAACACAACACCACTGTTTCACGGATCAAAGGGTGAAAGGCTTAATATTTCTCCATATGATTCATGGCATTTGGCATGCTCCAGAGTGTCCCATTCTATCAGCAGTCCTTGGGTATGGAATTTATAATACAAAAAGTGTGTGCCCTTGTCTCTGCAATGGATGCACATAAGCAACTAAATTCCTTAATTCATTCATCTGGTACCGTTATGTTGTGAATGCGAATAAAAAGCCCCAGTGCATGCAGAATTCATTTCACTTTCAGTAGTTAAAAAAAACCTTTCATATCATTAAAATAGAAACCATACTGTCTGGCCCTGCCAAAGTGTTTTGGCAACAACATGTTTCACAGACTGTACAGTGACATTAAGAGGGAATAAGTTAGGCTGTAGTTGAATGTACTATCAAAATGATGCAAAAAGAGAAGCAGGCAAAAAAAAAGGCTTTTTTCCCCCTCCTATTACCAGTCAGGAATGTCAGTGCTGCCAATCATGGTTGCCAGGTTGATGACAGGATTCCGAGAAACACACGCCTTGTAGAAATCTGGGTACTGGCCAATTAGATGACAGGCCAAGAAACCACCATGGGAGCCCCCTGCGACTGCAACTTTCTCTCGGTTGAAGTCCCCTTGCTTCAGAACGCTCTCCACCGCAAACTGGAATATAAATTAATAAAACAATACTTTGGGAAATTAATACAAAAAATATGTTTCTTTATAACAACATTATTAACAAGAAAACAACAGAATTACGACCATTTACTGGACATTTCACACAGTAGTACAATACAATCAAGTATTACAGTCTGTTGGTTTTAGTCGATGCTTGTCATTATATGAACAATTCTTAGCATTATGGATTTTGCTTCACCTGTACATCTTTCACATCTTGAGTGCCAACATTTCCAGGCAGGGAAAGGATACTGTCCTGACCAAAGCCAAGGGACCCTCTGTAATTGACTGACAACAACACAGGTAAAATACATCACACTGTAGAATAGCATTTAACAAAAAGCATTAGAACCAGAAATTAACATTATTCAGGCCATATTCAGTGAATCTAAATAGGTTTGACTGTGTTGCTCATAATGAACTAAAGCCCATAGGTAACAGACCTTGAATACCTATTATCTGTATAATACAGAACTATTTATGAATCGCATAGTTCGGTCTCACCATGAATACAGACAGATATTTGCTGTTCAAGCCTGATTCAAACCAGTGAACCAAGTTTTGAATCTGAATCAACATGAGCCTGACATAATTTAGTCCCACTCATCTTTTGAGGGTGAAACTGAATGAAGTCTATCACAGTTCCTGTGGGAACTGGGAGGAAAAGAAAAAGGTTTAAATTAAGGTTTCCCTCTAAAGCAGAAGGAAACACAGATTAGGTACAAGCGGGAGGGCTGTGAAAACCCATACAAAGAGGGGCGACAACAATGGGAGGGCAATATCATGGTATAATGTCTAAAACAAAGAACCAAGAATGGACTAAAATGGCCTTATCTTCTGTAAAGGGAGCATAAGTTAAATATTATCCACTGCCACCGTCTTCTATAGCTGAGGACTAATTACACCTGTGGTAAATCATGTGGTTTCCACACTGTCATGTGGAAATTGTCATAAAAATAAATCTGATGAAACTAATAGTTCAAAGATCTGGTTTAGTCTGACAGATATTTTAAAGCCACTGTTCCTCTTTTGCCCATTGTCAAGGTAGGTTTAACATTTTTAACTGAAATTTGGAAAATAAGTACCCCTTAACAATTAATTAGACTCAAAATCCCAAATATTAAACATTTTTAACATGAAGCTTATCTAAGAAAAATGAGGCTGACAAACCTAAAAATAATTTTATTCATATTTATTCATATATTGTTATTATATCATGTATATTGTGACTGCATTTTTGAAGCTTTTTTATTTATTTAGCACATTTGCATAAAGTGCATTGGCATAAAGAATTTGAAAATTATTCAGATTTACACATATATAACTAAAATATAATAACTCCAGTAAAGTCTTACAGCTCACTAGAGAGAGAGAGAGAATCAATCAGCGAAACCTACCATTGCTAAATGCTAAAGAGACAATGATCCGAGCTTAGCCACTTATCTTAAGACTTATCCCATCAATCACTGAGTTACCAGTGACTGATCTCACCATGACTCAAATAGCCACAAATGTTTCCTGTCAATTTATGAACAGTAATTTAAACATTAAAATATTTACTGCAAAGTTATATCTAAACGCATAAAATGGGTTCAGTTCTGTTTTTTTGTTTCACTAGCCAACAGAATTCCTTAAATTTCTTCCTCTACTTGATCTGGATAAAAATTGATTTATGTGTTTCAAGAGGCTAGAATGCTCAGTTAAAGAACTAAAATTGTTCTGTGATCTGTTTTGTTGCTATGAAGTAAAAAATAAAACCTGGTGTAATACCAAGTGTTAAGATTACATAATTTTTTTGCAAGGGCAAGTATTCTGAAACCATCATTTTCACAGCTATCTAACTCGAACAGTCTATAAAGTTGGCTCATGTAAGGGCACTGCTTTTACTGGCTAGCCAAATGAAAATAAAACTATGCATGAAAGCTAAATTCTGTTTTGTTTTGGTTTTTTTCCCCCACTGGCCGCATATCATTTTTTCTAACTTTATTCACTGCAGTTATGTTATGTTTTATCTAGCTAGTCTAAAGTTGTGAAACTTGCATACAATCTATGAGGGATGTTAATGTAAAGGCCTTATCTTGTGTCCAGTTTTCACTTTTGTTCACTTATGATTTTTGACTCAATAAATATTAAATGAATTTTTTGCTTTCAATGCAGAGCATCTAGTTTTCCTACAGCAGAAGTATCTGGTGGTACAGGATGTGTTTGGTGTCATGTCCATGTGGGTTTCCTCCGGGCGCTCTGGTTTCCTCCCACAGTCCAAAAACACACGCTGGTAGGTGGATTGGAGACTCACAAGTGTGCATAGGTGTGAATGTGTGTGTGTGTGTCACCCTGTGAAGGAATGATGCCCCCTCCAGGGTGTGTTCCTGCCTTGCGCACAATGATTCCGGGTAGGCTCTGGACCCACCACGACACTGAACTGGATAAGTGGTTATAGACAATGAATTAACAGTAACAGTATTATTACTGCACCTTTCTACGTTTCACAATAAATATTACTCACCCTGTAAGACACCAAAACCCATCTTGCAGAGAACAGCTTGGGACAACATCCACTCGGCCACTATTACAGAATGAGGTCCACCTGAGAGACAATAAACAGGCTGACAGTTAGAAATGTCAGAATGTAAGTTAAGAAAATATGTAATATAAAAATATTAATGTTTCAGATTACAGAAAAATTCAGAACAGACCATGTGGAACGACGAGGAGTGGTAATTTTGTCCCTTCTTTCACTTCTTTTGGTTTCAGCAATATGGCATCAAAGTTCAGACCAGCTAATGCAGTATAGGAAGACAGAAAATGAATTACACAAGCAAAGAAGCCTCTTAGAAAAGAGATGCAGCATTTGCATTATCTGAAGGAAGACAATTGTTTCATTTAGCAAAAATCACAAAATGTATGGTATTCCAGATTTTTTTAATGTAATTATTTGTAAATGAATAAATTAATTTATGTTTTAGGTTTACAGGTTTTTGTACTTCATTATCCTTGCTTTCACTGTACTTTCAATGCAATAATATTATATATATATATATTATTTTTTTAAATTTATTTATTTTTATTATTATTTTTTTTTCTTGCTTCCCTGTAATCTTAATCGAAATATAATGTCCCTAACCATTTAAAACATCTTCTGATCTTTGGCAATGCCCATGTGTACCAAAACCATATTCTTCATTTCCCATTTTTACCTTTGGTCAACTGAACTTTGCTCATCTGAGATTTACATATTTATAAAAAGGAAACATATTTAATGTGCAATAGCTTTTGCAAAGACATTTTACAAAGCATTTTATATTTTTTCAACATGTTATATTCAGCAAATAAGCACCAAATGTACATTTAAGTATACATGATGTGTACTTATTTTCAAAAGGTACATATATACAAGGTATGTTCTTTTTTGATGAAGAAGAATCTAAACTCACGGTACTGGCTGTTCTCCTCCTCAGTGGGTGGAGTGAAAGTGAGAATCTGCCAATCAATTTCAGGCTGTATTTGAGCTTCCTCCAGGGTAACCCATGAGACCTCCTTCTCTGAACCACTTGCTGGCAGGAAACCCACCCTCTGCAAACACAATTTTTGTTTTTGTTTTCTATTCTCGCTCTTTTTTTCTTCCCCAAACCAAAACAGGCTTGCAACATGCAAACTTGTCATTTTCATTTTATACCAAATATATAATATATAATAACTGTCAGAACAAACTATACATTTCCATTTGTGTTGTTTTTCTTTTTTCCCAAATAAATAAATAAAAAAATAAATTTGTTTAACATTTGAATAATGAATCTGTAACTGAATTCTTCACTTCACTGGTACAGACTTCATGTTGTTTTAAATTTCTAAAACGTACAGTATATATCCAGTTGCACTGTCAGATTTGATCTTACCAGGGTTGGTGGGCAGTTCGGAGAAGAACAACTGACCACCATCAAGTCTCTATGAATGGTCAATAGACACCAACTCCCCCTGTCAGATGCTTAAAAAAAAAAAATGATAACCTGTATATAACTGACAAAACACAGGAAGAATATGACAATAAGAGAAAGAGTGGGGAACGCACTAGAAGTGAGAGATGTCACATGGCCTGTGGAAGTATCAACTACAAGAAGATCCTAGAAAACAGACACACACAGAACAAACAGAAGCTTACAGCCAGTTTTACTACCACCGAAAATGTAAATTAGTCCATTAATGTCTCAATAAACTGCCAAATGTACTTCTTTGTGCTGTTTAAAAATGAGCAGGCAAATTTAAACCTTGGGAAAAACTCTTTTGCATTTCTAAAAAAGCCTAATCTGCTAAGCTTTCATCAGCATGCAGACAGTAGCTATGATGTCCATCACAATGGCAAAGGTTCCTATGGTGAGTGTCTCCTAGGAAACGGTTGCCATGAAATACCTTGCGGCTCCGTTGAGTAGAGGATACAAGGACTCGCTGGCTGTCAGCTGACCAGCACTGAGGAGACAGCATGGAGCTGTAGATTCCAGTAAAGCCATCTGCACACACACACACACACATTTTAAAAAGTCTATGAAAAGCAGTCAAGATGTTTTAACCTATTTCACTTCTGTGTTTATGTAACAAGACAGGGAGTTTAGTCCTCTGCAACAGACATCATTCAAGTTAGGCTAAAACACAAGCAGTACCTTCACTGGCTCTCTTGACTACATCAACTATAACTGATGTCTTCTTCGTATACCAGTCATACTGAAAAAAAAAACAATACAATCAGACAGAATAATCCAAGTATCTCCAGATATAAACACAAAACTACAAACACAGACACACCATGCACAGCTTGCTGCATTGTTGATGTGGGCCAAACACAGCACACTCTAGATAGACAATGCGGCAGAGATCTGGGCTCAGACGAGGAGAGCAGACTGCAGCAGAGTCAGAAGACAACTGCTCTGAAAGAGGATAAAAGAAGAGATTAAGAAGTTTATATGCAGCTATACACATCAAAGAGAGTAAATGTGAAATATCAAAGAACAGATAGTTTCATTTACAATACAATGGAAAAGATAACCTACCACATTTACCACCAGTAAGGTCCACATAAAACAGAGAAGACCTGTCAAAAAACATCATCAATAACTTACATAGGGTATTACAGTTCAAATACAAGTCAAAAACAAACATAAAAGCCCACACCCACCTTCTATTGGGGCAGTATTTAAGGCCCAGTCTGAATGGCTCATGCCACCACCCCACAAACACCACACCAGTATCATTAGGTGCCCAGAATGCCTGTAATGATCATATAACTGCATTGATACAGTGCTCAATAATCATTGTGCTCTTCACTGAAAGGCATTAAGATTTCTCACACGCACCTGTCCTGGGGAGATGCTGTCTGGTATACCCTCCAGCACAGACACATTGTTACCTTCAATGTCCAAAACACAAAGTACAGGTGTGTTCTTACTGACCAATGCCTCTCCCCAGTCCTCATAGTATACAAACTGGTCGCCCTGAGAGAAAAATCACACACATGCATAAATCATTCATTAGGTAATTCTCATAAAGATACAGATAACAAGAAAAATCCATCTACAGCTAAAATTATTCAATATTTTATTTTTCCATTATCTTATTAATTATTTTTTCAGTATATCATTACAGTTTTTAATGCTACCAAAACTTAAAATATAGATGAAAACTGAATTTGTAAGTGTAGTCTTCTGTTTGTTTTTACCTTAACAGTATCTTCCTTCTTCTCAGTTTTCATAGCATCCTCTTCCTCAACAAGCAAACTTGGTTCAGACCCTGACTGTTAAGGAGCATAAAAAAGCAGAAATAGTGTAAACAGGAAAAATAATCATAATCAAAAACCTTATTTTCCATAAAGTAGCTAATCAATTTAACTGCAAAGCAAAAAACCTCAAAGTAAGACTCTGCTTTGGGGCGCTTCTTCTCCGCCACATACAGGAGGTGAGTTTCAGAATGAGACCAAACCAAGCATCCAAACTGATCTAGAAACAATGAGTAACAAAAGATTTAAAACAAATAAATATGCTGGATCTCAACATGTATAAAAATTATGAATAATCATGGAGTAGTATGGCGTAGTCAGATAATTTAACTTAGTGGAGGAAAAGTGCCTGTGAAAAATAATGAAACATTTAATATCTTCCATTTACATCCTTAGGGAATAATAAAATAAAAACTATACAAAATGTTTGAGCCTAGAGGCTTTTTTTAATTGCATCATTAAGAAGAACAGGGGTTTCAATCATTTGAATAGGGCTGGACGATACGGCCAAAATTTATATCACAATATATTTCTAAATTTCTGTTGATACGATATAATTCTGATATAAATATAAACAACATAAAAACCATTGCCTGGAACAAACAAAGATGACATCACTATCAAACATAAACATCTTGGCCTTGTCAATATTAATATTTTTAACTCGTTTTTAATCTTTAAAACTGAGGGCAGTGAACTAGGCAGGGCCCTGTAATGAACATCAGTCAGTGACAGATGCTGTAAATAATGTATAATGAAATACTGAATGTGTTTAAACAAATCACATAATTGTTATTGAAACATTTTATATTCATTCATTCATTATCTCTAACCACTTATCCAATTCAGGGTGGCGGTGGGTCCAGAGCCAACTGGAGTCATTAGGCGCAAGGCAGGAATACACCCTGGAGGGAGCGCCAGTCCTTCACAAGGCAACACAGACACACACACACACACATTCACTCACACACACACCTACGGACACTTGTGAGTCTCCAATCCACCTACCAACGTGTGTTTTTGGACTGTGGGAGGAAACCGGAGCACCCGGAAGAAACCCACGCGGACACGGGTAGAACACACCAACTCCTCACAGTCACCCGAAGCGGGAATTGAACACACAACCTCCAGGTCCCTGGAGCTGTGTGACTGCGACACTACCTGCTGGGCCACCGTGCCGCACATTTTATATTGTGATATATATTGATATTCAATTATTGTCCAGCCTCAGATCTGAAGATTAAGAAAGAGCACAGAGACAGTCCTGTCCTATATACATACAACAGACTCATCTTTTGACCAAACTCCAAAGCAATTACCATCTTCATACACCTTTCCATGCTTCTTCAGTGCAGTGAGGTTGAGGCTTTTTATCTTACTGTTCTTATGCCAGATCTGCAATCAACCACAGTGTGGGAAGGGAAGACACAAAGCAGTGAAAAGAAAGTACAAAGAACAAGAACACGAAGGACAGCAACCATACAGTGCAAACATTTTCAACTGCTATTTAGAAGAAAGACTGCAGAAATACTTATGAATTTATAGTGACAGGTTTAAAAAGTGTAGACTACAGAAATAAAATCTATCATTATATAAATCCAATCATCAGCATGAAAGAATCCATCATCATGATGACTCACCTCGAGAAACTGTTTCTCCTCTCCTTTGATGGTGCATGCCCTTACAACAGCCTTCATGTCTCCAGAGGGAGAGTCCTTGCTCAGCAACCTGAAAACAGCAGAGCAGTGATAAGTATATCTACTTTATCTGTTAAACTAATAGTTCTCCTGTTTCCTTACAACAACATGAGCTAAACTACTGTCTGAACAAAAACATCATAATGAATAAAATAAAAATCTAGGAGGCATGTAGGACTACAACACACTTTATAATGTGTAAATATTACATTCAGTACAATTAAAAATATATTTCTCTCATCCAAATCTATTAAACTAATTGTCAGAAAACAGACAAAAAATAAATAAGTAGTATCAGAGCTAATAAAGATGACGCTTGCTTTGTCTGAATCACTGAGTTTGGAAAGTGAGACCTCTACTGGGGATTCAGCTGTTTTCTTGTGACTGCTGTTTTAGAAAGTATAAAAGTGATGACATTTACAAGAATTTTCAGAGATGTGCACTTTTCCTTTTATTTTATCTATATTCCCAGTTTAAAAATATGGATTAACAACAAACAGACAAAAATAAACTGAATTAAAACATCCCTTTTTAAAATCTCAGGATAATTCTATTTCTTGTTGTGGAACCCTGCTTAAGCCAAGGCAAGGTACTGTGGTGTTTCACAATCAGTCAATCAATCAATAAATAAATCAGTTCTGATCTTCTGATATTTAACTGCACTATAGCTGACATATGATTATCTTAGTGTCCCTTAAAATACATACATTGGACTATATCCATTCTATCATTACCTGGTTTCATTCAGATTACTATTTACAAATTGGACAACTTCTATCATTGCAGCTGCTCTTTTTCATTGTTTGAATTAATTTTTTTAATAGCTGAATCTGGTACATTAGTTCTAAAACAGAGCTGAAAGTGTAAATGTCCAGATTGCAGCTACTTCCAGTGGTCTGTTTGTGGACAAAATGACTTCATCTGAAATGGTATGTTTTAGAAAACTGACAAATTCTGCACACACATCTTTAAAACAGAAAAGTTGGGAAAAACAAATTGAGGCACGTACTCTCCTTTGATTTCTGTGCAATTCCCAGAGGGTCCAGAGTAGACTATTGATTTGTCATCATGAAATACAATGTACTGCCGGCAGAATTTTACATTCTCATTCCTTTCCAAATCGCACTGAGTCCACTCTAAAAATAATAAGAATAAAAAAAATAAAAAAAACACACACATCAGAGCCCATAAGAAATAGAAATGCTTTATGCATTTCTATAAATGCATTATGATAGTTGATGAAATCATGATAGCTGACAATACAAAACAATATTTGAGACTAATTTAATATTTAAACAAACTTTATAGTTAATAATATATAATATTAAACAGGGTTCTGTAACATAAGAGCCAGTTTATCAAGTAGATAAAGCAAAAAAATATAAATAAAATAAATAAATACAAATATAGTGGTTAAAGAACCACTTAAAAGAGCAATAAGTTGTGAGTAGCAGGGGTCTCCCCGTGTCTGCATGGGTTTCCTCCATGTGCTTGACTTTCCTTCCACAATCCACAAAAAAAAATGCATTAGTAAGTCGATTGGTTTTACAAAAATGTCTGTAGGTGTTTGTAAGTTTCTAAATGTGCTCTAGTTTCTAAACCAACTCATTTCTTAAATTATTTTGAGAAATGTCAATACTTCGTCATACATTAAACTGAATAGCATAGATTTCTGATCATTTTCAAATGGGGTTTCAAGTCTTTTGGTGGTCCCACCTGTGGAGATGTTGCTGTACTTTCCTCCGTACTGAGAGGTGATGACTGGCCCCAGGTCAGCGCGGCTGAGGGAGGGGAACTGACTTTGCTCTCTGTACAGTTTAGCGATGTCCTCTGGACTGGTCAAGACCTTATCACACAAGCCAGACAAACTCACACTGCAGTTCAACAACCCCATTCTCCGTGCAGAGCACATTACGACTTTAAATCTGTTCATAATGGCCATGTTTTGTTTCAATGTCAGACGAGAACTAACTCAGTTAAATGACCTGAATGCAACTAGTCACATGCTGTAATGCAGCTAGTCACATGCTCTCACAAATAAGAAATCTAGCGTTGTTCTTCACTAACAACACGGACTTCGCTTGTAGCTAGTGAGTAAGCTGGGAGTCGGACCCTAAAAAGAATCGATTCCCTGAACTTGACTTTGCCTATACTTATACTGCACTTTCAAGTACGTGCTTTTGGGCTATTCCTATACAATTTACACAGATAGATACATCATCAGCGGCTATTATTCCGGATATTATGTTCGGACAGACACTATTTCAAGGCCTAGACAACTATGAGAGGAATAGGGAGTCATTTAAAATAGGCTCTTTGAGTCAGAGTCGACTCCGTAGATTGTTGTATTTTATACTTTTTCAAGCTGGCTATAAGAGCAGCTATTAGCAAAAATAACACTCTTAAGACACAGAGAACATACTCTCACGCCACATATAATCTTAAAACAAGACTAACAGTTTTTCGTTTCCTTTAAACCTAGAGAATTTAGCTAATATTTCTTAAAATTAACCCTAGCTTTAGCAACTTAGCAAGAAGGAAGTGCTTAACGTTACTGTCATTAATGGAAGTCTTTGATTTTAACGTACTTTAGTTTACCTAATAACACCCCACATATGTGTACGTTAATTTAAACTTCACGTACGACATTAGCCTTACAGACTGACCGTTAAAGCCTTAATTTTAGTGTTACCTTAAATTCTCCGTCGCCGCTAACAGCCATCTCAGATCTGAATTTGTTGTTGGCGTCTATTGTTTCGGAAAAGGGTTTTATAACTGATTTTACTCTAGTTGGAAGCTTCTTTGATTTCTCTGGCAGGTGACTGCTTAAGGTATGCTAGCAGCCTCTTGAGCACTTTCTCTCGCAAAAAAAATGATAAAGGAGACACAAGGAACTGTCTGTATCTCTGCTGTGCTCACACCGCTGATTTTAAAAGCCAGAAAACCGTAAACGAGAGACCAAATGTAGTGTAAATACAGAATAATGACAATAGTATCTCCTATTCTGTGTCATTCTCTTCTCGTCGCTTCTGCGCATGCTCTCTCCTGCCCTCCCCCCGAGAAAATTGCGTTGTGTTTAAAGGGACATGAGGGACATTTGTCTCCATGTTGTCAAGTTCGTTATTTCCCACCATTCCTGTATTTCGCGTTTTTCCTGCTTTAACAGACACGAGAGCGCTTAACGTAACAGGACTTATCAGTTTAAACAGAGTTCTCTCTTGACCAAGATGAAAATAGACTAAGATCACTTACACTTGGATAGCTGTCAACTTGGATTTAATGATCTGAACAAGAAGCCCTGGGTTGTAAAATACCATAGTTTACATGTATGTATCTAATGTCCAGGGTAGGAAACACTGATCAATGTTGACAAGTTAAATAACATGCACTAATCTGGATGCGTGCTCAAAGCATTTATCATTCATGACACATTTACGCAAATTCCACAAGGCACACATTCAACAGTTAAAAAAAAGGCAATTCTCTTTTTTACATCTCCATTTATTTCATGTTTTTCAAAGTTTACGCTGAATGTACACATATCAATTTTGCCTAAATTCTAAGTAGTAAATAATTTATTTAAAAAGACCATACGTGGTAGATTTCTTGGCATAAGAGTGTGTGTATGTGTAAGTGACTGGGTACCTGCATTTTTTGTCCCCAGGTTAAGATTGTTGTGGCAATTGTCTAAGTGCAACCAGGAACGAAGACTGAGTTCCAAAATGATTCTCAGGCCCGAGGAGAAATCAGAGGAATAAAGACACAGAGTCAAGTATTCACTCCAATCTCTAGTTTATTCAAACATTTGTTGCAGTATATATAGGACCTTTGTCACATACACCAATGGTCATGTGTACCATTCGGACATTATTACATCACGTCTCTCATCATGTCCCAAACTGGCATCTTATGCTATACATATTTCTGTTGTCTTGTTTTCTCTTGTCAGCATGATGTTTGCAGATGGCTAGGTCAAGTTTTCCACTCAGGATGTCCTTCAACATATTTACTAGACTTCTCTAAACTATATAGAGATCTTGCTTCTATAATTTAACTACAGAAGTGCAATGTTAAGCACTTTCCCTCCCCACTCCAGGGACATGTCCTAGGACATTATGTAATAAGCACTTTAAGGTCATGAACTTAAGCACAATTTGTTCTATACTTCAATCATGATGTATCTGTGTATAACAATCATTATAGATTATATTGGTGGATTATCATCATTATTATCTCATTACAATGTTATATTGCATTTTCCCACTGATGGGACCAAGATGGGATAAACTGGGCCCATATGTGCAGCACATAGGAGAACCCAAAATTGCTCTAAATTAGGACAATTCATTATGGAGCCATGTGGGCCCCAGGTTCTCAGTAGTGTACCACCTGTAGTTTCTAATTTTGTCTGTTAGCTAAGAATAAGCCTCTGCCATATTGACACTGGGAGCGGGTTCTCTTCATTTCAACAGAGTCCATTGTGACATTGCCTTTATTCTACAACAGAATGTGTAAAACAAAATAATAGTTTGTGATTGCCTACACAGAAGCTGATTCATCTGGTTGCAATCTGCAACATCACAGATATTTGCCATTAAATATTGTAAATGGCAACTTTAATGCTGATACCTCAACACTATTAATAATTTAAGCAATATTCAGCAAACAAATCTTGGACAAAAAATGTATTTAATTTTTTACTAATATGGCTTACACATTCCAATCGTTAAATGCATGTTTTCTTAGGTACACTTTTGAGAAATAATTTTTTGAATGAATTATTTAAGCTACCATAACACAGCCTGATTAGGAGAGGAAATGTACCAGATCAAGAAGCTTCTTGCATTGGATTTGAAAACTGTTCTGTGAGTCAGTTTATATAGTCAGGTCCCAGTGCTGCTAAACCATTTTAGAAGAACCGTTAGCCAGAAATGTGTGACTTGCTGCAGTTTCAGTGCATTAATATAGCATTGACTATTTTCAACCTTAATACTCGGAATGGTTTATATACATTAAATTAATTTAAATAAATTAAATATGTAACTAGTTGTTCATCTACATTCTACAACATACGTTATTCTACTACTTATTTACATTTCCTGTCAAACAACATCACTTTAATTTGTCATGTATTAAAAAAAGAAAAAGAACAACTACTTGTTTTTTTAAACTCTTATTTATTCTTTTTTCCTGATTGAAATGAATTGTAGGGTCATTATTTCATTCATCACATAACATGACATGATGCACCAAGCCAACTACAACTGTTTACAGGTATACACTGAAACATACACAAGGTTTACAATGGGTACATGAATAATAGCTCATTGCACTTACAACAGTGAATGTAACAATTCTTTTTTTTTAGTTATTAAGTTCAATCCCTTTGTAGTTCTCAGCTATTATTTTTCGCTGTTTTATATTTAAACTTACACATTTCCTTTTCAATTTACTCCTGCCCCAACCCACACATTACATGGAAGCCGTGTTCATATTTTCAAGTTTTTTGTTTGTTTTTTTTGTTTGTTTTTTTTTTCTCATTATACAAACACAACATGTATAGAAACTCTACACAGACCGATAATGTTTCCAAATACAACTTGTTCTCTTTTTTTTTTTCTCCAAACAGTCCACATGAGCCAACCACATACACAATGTAGTTTTTTTAATGTTTTGTTGTTGATGTTTTGACCATTTGTTGATTTATATATATTTTTTCAACTTTATACACACAACACAATTTTGGCAGGTCATTGAGTTGTTTTACACCGTTTTGCATGTTTCTGCTTAAAGTCACTTGTGCACATGTGAGATTTACATGTTGTACAGGTCTGGTATTTATAGTGAAATGGCCACTGGTGGGGCTGGGGAGAAAAGGAGAGGGGATCAGTGGACTGCTGCTAGAAGGCTCATGCACTTGTTACTTCAGTTTTTTATTTTCTTTTATATATATATAAAAAAAAAAAAAAAAAAGATGAGATTTTTCCCTGATGTTTGAGTGACAGGATTGTTTGTAGCTTTACATTTCTTCTCAGTCCATTCTATCTGTATAACCTTTTTTCTTCATCAGTTTCTTAGGTTGAAGCTGGACTACAATGAGGTTTTAAATACATATTTATTGTAACCACATTCCCCTCATAGTCCAGTATCAGGATTAAACTCAGCCGAATAAACCAGCCCTTTACCTGTCTTTCTGTTTCTGTGTGCTAATAGCTAGCCAGAGCAACAAATGTCCTGGGGGACACAGCGCAGTAGTGGTAGTTTCTTTTTCAGTGTGTAAAACAATTAGACATGGAATGATGTGGGTTCCCTGTCACTAACTACCACCAATAACCCCAGAGATCCTGTTAGGCTCAGGGCAAAAACAAGATGGCTTTCTCAGTATTGTAAATAAGCCCTTACAGCTATGCATATTAAGTCCCCTTTAAATTCCACCATGACTGTGCTTTCCTGAGGTGAACGACACTAAAAACATGCACGCAAAAAACGTAATAGTGTACAATGATGAACACATATGTTATTTTACCGCCATGAGTTCTAATAATATATACCTAGACTTGCTGTATATCCTTGTTTTTTTTTTTTTGGTTTATTTTTTTGGATTGTGGGAACCAATTGGCAGTGTACTAATTAGTAATTAAACTTTTTCTTTTTACATAGTTTTATTTCTATATATCTGTTTCATATATTAATAAGCTAGAAGATATATTCTATATGCCTCTCTAATATAATTTAGGTGTGATATCATTCATATAAGTAGTAAAATAGTGTTTAGGTATAGATATTTAGAATTTGTATGCTTGAAAAAATAAATATATTCATAGAAACTAATATATTAAAACACAGTCACCATGACACTAACTTTGTTGATTAAGGGAATATGTGACATGCTGCCCAACCCAAGCTTTAAAATGCAACAAACCGCCTCATTTGTTATTATTTCCAGCCAGTGTGGTATTTTCAAATTGTAGTTGTGGCAAGTCTATAAAGCACTGTGGCAACAACTGAATAAAATATGACGAATAGGTGGTCCCTTTAGATGAATTTTTCACAGGGTTTGTCCTGCTGTACTCCTGTCCTCTAGGACCATGTCAGCCAATGTTTAATATTGCACAAAATCTCCCATAGCCTGTAATGAATCTTTCAGAATTGATGAACCCCTTACTCACTCAAGGTAGTTTTACTATTTCAGACATGAATAATGATTACTTGAATCAAAAGCCCACCACTCCATGAAGTGGTTGCAAGTAAGATTTGATTCCCATTTCAGGCTGGAATACCACACCACACCGATAAGAGTCCTTGAGCAAGACTCCTAATTTTGCACTTGTCTTTGACAGTTGACTTGAATGGAGATGTAAATGAATATGTACTGCCGTGTGGAGTTTGGTGTATATAATCACGTTGCAATACATTTTCTACATAACAAGTGCACAAAACACGCAGCTAAGCAGCTGGCGAGGCAACCTGTCTCGTTCATGAGCAGTAAGTGCAGGACCCCCGCTACCCACAATCCCTTTGTTGAGGTGAGAAGGAATTGACAGAACTTGACGGCTGCATGGTGAAGAATTCTGCTGCTATGAAGGACTTAAACATGCCACAAAATCTCAAAAAACAAAAGTTCAGTTCAACTCTTTACAATTAGTTATTTACAAACAAGTCAATCCTTTAAACTGTTTTTATATATATTTATATAATTTTTTTTGTTGTTGTTGGAACTACTATCTATTTTTTTTTCTGTGGCGTGACTAGTGTGACGACATTATTAAGCCATGTCTCGCTTCTCTGAAAATTTCATTATTATTATTATTTCTTTTTTTGTCCCCGAATAAGAATCATTGCATAGAACATTTGAAATGTAAAACTGCCCCTCAAAACTGTCCCCACTGTTGGCTGATCTGACTCTATTTGTTTCATTTTTATAATCCCAGAAGGCATACATTCACACATCTGAACTCATTCACTCACACATGTAACGGGTAACAATATCGAGGTGACTTGCGTATTTTTGTTGTTGTTTTTGTTGCTTGTTTGTTTTTTCTCCCGAGAGCATACTATCACCCCTTTCAGCTGAAGTAGCTACATGTCAGTCACCACACTAAAACCCAAAGGCCCGTCTCCACCCTGTCCAACACAAGTGCAGAAAAGTCTCAAACTGCTGGAGGACCTGACCTGAGAGGTCTGTTGCTAGGAACTAGGAACTGTGTAACACACAACATGCAAATTTGCCTGTGCTGCACGGGCTGAACATCATTGTCAGTTGGACGTCACCATGTACCATGATTGGTTCAAAGAGAAAATAGACAACATGTGTGGTCCTAGAGGTGCCAATGAAATTGATCTGATCTCTGGTCCCCAACCACTTGCTTATTCTTTTCTCTATCGAATACACTGGAAATGTAATTAAATAAAATTGCTTAAAACAAACCACGAGTATAAGGATAAGCTAATTTATTACTCAAGACTATTGCTTTCAAATTTGGAGACTTGTTTGGAGGGTTATTGTTTTTTTTTTTGTTTTTTTTTTTGTTGCTTGTACAAAGATCAGGCAACAGTTTCAGGACTTGATGGACAACAAGCCTGAGGTCTTCTAAACATTTCAGGTTTATAGACAGATGCATCGCTCTCCTGACCACTAGTGTAGAAATGTCTAACGATTGTGCTCTTGACTGACTGCCATCCACTATTGCTTTTTTTTTCTACATCTAAACTCAAATAGAAAAATAGATAAACTCAATGAAAAAATGCAATAAGTTATCAGAGTCATGACAACCATAGAAACAAGGAATAAATAAATACATAAATAAATTATAAAATATAATCCTAACTCAAAAAAATAGAAATAAACTCCCAGCCTTTTGGCTTGTTGTTGTGGTCGTCATTATGTACAAGCAGTGTCCAGTGTGCAAAATCATAATAGAAATCACAGACAAAAAAAATAAAGCAGTTTAAGGCGACTCCAAGAAAAGGAAAAAAAAAAATAGGCAACCAAAAATAAAACAACATCTGACGGCACAACAAAATCATCAGAAACACTGGAGTCCCCCACATTGTAGAAGAGTTGTGACAGAAACTGATCCCAATGTTGGAGAAGGTTCCTTAATGGCTTTGCAATGGCGAACTGACAGACAAGACCGGACCGGTCGAAGCCTCCAAATCTCTCTCTTAAACAAACAATACAGCTTCAGTCCTCTGTCCATTGTTAATCCAGTGTGTATTCATCCTTTCTTCATCCTTCCATCTTCAGCTTTGTTCAGAATCCTCAGTGTCTTATGGCCACTCTCATCCAAAATTGGTGAACAGTGTAAGGTCTTGGATATAAAGTTAACATGCATTCTGAATCCACTGTACACTTCTTAAACACATCGCAAGGGAATAGACAAACGAGAGTCTGCATTCAGAGAAGAAAAAGAAAGGATTTTTTTCCATTCTGGAATGTAGAGTTAAAAACTGAGGATAAGATGAAGACGTTTTGTCATTGTTGACGTCATTTGCACTTTTTTTTTCCTTTTTACAGTGGTATCACGTACAAATGAAAAAGAGGCCATTTTCAGGAGAGGAAAAACCTATGAAGTTTTGACTCATTTTTACTTTCACCGTGTTTTCTACCATCCCTGAGATGAGAGGGGAGTTAAAGTTTGTTATCTAAGCAGCTACAGGAACATGGAATCACGAATCCCCCGGCAAGCCACATGCTGTTACCATGTTGAACGCGTGTGTTTATATGTGCTTGAAAATTCCAAAGTAAACTCTTCCCTGCTCACTTTCATCCGAGAACAGCTTCCATACTGCTGTGTCTGTATTAGAAACATTGTGACTCCACGATTTTGATCAGCCTGGTTCACTCAGCTGATGGAGCAGGTGTTTGGTGGGTTTAATCTTTGTTTTCCAGCTTTGCAGTACACTGCCCTCTGCTGGCCCAGGAGAAAGGCTGCCTGGCCACCAAGGTTGAAAAAAGGTATCTGGAGGTGAATATCTTTGGTCGTGTTGGCTTGCCAGATCATGATTGAATGCATCCAACCTCTGAGCCACCTACAGAGCAGAAAACAGGGGAGAAAATACTGGAGTTGAAAAACATGTAAAGTATGAATGTGTAATATTTGTAGGTTAGCAGACCAGTATTATAACCCCATGTCCAAAGCTGTTGGGATTCTTTACAAATTGTGAATAGAAACATTATGTACTCATTTAAACTCTACATTTAATTGGACATATTACAAAGATAAACAATCTTATGTTGAAACTGAGAAATTGTATAGTTTCTTGAAAAATATTTGCCCATTTGTATTTGATGAGAACTACACTTTCAAAATTTCAAAATTTATTGGGATACGAGCAACAAAAGAGTGCCATGTTGTCTCCTTGAAATCAAAGTATGGACAGAAACAACTGTAAAATTATTTCAGATCTGAAGCAAAATATGGTATTAGTTTTCTTCTATCTTTCAAAGATGGAAGTGCCAGCAGTGATAATGTTAAAGGTCTAATAGGTCATGTATGATTGTTTCTCTGTGTCTTTTAATAATTTAAATAAATATTTTTGCAAATTGATATTCTAATATTGATTATATTTATCTATATCTCCTCTTGATAGATATAGAGTACTTGCACTTAATATCTCTACTGAATGTAACATAAATAGTGTGTGTGTGTGTGTGTGTGTGTTTGTGTACACACATAATATTGACTAAAGAATTTGCTTGTCTGCCTTTGCACACATATGAACGTGAGTGCCATCCCATTCTTAATCCATAGAGTTTTATATGATGCTGGCCCACCATTTACAGCTATAACAGCTTCAAATCTTAAGGCAAGGCTTTCAACAAAGTTTAGGTGCGTGTTTATGGGAATTTCTAACCCTTTTATTTTTACGATGTGCTAGGGACCTTACATTGGAACATGTTGGAACAAGAAGGGGCCGTCCCCAAACTGTTCCCTAAAAGTTGGGAGCATGAAATTGTCCAAAATCTCCGGGTATGCTGAAACATTAAGAGTTCCTTTCACTGAAAATAAGGGGCCAAGCCCAACAGCTGAGAACCCCCCCCCCCACCACCATCCCTAAAGTTAAAAAGTGATTTAGTATTTTTTTCTTTTAGCACTTAATGCACCTTAAAAAGTGGTTATATCCAACAATAAAGTTTCAGCTTAAGTTTGTATGCAAGAGCAACTCAGCGCCATACTTTTTTTTTTTTACTATTCTAAAACATTAAAGATCTAAAGCAGTAAAAATAACCCAAGGTCTTCTATAAGTATAAGTAGTTTTTTTTTGCTGGATATATACAGTCATATTTATTTCAAAATATGCATATGAAACAATTTTCAAGAGGTTCTAGACTAATTCCTCTACCAAAGATATCAGATCTCCATTAATAATTTTGAGCTCCTGTGTGACTTTTAATATAAAACTGTGCATTGACTCTGTCTACCACAAGATGGCGAAAGACACGAAAATATGAAGAGTCCTGCTCCAATATGGTGGACAAACAGCTGTGAGTTACATAATACATTTCAACGTCATGAGCAGCGAAATCACAAGTCACTTCCTAGTAGTATTTCGAGTCTATTACAAAACAATAAATGAGAAACCACTCCATCAGGAAAACCATTCACTTGATTATACGCTGCTGGTTTGGAATCTCTCCCAAAACCTTGAAATAGAACAAGGATTATGGACTAAATCTACTTTCAGTGCCTCTTTTTACATACAATTGTCGAAGGGGCTTTCCGAGAAAAAAAGCATTCGCTGAATCATAATAATGAAAGTTTCTCATAAAAATGACTTTTGACCCAATAATGACCCAGTAACTGCTTAGTACGTATGCTTTCTAATGAAGTTGTATCAACAAAATGCCTTAACATATTCACAATATTTGTCTCATAAACTTAGATTCTATCTCATAATTATAATGTACTGTTTCATGATAATAGGAACATATAATTATGACTTACTATGTTATTTAGTGAATTGCATTACTAAATATCTCAAAAGCAAAGTATAATTATGAGATGCTAATAATCTAATATTAAATTCTATGACAAATTTGTGATTTCTATAAACAGTAAATGGGTTTGTAGAAATGCACACGAGTAGCCATATCTTGTGCTCAAACGATTGAAAAAGCAATTTGGCCTGCTTTATGTGGCACAAAACTCTCCTAACAATACTAGGAGTCTCCCTGCCCAGACAAGTGATAAATATTTCAGATTGTAGGGCCTGACTTGAATAAACTAAAAGCCTTTGGATATTTCACCTTCATACTCTGGTCAAAATCATTTACTGAATATAATCTGCAATAATTTTTTTTTTAATGCTTGGCCTTACTATAAATACTTGCTTATTCTCTCTCTCGAGACGAAAAAACATACTGATATAAAATGAAAGACAAAACTCAGACCAAGAAACAGGGCTTATACACATATATAAGGTAACAAGAAGCACCAGTGAGCTTAGTCATATGATGAGAGGAGCTCACATGTGCAGCGGCGCAGCAGGAGAGGAGACAAAACAACAGAGATGAGACAAAACAAAAACATAGACACATGGCAGAGACATAACAAACAAAGATAAACAAACACAAGAAGCACATGGCAGAGACAAAGCATGATAGGGTTGTATATGTGTAAAACAATCTAAAACAAATGATTGGTCAATGTATTGTATTGTATGTATGTATGTATTTATTTATTTATCATGCTGTTAGGACATTCTCTCAACACCTCTATACAGCCTATACCGCCCGTCCCTGCCCATTTGCTGGATCACTTCATGCTCAGACTTCCCTTAACTCATGTTTTACAAATTAAGCTACAGGAAAGACTGATATTCACTGCTCCTCATGTTTATAAGCATGGCATGGGTGGGTCTCATTCGGGGGCGGTAAAATCATTGGACTAATTTGTAGAATGTGAGGTAATGTTTGAACACTATACATCATACTAATGTTCAAATGTTAATGACAACGTATGCTGAGATCTCTTCAGACCTCTTCCAGAAATGACCCTGCGGCAAGTTTACTCTGTAATGAAAGTGCACTAACGTCTGCAATAAAATCAACAGCACTCTCACATCTTAACTAGTCATGCTCATACACGCTAAGCCCTGGATTGTGACTTGGAAACTGAAACTCTGCTATAATGAGGTTTAATTAAAGGAAAAAAACTACTTTAAAATGGACTCACTGTAAACATGGTAATTCAAAAGTGCGCACACAGCTTGTATATTATGTGGGATGTGTTTGTGTGTGGGAAGAATTATCTGCCCCCACAGTGTTTGTTTACCTCGGCATTACACCTCTGTATAATATCCATAGAAAGCTATCATGCCCAATGCCAAGTGTTGGCTGGGGAAGAATAAACCACCAGCACTAAACTGTGGGCCTATGTAACTGTGTAACTGAGCTCTATTCAATAATCTGGGCCGTAAACCTTAACTATCAACGATAGACCCTCAATCCAAAACATTTAGGTTAGGTGAACTGGCTGCTTGTTCTGCTGTGAGTGAATGTGTGTGTATGAATGTCTGTATGAGTGTATTCCCAGATATGGATGGTCACCCTATCCTGAGCGAAAGCTCTAGTGCCCTAACTGTTGTCACTGGAGTGCAATCTTTACGTGCTTCACCCACCCCTGAGAGATTTACATTTACATTTACATTTATGCATTTGGCAGACGCTTTTATCCAAAGCGACTTACAAAAGAGGAGCTAACATTCGAACTACAGCACAAATTATGCAAAATACCTTACATTAAGTGCAGTATGCCAGGAAGTAATAAGTGCATTATTAAGAAAGACATTCAGTGCAAAAGATACTCTCGGAAGAGCTGGGTTTTCAATGATTTCTTGAATGCAGAGAGGGTTTCTGTTGCTCTGATAGTGCTTGGAAGCTCGTTCCACCAGCGTGGTACCAGAGATGAGAATAGCCTCAACTGACCTGTACGGAGGGTTGGTCGTGTTAGTAGGCGCTCCTTTGAGGAACGGAGAGGGCGGGCGCTAACATATGGTTTTAAGAGTCTATTGAGGTAGATGGGAGCAGAACCAGTGAATACTCTGAAGGCCATCATTAGTGATTTGAATTTGATGCGAGCAGCTAAGGGTAGCCAATGCAGCTCAACTAATAGGGGCGTGACATGTGCTCTTTTTGGTTGGTTGAAGACCAGGTGTGCTGCCGCATTCTGGATCATCTGTAGCGGTCTCACAGCACAGGTCGGAAGACCTGTCAGGAGGGCGTTGCAATAGTCTAGACGGGAGATTACTAACGTCTGAACGAGGAGCTGTGTTGTATGTTGAGTTAGGTATGGCCTAATCTTCCTTATGTTGAATAGGGAGAAGCGGCACGATCGAGCTACAGCGGTAACATGATCTGCGAAGGTCAGCTGGTCGTCAACCATGACACCTAGGTTTCTTACAACCTTGGTGGGAGCCACTGATAGGGACCCTAGCTTGATGCTGATGTTGTGGAGAATAGCTTGCTTGGCTGGGAGGACCAGTAGTTCAGTTTTGGATAAATTCAATTGGAGGTGATGTTCCTTCATCCATGTAGATATGTCAGAGAGACAGTCAGAGATTCGAGTTGCCACTGAAGTGTCTCCTGGAGGAAAGGATAAATAGAGCTGTGTGTCATCTGCATAGCAGTGATAGGAGAAGCCGTGCGAATGTATGATTGGGCCTAGAGAGGTAGTGTACAAGGCAAAGAGGAGGGGTCCCAGCACCGAGCCTTGGGGCACACCTGTGGTGAGGTGGTGTCGCGCTGATGTTTGTCCAAGCCATGACACACTGAAGGATCGTCCAGTGAGATAAGACTCAAACCAGGAGAGTGCATTGTTCTTGAAGCCCATGTCAGTGAGTTTGTTTAGTAAGATGTGGTGGTTGACCGTATCAAACGCTGCTGATAGGTCGAGCAGAATGAGAACTGAGGATTGACCTGTTGCTTTTGCATCTTTAAGAGCTTCCATTACTGACAGAAGTGCAGTTTCCGTCGAGTGGCCGCTCTTGAAGCCGGACTGGTTCGAGTCAAGAAGGTTATGTTGGGAGAGGAATTTTGTTGCCTGCTTAAAGACAGCTCTTTCAATGATTTTAGACAGGAAGGGGAGGAGAGAGACTGGTCGGTAGTTCTCTACTATAGAAGGAGCAAGAGCAGGTTTTTTGAGTAGAGGTCTTACTTGAGCTTGCTTGAAGGTGTTTGGAAATGTTCCAGAGGTTAGTGAGGAATTGATTACATGAGTGGCTGCGGACACAATGGACGGGGCTATTGTTTGCAGTAGGGTGGTAGGAATGGGATCCAGTGAACAGGATGTGGGACGGCCACCTCTAAGAAGATTTGATACCTCGTCTTCTGTGAGAGGAGTGAAAGAAGGGAAGGAAGCAGTAGGTTTAGGAGGATTCAAAGGGGGAGCCGAAGGCTGTGTAGAGGGGTCAGAAAACCGGCTGCTGATTGCAGCAACTTTGCTGGTGAAGAAGTCAGCAAATGCGTCAGCGGTGAGGTTGGTTGCAGGGGGTGGAGGTGGAGGGTTCAGCAGAGACTTGAAGGTTGAAAACAGCTTCCGGGTGTCAGTAGCATTGTTGATTTTGTCTTGATAGAATTTCTTTTTTGCAATGGTGACATTTGTTGAGAAGGCTGAAAGCAGGGATTGTAGTTTAGCAGATGCTAACTCTGATGCGTGTATTTCTGTAAGAAGCATGTGTGCTTCATCCATTTGCTGGAATTTCAAGAGACAAACAAGTGTGTTTATTAACAGCAAACTCAAAAATATTTTTTGACAGAGCATTGTGACTTGGAGTAAAAAATCTGGAGTCTTTCACTGGTATACTATGAACTCACATAGTTATCATAAGTGAGATGAAAAATGTGTAAAAGGGGTCTCATGGGCCAGATGGAATAATATATCTACAGAAGCTCTGTGAGCACTGCCTCTCTACGGATACTGTATCTGAGACAATGCAGCAGCTGGTTGTGCTAAGAGGCCAATGGCTTTTGGAGTGTGGAGGATTCATGATATTAGTGCTCCATTGATTCTGCCCAGTGCATTACTGACTGTCACAGGGATGACTGTGTGTGTGTGTGTGTGTGTGTGTGTGTGTGTGAGGGAGAGAGAAAGAAAGGGAGGAAACCTTCTGAAAGCTAGCCATTAACCTTTAAATGCTGTTGATGTGTGGAAGAGAGTGAAGAATGCTCGTGCATTTGGTGTTTCATGAACTTATTGATTTTGCTAATGTGAATGTATCATCTAATTCACACAGAGCTCTAATGCCACAATCTACTACATTATTCCTTTTTTGTCCATAGCAGGGTGCCTAATTCAAGCAAGTAATTTTTCTCAGTGAAAAGCCCCTGTGTATTACAATACATCTGTTTCTAATGGCTTTCTGCTGTCATGAAGTTTACTTTTATTTTTATTTATTTATTTATTTATTAAAACTCTTCTTTCAGATGTTATCCCAGTTTCTACAATTTTTTAGCTTGTGTCCTGCTGAGAAAGGTTACAATTGTTAATGAGAGCTATTAAAACCTTGAAGTGTAAAAAAGTACTATGATTAAATATAATAATCACAAAAAACACACACAAAAGTTAAAACCAAATGTCCCTCATTGCATAATGTCAAATCTTATAATAAAATTAGTGCATGACCATATTGTAAAGGTTCAGACGTATTTGTGTGTAACATATTAACAGCAAGAAAAAAAACTAATAACTATAAAACTATAAAAAATAATATGTAATCTGCAAATTTATGTATGTACTATGTATGAAAACTCATTGAATATCAGATTTTATACATCTGAATGTATAATTGCATCACTACAGCTATAAAATATAAAGAATTGCATGCAAACATGAGTCACTGAAGTGAGAATGTCAGAGTGAACCTGTGGAACATTTTAGAACGGTTTTGTCTATGGTTGCAATTGACTGAATACTTTGTGTCTTGCCCCACTGTATCAGTATCCGCCACTGTAACAGCAGTTCACAGAGAGGTGGGAGGTCTAAGATCAAAGTAGAGTGTTACATCAGACGTAAAATACCAGTAGGAGTAGAAATTATTTATACCCAGTGACCACAGCTAACATGCTGATTGTTTGGCCACATATTGAATGTCCTTTGTCCTTCAAATAGATGAGTTGTAATCATATTACTTACTTTTGCACAGGCCCACTGATTGGTGACACATATTTTAGTTTTGCATGCACAGATTTATAATACAGAGAAAAACACAAACTGAAAAGGGATGCTCTAAAACACCTGCATATACATCCAATAACGCCATGCCCAAAGCCAAATGTTGGCAAGAATGGTATAAAGCCTCAGCAATGGGATGGAGTGGTGAAGCATCATTCAATCATTTTGGCTGGGTCGGAGCGGCTTTAAATATCCAACATCAGTACCTGAATACCATCAAACACTTGCAGAAATGTTCTAGTGATGGAGCTAAATGGCTAACACATTATCTTATAATATAAATATGGAAATACACTAATTAAAAGAATATCCTTGTATTCGTATAGACTATTATGACTCCAAGTGGGCCCTACAACCAAGTGTGTTAACAAATGCAAAATACTCTAATAATGGTGAAAATGTAAAGCTGGTTCAGGATGTAAAGTTGGTGAGGATGGAGAAATGATATTATTGATGCCGAAGAAGCCCACTGTATTCTAGCAGAATTCTGATTCTTCTTACAAAAACGGAGTCCCAGCTGGATCCAAGACTAAGGCCTAAGACAGTGATAGCTCTTAAATTTTATTATCAATTTTACCATAGTAGCGCTGGCTGCTGCCGGAGAGGACCAGTTCAAGGATAACACTTAGTGAGGCCTGGGGGCTGC
The DNA here is from genome assembly GCF_029633855.1 of Hoplias malabaricus. Taxonomy (NCBI): domain Eukaryota; kingdom Metazoa; phylum Chordata; class Actinopteri; order Characiformes; family Erythrinidae; genus Hoplias; species Hoplias malabaricus. The sequence goes on from NC_089813.1 coordinate 16,272,528, forward strand.
AGTTGTTATTTTGTAAAACTAGTGTGTTTTTGGGCTTGAAAATAATGGAAGCCTTGTGGATAACGACCAAACAGATAAAGAATATTCAGCAATCTAAGATAATCAAGAAGTATGGTATATGTGGGAAGTATGTAACAGAAGTCTTAATTATTTTTAATGAACTAAGAGTGCTGGAAATCTTAATATGTCGTGACAGAAGTGACAGAGGATCCTTTAGACAAGACACTAGCCTATAGTGAATCTGCTGATCAATGTTGTGTTCCTTAGAAAAGCATATGTACATTATGCACATTTAAAATCCTTTATTCAGAATGATGACACTGTGATCTCTCCTTACTGTCTGGCCTGCTAGAGGAAAGCAGCGTAGTCCCTCTGTGATCATGTGCCCAGGTCTAGAGTGAATTATGTCCTGTGATTCCAGTCCTGGTTGGCTGGAAGTAGATGAGAAATAAAGATTCAGTTTCCGAGATGTATGTACAAAATGACTCAGCATGACTGTGTGAGACAGAATGTGGAGCTATAATTTTTTACTTTTTACATTTTACTGAAGAAATTGCGGAAGATGAAATTAGCCTAATGAATCATGCACAGTCTGCAACATTATTTTCAAACGAATCTCATCGCTCTTTAATATATTCCCTTGTTGTGCAATGCAATTGAACAATCAAATCACAGGGCATCTATCTGTTTAAAGGCAGTTCTTACCAGTGCACCCAGATTACTTCTCTCCCTCTCTCTCTCTCTCTTTTATTCACACTCTCTTTTAAATTAAAACATAGAAGGGAAACTTCATAGGTTTTTCCAGACACCCTGCACACATGTTGACCAACACACACAAACAGTTAACAGTGGAGGTTAACAGAAATGTATAAAATGCGCCACATCAAGTATGTTTTAACCCCTAAAATTGCACCCCCCCCCCCCAAAAAAAAAAAAAAAAACATGAATGCAGTGTACATTATATGACTTTATGAATCCTGTAGGCTACCCCAAACTTAACAAACTGTCATATATTAAAACCTCTCCAAAATGTAACTTTATAAGGGAATATATGACTTACATATCAGCCATTTCCCCCTAAATCCATTAAATCTAACCTTAGAGTAATGATTGTTTTCAACATGATCAATATGTAGAACTGGAGTTTTGTGTGTTTTCTATCACTGTATAAAAAGTACAACTCCCCTTCCAGCTATAATGCAACAAGGAATTTCATGCACATACATACATTTATTATCTATTGCACCGTGCCCCTCACCTTTAGTTGTACTGTTTCACCACAATGAGGTGAACTTCTTGCCAAATCCAGAGATTGCTGTTGAAAGGAGAATTAATTTAAAATTAGAAGTAGCAGTTGTAGGGAGAGGAAGATAAAACAGCATTTTAGGGCCACGGCATTTAAAAAAAAGAAGATTCAGAGAATAAAGTCAGAATTCTGAGAATAATCACAGAATAATTCTGAGAAAAATCTCAGAATAACTGAGTAAAAATGTCCATATAATTCCGAGAATATAGTCAGAATATTTAGAGAAACACTGTTTGGGTTATTATTTATTATAATATGCGCCATGAGTGAGTTATGAATGAAACAGTCAGTGAAATGACCAGAATTATTTATTAAACGCATTCACACGACATGAACCCTTCAGTGCAGCCCCTGACTGCGATCAAATCAAATCAAATCAAATTTATTTGTATAGCGCTTTTTACAACTGATGTTGTCACAAAGCAGCTTAACAGAATTCCAGTAAGACAAAGATTTGACATGAAATGTAAAAAAATGTAAAAATGATACATGCATACGGATTTAGCTTATTGTACCAGTCCATGAGCTGTAACGTGATGGAGCCTTGTGGCCACGCTGGAGCTCCACTCGCTCTGGATCTATCATTTTAGTGGTCATTAATTGTACCCTGTGAAATTACATGCCCTCTTCTGAATAAACAGCTTTGTGCACAAATTTAAGGTTTAAATACTAATCACAATCTGGTCCTGATGTGGAAGAGAACTGAGTGTTTATTCCTGAAACCTATACCATAGTATGACTTAAGCAACACACTGCATTCCACAATTACACTGTGTCTACCCCATTATACATGCAGCAAGTTATTGCAAAATTATTCTCAGTTTATAAATGTGTTTAATTAATTATTGCAAAAATCTGATTTAACAAATTTTTTTGGTTATTTTTATATACAATGCAGTTAAAGAAAGCATTGTTTCTTGATCAGACACTAAAGGATCAAAATCATGATCAATATTGCAATATTGAAATTACATACAAAACTGCATATAACTGCAAGCCATTTTGTTATTCCAATATAAAGCAGCACAATTTCAGTATTAGTATTTTGTTCACATCCTGCAACCTTAACACACAGACGATTCTCTCTCTCCTCACCTTCTCCCAGTTTGCCAGCCTGCTCTGCTGCTCCTCCGGGCAGGATTTTAGACAGCATACTTTCTCCCTCCATGCCAGGCTGACCCACTGCAGCACTGCCGATCCCGCCAGGTCTCGGGGCTGCCTTAGAGCCTGAAGAGAGGGAGAGGGAGAGATATGAAAACAGACAGAATACATTATGTCTGCTTACCCTCCAAACCCAGTGGCGTCATACCTGAGAAGTGAGAGGAAAGCTGAAAACAGTGCATACTGTTGTGAAAAAATGCAAACCACAACCCCACTAAAGCTATTAAGGGTGAATGCCATCAGGCTTTCATAGAAATATTTTAAGGTTAAATAGTCTAATGTTTTCCAGATCCATACCAGTTTAAAGCTTTCCCAGAAGTGTAGAAGTGCTTCCTGCAGCAAAGTAGGACAAACTGCTGCATACTATTACTACTTCGATTTTGGAAGAATCAGTGGGCATACTGTGGAAAATTATTATTTTTTAAATTATTTTTTGCCTGATCTGTGTTGTTGTTATGATATTTTTTACTGAAGTGAAAATTCTGTACATATTTGATTTAGTTAGTTTTTATTCAATACTTTTCTCTTTGTGTGTAATATCACACATAAACATGCTGCTTCTGGGACTCATTGCATAAGGTTTCCCTGCCTTCCTAGTAAATCTGAGGATTAAAAGTGGAGAATACATAGAATAGGCAGTGTTTAATCCAAAGTGTGAGCCAGTTCATTTCCGCTCTCTCTCTCTGTGTGTGTGTGTGTGTGTGTGTGTGTGTGTGTATGTGTGTTTATTTCATCAGATGAACATCCAGTGATTATGCAGAGGTGTTAGTGGGGTAAAAAAAACAGTGTGACTTTTTAGTGGATGAACTGAGAGAACACATGGGTTTACACAAAACAACACAAGCAAGGTCTAAACATGTAATGGACAGTAAAGTACATAGGCATATATTTATGGCATATTTGTGATTTTAAATAAAATTAAATACAACAAAAAATTATATTAAAAAATCACAGTCTAAATCAGAAAACAGCTCACAAAGGAGGCCTACTAAAACTGACTCCATATTGACAGAATAAAATTGGTAACTTTTGTTTTTTTTTGTTGTTGTTGTTATATTATGGTGGACAAATGTAAATTTTAAATGTTGTTATTATCATATTTTATTATAATAAGTAGAAGAAATAGAAGGAAAAACTGAATGAGATTTCTTTGGAATGAGATCCCTTTAAAAACCCAAGGGCACTCTTCAAAACACTGATAATATCAGTTGGATTAAATAGGAGACTTGAAGAGCTGTGAAAAGAGAAAAACTAAGTTGGACTATGAAGGAGATTATTTGATGAATATGAAGTGATATTCTGTTATATGTAAACTCACCTATCCCCGTGAGCGGAGGTTGAGCTGTTTTGGCAGGTTGGGTGGTGGCGGCCTTTGCTCCAATTGCGGTGACAGGAGTAGGTTCAGGCTTAACCTACAGAAGACAAGATACATATTTAATTCTGAATATATTTAATTCATTTTGAAAATCCACTTTATGATGGTTTGGGCTAGTTCACTCAATCATTTTATAGATAAGAGCACATCTCATAGTGTCAAGAAGTGCTTAAGCAAATCTAATAATCTGAGAAAATGTGTGATCAGACATGCTTTTTAGACAAGCTTAACTAGTGTGGTGTAAGCGTAAATCATTTTTCATTCAAAGCAAACACAAATCCATTTGGAAATGTTAAAAATTCTGAAAGTGTCTAGATATGACACGATCATTAAAGGGTACAAACACAAATACAATACTGACATTGTAACATTTGTGCTAAGGATGATTAGACTGATGAGATTTTCCACTGCCGATGAGAGGGGACCTATACGCTTATTTAGTTGTAGCTTTGAGGCAGAATATGATAAAGATCTCCCTCTCTTCCATATGCCATCTTTTATGCCAGTTGTTGATTGTTCTTTTTGGTGCATGGAATGAATACACTTAGCTAAATCCACTGGTCAGATTGGTTTCTCTTTTGGAAATACTTAGTCTATGCTCCCACATTCAGGTTTATATTTGGCGATAAGTATAATCCAGCACAGAATTATATTATTTGACTAATAGGCCTGCTGTCTTGGAAAAAGTAAAAAAACATCTATCAATTACATTATGTATAATATATAAAAATCTAAGTGTGTTCTACAGTATATATCTTGCAGAAAGTAGTGCTATACATGCTTTTGGCAAATGTACACTGTTCAAACACACTGAGAAATTAATGAACTGGGAAAAAGACAGAGTGCCCCAGCTCTTTTATATCAGCACACAACCAGCTAATCAAAGAAACAGATAAGAGCCTCCTAACAGGATCTGGGTGTAAAATTGAATTAGCAGTGCATGATGAACTAGGCCTTATCAAATCTATAGACGAAAGGCTAAGAGAAGGATAAAAGAAAGGCAGCATAATGAGAATATGACAGAAATACACACTGTACGAATGTGTGGATATTAGTGGAATGGTAATAGTAGAAATTAGTATAATAAAATTAACAGGTGGATAGCTACCTGTGGACAAGAAGGCAAAACAGAATCTGATTGTACAGTGGGTGTTAGAAGAGTGGTCTAATAAAAAAAAAAAATAAAAGAAAAAGATTAGAAATTCCTTCCCAGCTTGTAGCAGCCATGTTTAACCCAAATGCCCACACATACAGGCAGTAAACGAGTACAATTCTCTTTCAGCTGTATTAAAGAGTTTGTCTGAAGCAGTGCACCAATTTGACACCAAGTGGGACATTAGACCCACTTAAGACTTATAAATAAAACTATTAACTAGAAAACTATTAATAGAAAACAATACAAGAACACAAATCAGGTCCTGCTGCAGACTGATGACTGAAACTCCACCTAAATTGCCCTTTAGTAAGGGAGTGCCTCTCCTCCTGTGAAGAATTGAAATCAACCAAGAGGAAAAAGGTGGCATTGCCCTTAAACGAGTGAGTGCCAAGCAACCTGTGGAACCAAAATGGAAGAGCTGGGCGGCCTTACCCTTAAGCGAAGGAGCGCTTTGCGCCCTGCAGGACCCAAACACGCAATCCCAAGGTATAACCCTCAACTTGACAGAGGTGGTATGTGAATAGGTTCTGGACTGTGTCATAAACTAATGCTCCCTCACTTAAGTCCAAGCACACGTTGATCTTCCAGGTTGGAGTTTTTGTTTCTGTTATCCTCTGAGTCCAGGGAGCCAGATCTGTAGTAGCATACTAGTTGTTCCCCCATGTCAGGTATAATTATACATATTTTAGGATTTTATTTCTTTAAGTGCACCTAAACCTTTAAAGCAATGTATGTAGCATCATTAGTTAAGCAAATTAGGAATGTTATTAAGTATTATTTCCTGAAACATGCTAAATGATTTACCTGATGTTATGAACTTTGCTTATATAACAACGCCTTAAAATGAACAAAAATTACAGTTGTATTATTCTTACCACAATCCTATACTGAGGAATATTTAGAAATATTTGAAATATTGATTTTTCTATTTCTATAATATGAATTTTGCCTGTTGCATCAACACCAGTTTTTCTTCAACAAAAATCACAAAAAACCTCAAATTGTCACCAGATTATAACCAACTTAACGTACCTGCATTAATTATTGTGTCGGAATTGCTGGAAAGCAAAATGCTACAAATACATCTAGATATAATGTATTTTACTGCATTTGTATCAAATAAAACTCACTGCAGCCGGTGCAGGTTGTGCTCCCACAGTAGGTTGCCGGGCTGCAGGTCCCGTCTGGCCAGGTTTGGCTTGGAGTTGTTGGGCTTGCGCTGGCTGGGGCTGCACAGGACCTCCTGCAGGCATCTGTTGTCCTGGCCTAGCTGCTGCTGTTTGCGCCTGCTGTTGTAACTGCGTTCGCTGGCCCTGCTGCGCATCAGGCGGCTGCTGAGACCCAGGCTGCCGGTTTGAGCTTGAAGGTCCACCAGGACCCCTTTGCCCTGAACCAGTTGAACCCAGCTGTCTTGAGGATGATGGGTGGCCTTGGAGGTCCTGCTGCTTCCTGCTGGAAGAACTTTGGTGGTGAGAGGACTGCTTCCCAGAGCGCGAGCCATGGTGATGTCCTGAAGGGTCACGGGAGTAGTCAGAGGAGTGGTAGCCCTGAGAGCGAGAGTCGCCCCTCTTCCCTGAAGAAGAGGACATGGAACGCGAATCGTGACGCATAGATGGGTCCTTTGAGGAGCGTGAAGACCGGGAAGAGCGGGGCTCGTCAGAGTGGCGGGAGGAGGAATGCCTTCCAGAACTCCCGCTACCATGGTGACGATGCTCTCGAGAGGATGTGTGCCGGGAATGACCATAGTCATCTTGCGGCCACAGGTCTTCCTCCGGTGGTTCATCATAGTCATGGTATGTGTGCTTGACATGGCCACGCCTCCCAGAGGAGGAATGGCTGCTGCCATAGTGACGGGAACCACGAACATCACGTGGCTTCTCAAACCAGTCGGTCTCCTCCTGGCCAAGATGGTAGGCTTTGGAAACCAAAAGTAGATCACAATCAATCTCCATGTCTGTTGGTGATAGAGGCATGCAGACTGAGGCCATGCAAAAGAAAAGAAAGGGAAAAGAAAATAATAAAAGTGCTGGAGCTTAAAACCCATAGATAGCACTTCAATGCAAAATACATAACATGGACAACTGCATACAAGTCATAAAATGTATTCACAATTCACATTTTCAAAAAAAAAAAAAACATGCAAGAAAGGCACTACAGGAAACCATGCACAATATAAGGAAAAATGCAAGGACAGTAAAGGATCACACAAAAGCTCATGCAATTTTGGCACTCGATGCAGCATTGACAGTCAGTTCTGACGAAGGCTGGTCGTCTGAAGGCACAACATAGGCATGCACTGGGCTCTCACTCCTTTATATCTGCTATTCTTTCTCTTTCTCTGGGTGGGTGGGGGATGTTTAAAGTAGACAGTGACTTTGGCATTCAGTACCCATTTACCTTCACTGTCAGACACAGCGCAACACATATCGTCTATTATGTACATATCATCAGGTTTGTAGACATGGGTCCGTGGCAGGTCTCGAATATGGTCCTGCACATCAGGGAGAGAGTGGCTTGAGCCATATGGATTAGTTGGATCGTAGTAGCCCCGCCTACTGCCCACTAGCTTCCCCATTGGACTAAGTGGACTCTCCTCTTCAGAGTACTGAGAGCGTAAGGTAGGGCGCCCACTTCGGCCATAGCTGCTTCTGTATGACCGATCTGTGTAGTCCCGTTCGTAAGACCTGCTTCGATAGCCTGTCTCCCGAGAAGAAATCTTATCCATGCCATAACCAGTTGAGCGAGACCTGCCGTAGCCATAGAGACGTTCATCGTCGTAATATCCCCGGTGTGAGTCATAAGAAGTCTGTCGCAGCCCATAGATGTCATCTTGGAGTTTCCGTGAGCGAGAACCTGTACCATAACCACTTGTAGTGGAGGTGCTCATGGTGTACGAGGCCAGATCAGCCTCCACATCACGAGCCTCCTCTATTGGGGAGAACTTGGAGATCTTCTGCTCCAAACCTTGCTTACGATGCTTGCTCCTCTTGGTGGACATGACAGCTGGGGCCAGGGTCTTGGAGGAATGCCTCTGGACTGCTCTTGAAGTTGTTGGGTGTTTGTAGTCATCATAGTAATATGAGGATCCCCCACCCATGCTACTGCTGCCCACTACCCGGCCATGCGTATCTGCCCCTCGCGCTTGGTAGCTGCCGGTGCTCTTACCCCTGCCATGGTGATGGTCGTACATCTCTGCGTCACGCTCATCCTCTGGTCTGCCGTAGGAGCTCCCCCCTCGTGTGTGGAGTCCGTCACCCCCATAGCGCCCGTGGCCCTCACTGCGGTGTGGGTCTGAGGTTGTGCCCATGCCCTCTTTGGTTAGTTCACTTATGTCATCAATCATCACATAGTTTCTAGGGACATTCTGCTCAAGGTTGGAAGATCCATAAAGGCCATCACCAGTATAGGTAGAGGGGCTATCCACTGAGTGTAGGTGGTCAGACAATGTCGCTTGGCCATAAGTACTGGCAACTGTAGTGGTGTATTGTCCATAGGAACTGGCTGTAGTTGTTGTGTATCCATAGGTATTAGCTATGGTTGTAGTGTACAGTCCATAGCTACTTGATGAAGTTGTCGTATATGGCCCATATGAACTTGCTGTGGTACTTGAGTACCCACCATATGTACTCGCAACTGAAGTGGAGTATGGCCCATATGTGCTTGCCATGGTTGTGCTGTACTGTCCATAACATGGAGCCAAACCAGATTGGCTATAGGTAGAATCTTGAGCAGTGGTTGTTACTACAACAGTAGGATTGCTTATAACCTCATAATTAGTGGGCATCTTGTGTTCAAGGTCAGCCAGCGAGGTCTGCCGTGGCCTTTGGTGGACAGTTAATATGTCTGCCGTTGGCTGGTAGGTACTCGCTTGGCTGACCGGGTAGAGGGGAGCCTGGCTCGGGTATGGTGTGGTGTGGGTTGGATAAGGAGTCGGCCCAGCAGGTGGTTGTGGAGGAGGCTGGAATCCTGGGTGGCTTGGTTGGGATAGAGGCAGCACTGGATGGTCTGTTGGATATGGAGGTTGGCATGGGGGGAAGCTCTGGGAAGGGAAGGTCCCTTGAGCCTGATAGGATGGGGTAGGATGGTGGGTCTGTATGGGTGTGGGCTGGGGGAGAGCCTGGGCCTGGGAGATTGTAGGATAGGGAGGCTGGTTGAATCCAGTGCTCTGGAATGTGGAGGCCTGTGGGGCAGGTGCTGTTGATTGGCTTTGTGGGTACTGGTAAGAGACAAAGGATGATGTAGGGGGAAACTGTGCAGCAGTGTTCAGCTCACTGGAAAATTGGCTGAGCGGTGCTGTGCTTGGCCTGGTCAGAAGCCCATTACTTTCGAAGGATGAGGCTGCAGCTGCCAGACGAAGGTTGTTCAGCTCAGAATCTGACATGTAGTCTCGTGCGTCACCCATGCAGCGAAGGTACGCCAGCTCCCTCCTCTCCCTCTCTTTCACTAGTGTCTCCTTTCGCTGTGTGATGCCCATCTCAAGGTATCGTAGTTTGGCATCAATCTCCTTCTCCTCCTCCTCCAGCTCAGCTTGCTGTTTCCGTAGTTTGGTAGATTCCTGCTCAACTGCCTTTAGCTCATGGGTGAGGTCCTTCAGGAGGCTGGCCTTGGCCGCCAGGCCTGGCCGGGAACCTGCCTTCAAGGAGGGCACAGAGGGCACATACATCTGGGGCAGGGCAGGGGTGACCATGGGCAGCTGAGTCTCATCGGGTGGGGGGCTTGGCAGGGTCCGTTTAACTTTCCTCAGGAGGGAGCTCTGTTGGAGTGCCGCCAACTGCAAGGAGAGAGGTGCCAGGGAGAGTGGAGGGGTCAAGAGCATGCAAAAGCACAGCACAGTGTTACATATTATAGTATCTTTGATGATAAACAAGGCAAAATGTAATGAGTGAAGTAAACACAACTGAAATTATTTCTAAACTAAAATACTACTCAAAAGTTGAATGCTAACTTCAAATGACCCTTTAAGAATTTACTTAGTAAAACCTCTACTTAGCTGTGCTGAAGAGTGCTCTATAGCTTAGTGTTCTGCAGTATACTGGTAATAAAAAAGGACAACCGTGACATATGGCATACTGCGCCTACAGCACCAAAGAAAAAGATGAACTAGCTGATGAAGTTTGCAAACATTTATATAAAGCTTGTTCCACCAAAGAACGCAACACATTACACTTTGCCAACCATCTGTCACATACCCATCTCAGTTTATACAAAGAGTTCAGAAACTGAAAGTTATGCATAACTAGACAAGCTAAAAACAATGTATTAAAAGGTTATCAAGTATTGTTACATGTTGATATGGTCGTGCATTTTTACTCCAATTTTAATATGCTAATCTGCACTGACTGCAGGAGTCAACACTCTGTTACAAGAGATTGGGGCAAAAAATATCTTGCTGTTTTTTTTGTAGATAATCCTACAAAATAATTTAATTGTTATTGATAGCATGTTACCTAAAATGGAATCAATACTGAGGTCATAATTTTGGTGTTGATCAAGCACTAATATAGCTGGGGTTTAAGTTTGATTCCAAGTTATCTTCAATGATTTGCCATATTTGTTCCATGGCTGAGGGTTCAGGGCTCCATGGATACAATTAGCAACATGTATAATACAATGTGTAAGACAAGCATTTTAGCTTCAGTATATGAAAAATAAAATCAATAAACAAACAAAACAACAACAACAAAACCCTTCTTAAAAACTTACCTTTGTTTTTTTTTTCTCAGTGCTTACCACCAATGTCCACAAGTCCCTTTTGCATCGCATGTTCTGACTCACTATATAATTTATCAGGACATACCAATACTAATGAATAGTTAAACCAGCTTAAGCCATTGCAAGACATGTTAAGGAATACTTTTTTTTCCATTCTGGCACAGCGCTATATTTTTTGTGCATGTATAACTATTAAAACTATTAATATTTTGTAGAATATTTTGGAGTATAAATGGCTCTACATATTATTAAAACATTTTATTATGTTTATAAAATATATCAAACAGTTTATAAAATGTAGACATTTAGAACATATATTAACAAATGACTGCAGAAAACATGGATAGCACAAAGTTACACTTAAGAATAAAGTTACTGGCAGCTTTAACTGGTCTGGTGGATCTGCAGGAGCCACCCCACTTCTCACAGAACTTTCTGTTCACTCTAAGGCTCCCAGTTAATCTTACTATTACATATCATTTCTTATAACTGTTAAATGTAGATGTTTTGACAGTCATGTCATGATCTGCTGTTGGGTGCTCTAAAAAAACAGAACTAATTATTATAACTCCCCTTTTCACCTTAAAAGGTGCAGCAATTGCTGGCATTTACCAACTTTCCATTCCAACTCTATTCTAAAAAGGCAGCAATGACATTCTGACATTAGCAGAACTTTCCTCTTTACCTTAAATGTTGCAAAATGTGTGTTCTGTCTCCTGCAGAATGTTCAATTGCAGTGGTCTGAGACTCTCTGAGATCTGCGAGAAGGGGGCAGGTCTACCTAAATGAGTAGGCGTATATGTCTCAGCCCCTGGTCTTTGCTTCTCATATTCTAGAATCAAATTTTGACTCCATTCCTATAGAATGGAAGGGAATGGCCGTCCATGTTTTATACAGGTATTGGCATTAACATTCAACCAATCTATGAGTCGGAAAAATAAATGATAATTTACAATATAAGTAACTATATAACTATATAGTTTAACAGTAAATAAGCATGCTTCATCTATTGTAATGGTTAATATAAATGTTATTCAAAGTCAGTGTTCTCAAACAACAGAGAGGTTTGTAGAACAAGCACTTGCTTTTTGTCAAAGCAGTGATCTCAGAGAAAAATAAAACATTTTATTATAGCACGTGTACTTCTCAATAGGACTGAAAAATCTTGGTTAAAAACATGCATCAAACAACAACCTGCACAATATTTTAAACATTGCTATCCCAACAAAGTTTAAGCTAATTTAAATGAGATGCATTTAAGTATAATATATAAATTCATTCATTCATTCATTCATTCATTCATTCATTCATTCACTCATTCATTCATTCATTCATTCATTTTCTTTAACTACTTATCCAGTTCAGGGGCGCGGTGGGTCTAGAGTCTACTCAGAATCATTGGGCACAAGGCAGGAACATACCCTGGAGGGGGCAGCAGTCCTTCACAGCGCAACACACACTCACACATTACCTCACACCCTCAAACCTATGGACACTTTTGAGTAGTCAATGCACCTACCAACTTGTGTTTTTGGACTGTGGAAGGAAACCAGAGCACCTAGAGGAAACCTACGCGGATACGGGGAGAACACACAAAACTCCTCACAGACAGTCACACAGAGCAGGGCTTAAACCCAGAACCCCAGGACACTGGGGCTGTGTGACAGCGACACTACCTGTCGTGCCACTATGCCACCCAAATTGTAAATATAATAACAAAAATTTCAATGTCTATTTTTAAGCAATGTGGATATAATTTGTGGATCTATACTTTTACAGTTTGGGAAATTTATAATATCTGTCATTTAATGGAAAGCCCATTTTACATCTCATATTAGCACACTCTGAACAACCTATTAAATTTAAAATCTATATATTTTTTAAACGTTCATATGTAAAAATGTATTATCACATAGCATTGCAAAAAATTTATCTCAGGCCATACCTGACTTTGAAGTGCTTGCTGCTGGTAAAGTGAAATCCTGGCCTTCATTTGCTCATCAGTAGTAGGACTGAGGGGCTTGGGGTCAGACATGGATCTCTGGACATTCTTCATTGGGCGCGGTAGACTCTGGTGCCTCTGTGGTGACTCAGCTGTGTATGACTTCTGCTGCGGAGTGACATGGGCTTTATTCAGCCGCTCAGTAGATGAGAATGATGTCTCAATGATGCGATGTGGTGAAGACAGAGGAGATACAGGAGAATACAGCACCTGAGGGGATTTTGGTGGTTGACGAATCACGCTGGACAGCGACTCGTTGTGCAGGTGATGCTGCTGGTAGCCAATGTCCAAGGGGTCTGGTTTCCGTCTCTCAAACTTCACAACACCCTGTTGACGAGGTGAAAGTGGATCTGCTGACCCCACAAGTTGTGTGCCGCTGGAATATGGGCTAATCGTGGTGGCGACGCTAATTTGAGGTACTACAACACCTTGAGAGTGGGCTTCAGGGTCAGTCTGGCAAGCTAAGCTTTGGCCTTTCTGGGTTCTCTCTGGTCCAGAAATATAATGAACAATCTCAACTTTGTTGGGGTCTGGCACCGTGACATGTATGGCTGGGGATATTCTCCCTAGCTGCTCTGTATCTGTTTGGCAAGAGCAGTCTCGAATGGTCTGAATGGCAATACTAGAGGAAGTGACTTTGGCAGATGCTGAAGTGGTTGAAGATTCATTTTTAGGATCAGCACCAGATTCAGAGTGTCTGGAGAACCGGGAACGTCTTCTTCTTACTGGTTGTTCCCACTCTGCTTTGTCCTCATCATCATCTGTCTGAACACTGCAATCCACGCTGCGCCTGGTCCTTCTTCTACGGGACATTAGATATCTGTCTTCTCCATCCTCATCATCTGTTTGCACACTGCTGTCTACAATTCTACGAGGCAAAGTAAACATTGTCACCTCTCCATCAATCCCATCCTGCAGACGAGGCATAGACCTCTGTTTCCGCATAGACCTATTCTCAGCTTGTCCCTCGTTAGCCCTGAGGCACATTTCTGATGAAGAGTTTGGCAGGGACCTTGAGGAAACATGAATATCTCCATATTGCATATCTGGAGGCAGGTCTTGTGGCTGAATAATCCTGCCAGTTTGGTCACAAATCAGTTGGGCACTGGCTACTGCTGCAACAGCAGCTGCAGTCTTTTGTCTCTTCTGCTCCTCAAGATGCTGCTGAAGCTGTTGCTGCAGAGACTGTATCTGGTCAAGCTGCTGTTTCTGTTGAGCCAGTTGCTCTCTCTGCAAAACCAGTTGACTTTCTCTCTCAACCTGTTGCTGCTGTAAAACGTGCTGTTTGATGTTCTGCAACTCCTGAATCTCCCGCTGCACCAATATATGCTCTTTTTCCCGGTGTCGTTGCAATTCTGCACGTTCCCTCTCAAGCTCTTCTTGAAGACGCAGCTGCCTCAATTTTTCCAGCTCCACTCTTTCTCTTTCCAGCTGCAGTAACTGTTCCTGTTGACGATGTAGCCTTTCCTCCTCTGTCTCCTTTTCTGTTGGAGGCCCACTCAGATCTGTGGCATTGGCTGCAACTGTATGCATGGAAGGAGGTGGCTGTACTGAAACTGACTGGATTGGAAGCTGACTGTGAGGAGGATAAGAATGAGCAGGTGGAGGTTGTGGTTGAGGTTGTTGGGCAGGGTCCTTGGAGTGAAAGTGTGGCTGAGAAAGATTGATTGGCTGCTGTTGAGACTGGATTGCTGGTGCAACCACTTGTGTTGAGACAGGCATTGCTGTTGTAACAGAAGACTGAGTAAGCGTTACAGTGGTACCTGAAGCCGATGAGCTTCCTGGAGACTTTCCAAGATAGACAGGTACATCCTGGTCTGCTGTAACTTCAACAGGCTCACTTACAGCAGCTGAGGTTGTAACAGGAACACGGCTAGGTGCTGGGAAGCGGTATGGTGCCTGTCCTGTGAGAGGCATTCTTGGTGCTACAGGCATTCTTGTGAGGCTAGCCAGAGGTACTGGAGTCATATTTGGTGTGGGGTATGGTCTGTAAACACCTCTTAGTAATGGGCGCAGCACTGAAGCTGGCTGTGTTGTGATTGGTACAGTGGATGCAATGGGTGTGTTTATAGTTGAATAGATCATACCATCAGCTGATCTAATAGCTGATGGATACATTGCTCTAAGACTTGCTTGTCTTGCATTGATGAGATTAGTAAGTGCTAGGGACAGAGGTTTTCCATCTGAGCCATACATGAAGCTGGGTCTAGGACCCTGCTGTAGATTAATTCTGCTACCTGGACCACCAACTCGTACAGTACCTAACTGTAGAAGATTAGGGTTGCTGCCAAATCTATCCATTGAATTGAGAGCTGCACACATTCTACTAATCTCTCTAGCAGTCGTGGCACTATACTGGGCAAGATTTGCCTCCTGAAAGCTAGCAAGTTCACGGGGAGAGTATCCATAATCTGAACTAATATTGGAAAGGGAGCTATATCTCCTCATAGGTAGAGCTGGAGCAGCCACATCACCCTGACGAAGATCTGTATAGGAGCCATATTGAAGGCCCATTCCAAAATATCCTCCTTCGTAGCCATGTTTCACTGAGCTTAAATCCATGGCTAATTCTCCAGAACCTTGCAAATGTGGGTCAAGCTTTGATGGGTATGACTGGAGCCCTGCCTCTGCTAGGTTGGTGTCAGACATAGATGGTTGTATCCGGCCAGGGAATGGCAGTGTGTATGATTTCAATGCAAAATCTTGGTATGGCTGTCTATCTTGCTTTGACTCTAAAGGTTGATAAAGCTGTGGTGACACAGAAGAGGGTCTTGATGGCTCACTGACATTTGCTGTTTCCTCTGTAGTTGGTTTCTGGGAAAATGGACCTCCCACACAGCTTCCCCCAAAGGGCAGGTTATAAACTACATCACAGCAAGCAACCTGGTTCTCTTTTTTGATTTGCCCTGTTAGATCCATTGCATTCTGACTTTCTTCTGGTTTGATCAATTGTGTCATAGGTGCTCCTTGTGAAACACCATCTGTCTGGACCATCATAACGTGAGGTTGGGCAGTTGAAAAGTTCACAGTACCCGGTTCTGGTGGCTTACCCCTCACCTCAAGGGAACCTCCTATGCTGTAAATTTCAGGGACCACTGCTGGAGATACCACACTGACCACAGGAGCCGTGCTGGTCTGACTGACAAGCAGGTCCT
This sequence comes from Hoplias malabaricus, assembly GCF_029633855.1. Classification (NCBI taxonomy): domain Eukaryota; kingdom Metazoa; phylum Chordata; class Actinopteri; order Characiformes; family Erythrinidae; genus Hoplias; species Hoplias malabaricus. Next base: position 16,288,395 of record NC_089813.1, read on the forward strand.
TCTTTAACACAGGCAACTGACTTGACAGGCTAAGTTTTGCAAAAGACACAGCCTGCTGCTGTTGAAGATGATGATGTTGCTGAAGTTGCTGCTCCAAGAGCTGCTGTTGCTGCTGGAGCTTCTGCTGCTGCTTGAGTAACTGCTGCTGTTGAATACTTAGGTCTTCTAATTTGGCATCAATATTTGGTATAGATGGGTCAACTGGTTGTGGTTTGTTCTGTGCAAGGCATACCACCGTCCCCATACCTTGACCAAAGTCAACTCGGTTTTGAAGGGGATCACCATACACGACAGGATGCTTGGGTTGAGACATGAACATGGAAGCAGCAACAGTGACACTGACTGTTGTGGTTGTTGACGCAATAACATGCGACTGTTCCTGTGCATTTAAGTTCATAATGAGGGGCTGTATAGTTGTAGAATGACGGATGGGGCTTCCTTCAGCACTGCTTGAGTATCTTCTGGATTCTGTGGCCAAAGAAGTCAAGTCCATTCCCTGATCTGTCATAATAATAGGAGCTGACTTAGTTGCGGTCCTCAGGTCTACCACACTTGCACTCTGTAGCCTTTTCCCTTGCTCAACTCTTGAGGTGCCAGGAACTGTGGAAATGCGACAGAGAGATATGTTTTCCATTGACAGTGATCCACGAGTGTAAGTGCTAGCAGTCGTTACCATGCTTGTCCCAACATTAACTCTTTCAACCTTATGAGCTCTGTAGAACCCATGCTGAGGTGACTGTTGGTGTGGTGGAGTGTCAGGGGGACTCACAGGTGGCGAATAAGCATCAAAAGTTGATTGACGACTGAATCTTGTTGGCGAGGACAAAGGGGAGGTGGCAGTGTTAACTGTAACTGGTTTTGGTGGGCTAGTAGGCTCAGATCCAATAGTAATCACCATAAAAGGGGCATCCTGAGAGGACTGTTGTCTAAAGAGACGTGGGGAGACAGCCCTGTGGGGTGTCTGAGTGGCCTGTGCCATTACTGGAGATGTTGGGCCAGATCCTCCAGAGGGTGCTATCATTGAGGGGCTGAAAGTCTGAGTGGAAAATTCAGCTGTTCTTCTGGAAGGTGATCTTACAGGACTATGAGTTGGAGGTGAAGTAGGGGAGAGAGGTGGGCTCCCCTTATAATATGCATAGACTTTAGTTCGAGTTTCAATGGCTGACTCTGGTGGTGTAGCTTTATCTCTCATCTGAATCCTGTTATCTGACATTCTCCTTCCCTCTCGCTGACTATAAGCCTGAGTGATCTCTGCTATTTTGCTGGACACACTTGAGATACTAGTGGTAGTTGTGACAGTGCTGCTTGTCTGTCGACCATATAGGGTGGACTGTGTTGTTGTCATTGTTTGACTTGTGCTGGTTTGTGTGACTGTGACAGCATCCCTGGAGTACACTCCATATGCAGTAATAGTTGTGGCAGCTGCTGCAGGTGTAATACCGTTTTTGCCAACATGACTTCTGAGTCTGTCTTTATCTTTCGAGAAGTGTTGGGTTACCCTGACATCAGGTATCCGTCCCCCTGTTCCTGTTTCTGAGAATGACACAGGGGCTGAGAGTTGTGTTGGGCTTGTGCCAGGAGTAAGGAGGGCATTGCTTTGCTCCAGGAGTTTAGCAAAAGCTGATCCTGTGTCTAGAAGTTGTTTATCTGGGTAAGACACATCCATTTCAACTTGATCATCTAACTGCTTGGCTATATTCTGTGACGTCTGACGTATCTCCTCATATATATCACTTGCTTCCTCGTTCTCATAGCCATTATCATCTTGGTCAATATATTCATATTCATCATCATATTGCTGTCCGTTTATTCTGTCCTCTTCTTGATAGGCACTAGTGCTAAATTGTTGTACTGAGCGAGACTGTTGTTGCTGCTGCTGCTTTTGTTGTTTTTGCAACATCTCTGCTTTCCTCATCATTTCTTCATAAACTTCTTCTGCACTTTTTAGAGGTTTGCCACTTGATGAGGTAGTTGTAATAGTTGTAGATGGTGTAGTATCCGGCTTTTCGGTAGGAGAATAAAGCGACATGAATGTTGGTAAATTATACTCGCTCCCAGACTTATAGAGCTTGGATGACATTTCATATCCTTCAGCCTCAGAGTCAACTGAAGGTGAGTATTCCGAGCAAGAAGAGCGATGAAGTTCTTCCATTTCAGCAGCCTGTCTCAGCTCCTCTGTTGGGGAGGCATCTTCGATAGGGGATAGGTTACTGGGAGGAGTCTTGGACCGTTCCCTCCGCCTCTGTGCCCTCAGTTCCTCTTTATCACGTTTGGTTTTTCTGGCAGTGCTCCGGATCCTCTGCTGCTCCACTTCTCTCATCTTTTCTTGCTCTCTCAGAAGTTCCTCTTCTTCTCTCAGCTCATCTTCTTCTGAGGAATCTTCTATGGTGGGAAGTAGTGGGCCATGGGACCGGTGTCTAGCTTTCCTCTGTTGCTTAGCCTCTTCTAGGCGCTGCCTCCGGCTTGGGCTGCTATCGCTGTCGTCCTCCATGGAGGACACAGATGTTGGGGATGTTCCTGACGTGTAGCTTGAAGTGGTTGGGGGAAGAGTGGAGGAATACTCGCCTCTTGAGCGCTCTTCTGGGGAACCAGTAAGGCTTTCCATTTCAAGTTCAGGCTCTCGGTCCAGGTTTAAATCATTCTCATTGCTGAGTTCTATGTCCCGACTGTAACTACTGGTGTTGTTCAGCTCTATAGTCTTGAATCTTCGTAAGCCTCCCTGTGAGCCAATAAGGTCTTCTTCGCCCTCCTCAGCTGATCCTTTGTAGATGTCACTGGCTGTTTTGCTCTCTTCCTCAAAGCTGCTTGAATGGTGAGTTAGACGACGCTTTTCTTTCACTGAGTCACTGATGTGTTTGTGTATCTTTTTTGGCTTTTGGTAGCCATAACCTTCGTCTTCTTCTTCTTCCTCCTCCTCCTCCTCCTCTTCCTCCTCCTCCTCCATCTCTTCTTCTTCATCATCCTCATTTTCTTCATCAGCACTCATCTCCATTATCTGCCTTCTCATAAATTCCTCATCTGTCATCTCAGCAGGCTGAACTTTTTTCTTTTTCTTCTCTTCTCCTGCAGCAGCCATTGCTCTGAGCTCTCGTTTGGCCTCCCAATCAGCTGGGTCTTCCTCCTCCTCCATGATATCCTCTAGTTCCTCATCAGAGTCATACTCTTCTGGACTGATTGACAGTGAGTGGGATCTATGTTTTCTGTCATCAGCTTCCCTGTGGTGCCTCTCTCTACCACGCTCTTTATCCCGTGTTCTTTCTCCTTCAGAGGATACCTTGGACTCTAGTAGTGGGCGCATAGAGCTTTCGAGTTTAGTTATTTCAGAGGGACTTGGGGGGGTAAGTCGTCCAGACAAGCCCCTTTCACTCAACTTTAACTCTTCTTCTTGGATCAGGCCAGTAATTTCACTATGTGAGCTCGATATCCCATCAGAGGAGTAGCCTGTATCACTTAGACTCTGTGGGCTTCGTGACAGGTCATGAGTACTGTTTGTTTTGCTCGCCTCCTAGGAGAAAACATAAAAGACCAAACGACTTAATATGACGTTTCACTCTACGCATGATTAAGCTCAAATACTATTTTAAAGCTCACAAAATGTACAGTATTTGATACTGGAGGAATAAAAAATTAAAGCAATAAAAGAGTTCAAAAGATTAAAGCAATAAGCCACAAGAGGCCATGCATTACTGTGATTTTATCATGAGTGGCTTGTTGCTTTTATAAAACAGTGGCCAATATATAATATTCAAAAATATATCCATGTTTAAATGTATTTATTTACAAAAAAAATTATAATACACTAGTCTTCCACTACACAATACAATCCATTAACTGTGAGCTTTTGCTAAGTAACATGAACGTAAAGGGTTAACAATATTAATGTGGCATTGCCACTTGATGAAGCAAAATCTGTTCCTGTATAGTGAAGGTTTAGCTAAGTAGATGTTTTCTTTCTGAAGGGAATCTTACTCTAAAGGAGAAGTTAAAGGAAGGAGTCGCCTACGGCTTTGTTTTTAGCCTTAAGCTCAAGGAGCTGGCTGGGTAGCATTAATTTGAATTCATTTAAAACTGAACACTATCTTCCCCCTCTCTCATATTACATGTAAATCTATTACTTCTTGCAGCTACACTAGCGATGTTTACTAGATTTTATAACCCAAGACACAGCAAGAGAATGAATAAGATGGAAGCATTTTAGTTTCACAAATATGTAGTAAAATGTACACTACTGTGCAATAGTTTTAGACATCTCAGAATATGAGATTTACCAAGCAAATTATCTGAGCAGTATGAAAATTTGAAAATTAAATAAACAAACTAAAAACTTCCAATGTTAGAATAAACACAAATAACAAATAACATTATTCGAGTAAGTAGTGATATTCTGTAAATGTGTTGATTTAACCTTTCAAAATGTCTTCTGATGGCAGTATATTATTATTTGACGTTATCATACCATATCTTATTAACCGGTTAATAAATATTGCATTATGTTAAATCAAGTGCCCTGTTGATTTACCATATTCATACAATCAAGTAGAATATACTTTTTGGAAAAACAAAATATTATTTTACTGTACTTGGGCTTTTTATTTATAATCTTATATAATCACCAGTTTTTCAGGCATACTTTGCTTTACGTAATGTACATGTTACAATCTTAAATACCACTAATATCTGTGAGTTACAGAATAAGTTACCTCATAGTATCTTGATCTCTGTGATTCCTTCTTTTCCTCTTTCGTTGGGGTGGTGGCTGAAAAGGGTTCCATCATTCCTTTTTTATGAATAGGCTTAATTTCTTCAGTGACGGCTGAAACATGCTCAGGTTCCTTGTCCAGTTTGGGTGTCATCTTGTCCTTCTTCTGTGCCTCACTGATAGTTGTAGGAGTGGAAGTAGGAACAGAGGAGGACTGTGAGGTGGTTTTCATATCTCCTGTCGGTTTGGCTGCAGTGGGTGCAGTAGGACCATAAGCTGCTGGGGCTTTCTGCTGTGGCGGCATTGCCTTGGGCCCTTGCTGCTGATTACTGGAGACTTTTTGAAAGCTCTGATGCTGAGGTGGTTGCTGACTGGCCGGTGCTTGATGCCGGGGCGAGCCCATTGGTTGGTGCTTTGGAGATGGATGAGGAACAGGAAGAGGTGAATCGTCAAGCCCACCAGACATCAATCGTTGAGTCTGACAGTTCAGACAGAGCCACTCTTTTTTCTGAAGAAAAAATAAAATAAATGTATAATAAATGTGAGATTGAATTGCAGAACTGTGCAAAGGTTTTAGGCACCAGAGATTATGAGATTTAAAAGCAATTTATCTGAGCAGTAAGTGTTTATTTGCTAAAAAAAACAAACAAACTTCTAGGTTAAAACCATTTGTAAATGAACAATAACTGTGTTAGTCAATGCATGATAAATCAAATTATATAGTCAGTAGAAAACTAGCTGAATCCTGGAAGCTTCCTGGAAGCACTTCCTGCAGATAATCCTTTGTGCATGAGCTTGTGAAGAGAAAGAGAGAAAAAAATATCAAAGAACGTTTCTCTGGACCCAGTCACAGGTTCTTGCAGTAATTTTTTTCATCCTCCCTACCACAGCCTCACCTCCCACACTCCATCTAACACACACACTCAAAAAATTATTGTGCTTAATGAGTGCTGCTCCACATTTTCATAACATTTCATAACACAATGACATTGTTTCCCACAAAGAAACCATACCAAAACGTACACCTGCAAAGCCAGAACAATAGATGCCTCCCTCCCTAAGCCTCTAACATCCACCTGCTCTAAATCTCATAGTCATACTATTCTAAATCCACTGTATTTCATAATCAGAGAACTGTGGTCACAATCATTTGCATGTTCTGAACTTTAGGTAGATCTCAGAGAGGTTCTGCACTTTAAGAAGAACTCAAAAACGTCCAATGAGTTGCTGTCTTACCAACATTTTTAAAACTACTAGCCTTTGCCAAAGACTGAGCTTGCAAAGATGTATAAACATGGCATAATAAGGTACTGCTATATCAAAATGAGAACGTTTCAGAGTATAAGTATTCCAGCAGTAAAAGAGTATCATGCCTGAATATATATTCACTGTATTTAAAACATATAAGTCCTACTTTTTAAATGAATACTTTTTAAATATTATCTTCACATAAAACCAGTCAAATGCCCAATGCCAAGTGTTGCCCAGAGGGATTTAAAGCCCCCCCTGATTTGGGTTGATTTGGAGTAGCGTTTGACCTAAGCCTACCTAAATAGCAATGAATTTTTGGTACCTCAGTATTGTATAATTTTGTGAGCTCATAGTCAGTGCATGTTGTAAGCTGAAGTGAGAGATGCTGCCAGATTTGACCTCTGTATACTTAGATTAGTGAACTAAAGAGATTTAAGTTTCATATTAAGATACATTTGAGAATTTTGAGACACATATTTTTTTTTTACACACATTAAAATTTTGTGTACATTCTCTCTGACATTGGTGGGGACATATGAATCTACCCCGAATCCCACCCCAAAGTTCCAGTTTTGGCGCTGCTAACAACCAAACGTAGCTACACAGTCTCACATGACTTAAATATATCTAAGGTTAAAATAGATTTTTGAAAATAATGTAAAGAAATGTAAAACATTACTTCAAATTAAAAATACACAATTGCAAAAAAGATCTATTATGTTTGAGAGTACCATCGCATGTATCAGTTCTGTAAATACCACAATACCTTTGTTATGTTGGTATATGCTCTTAAAAAACAAAATGTAAAAAAAAACTCAGAGAACAGATATTGATGAAAGGGAGTTGGGAAGTGAAAGTGAAAAACAGAAAATGTGACATGAGACTGGAAAGTCAGAGGGAGAGAGACAGATAGGTAGAGGATAGCTACTAAGAAAGACTTAAAACAGGCCATTAGCAAAGTAAGGCATTCACAGACTGATGTTCTATTCTTGCCCTTAGAGAGTTCAACTTTGGCGGAGCGTAGTTCAAGCTCCCAGCCAGCAATAAGCCTCGCACTGGAACATGGGACACAGATAAATAATGTAGAAAAAGTTAACACACGGTGCACTTTCCTAAAGTGAGATCAGACTCTTAAAGTCAGGGAAGAAAGACAGTCTAAGAGTTTGCCTAACAGTTTCTTCTCCCTCAGGATAAAACTGGTATTTCTCCAAAAATTCTGGATTTTCAGTTTAAAATTTCCCTGTGGATTGTAACATTTTATTTGCCAGAAATGTACCTATTCTTCAGATATCATCTGATTTACCATGTGTTCAACATTATTGTATTATCTATTTTTTGTTTTGTTTTTTTTACATTAATCTATGTAAATTTGTAAAGTATGTATTTGGGATAGTGAATAATAATAATAATAATAATAATAACAATAATAATAATAATAATAATAATAATAATAATAATAAGATGATGAAGAATGTGGTTAAAAATAAATAAACTCAGAATTAGCAATGCTAACCCTGTAGAAATATCAAAATCTTTTAGCTTGCCTATAAAATTCCCCTAGTGGTGATTTACCAGTGTCAATGATATGTTTTAGTATGTTGTTTATAAGAGAACATTGATAGTACAAGCATTATATATATAAGAAATAAGAATATAAGATAATTTTTTTTCTATAAAGCAGTAGGTGTGAGTGAGTTTGAAGAATGATGTTTTGTTCAGATTCTCCTTGATTGCATGAATTTGTTAAATCAACAGCACACATTATTTAAATTCATTATTTATTAACTTGTAAAACTAGGTATGGGATGATAACCTCAAATAATACAGACTGCCACGAGGAGAGATTTGGATAAAGTTAAACCAACCACTCTCTGGAATAATGTTATGTGGTTTTATTCTAATGTTGGGCTTTATTGTTGCACTTACTGCTCAGATAAATACCTTTTTAAATCTCAAAATCTCTGGTACTGTATGTTTTAATTGATTTCAAATATTTGCTTGATGTTGGACATATTTTATGCCTTTGCTACAAGTTACCACAATTTGTCTTAATTGATGTCTATGATATGCTATGGTCAGAATAACACAAGGACCAAACAACACAGCACCATTCTCCCTCTGTCTAAACAGCCCTCTTCAGAACAGCCAGTGTGAGCGCCTGCTCTTTTAAATGATAATAAGCCACTGTTTACCCCAAAGTGAGTGAAAGGCCATGAGAAGAGTGCAAGCAGAAGCTCTCCAACTTTTTCACTCTGTTCTCTTGATGTAAGAAGCAAAGCAAAATCAGCAAGGCTAAATTTATCCCATGTTTTCAAACTTAGGCAGACCACAAAAACCCACTGGGTTGTTTTATTTATTTGTTTTAGGTTGGCAGGTTCTCCAAATACAAAAAAATAATGTGCTAATGCACTGAAAAAAATGATTTTCTAATATGTTCCCTTCAACCTTAATATGTGAATCTTTGGCCCCTGTGTGTTTTTATTATAAATTTGTTACAAAATTGTACAAGGAATCAGTGACACTAAAATGGACTACCAAACTTTTGGTACAGTGAAAATGGACCAGAAACATGACCAGATTTGAATCTAAAACAAATATCTAATACATTATTTGGTCAAATATTTGCATGTAACATTTCCTCTGAAATTTAAGGTGTTAATAACAGATTCCACTCTTGAGTAAAGATTTAAAATTCATGGAACAATTATGTGAGGATGTGAATGTACTATGTGGCGCTCCATCTCTCCAGAATAAAAAGCTCCACTGCAAATACATCCACCTGCTATTGGGTTTAATACCCTTCTAGTTGATGTTTAACATTGGACATGATAAACAAAAGCTCATGTGTAGCAGCCCTGACCTTTGCATATTATTTGAGATTTGTTTTGTAGATTATACATTGGTTTCATGTGTACAAATGAAGGTGGGGGCAAGATGAATCTACGTGGGATAAAACTGATAGACTACTTAACAAATCATTACATGGTCTACAAGGAATTTAAACCGATACCAGGACCACTTCCAGCCTCTGTTGGTCTTTGTTTGATGACATCACCCACTAACATAAAACCATTCAAAAGAATTTCAAGCACATTGAGAGGATAATGGTTTCAATTAATGGGAAAGTTTGGTGGATGCTCTTTTTGTTGAGTAGTGGAATACATCAACACTACTTATAAAAGCCCATTTGAGACAGTGCCATCTTTGCCCCGATAATCATCTGTGCTGTTGCAATCGAAATTACATTTGCAAATGTAGCAGATGTGGTTTGCAGTGGAATAACAAAAGGTGATGACAGAAAGGAATGCAGAATGTTGTGCATCTGTCGTTCCTCTGGGTGTTATTTCTGTTTGTATATTTTACTAATTCATTTTAACATTTCAATAGCAAGACAGCTGCAGTAATCCATCAGGTTCTACATGGCCTTAGTGCAGGAGAGTCAGGTGATTTCCCATTTCAAATAAGCCTGACTCAGCTTGGCTACTGGGTTTAGTAAGTGTATTGTTTTGCTTTTAAACCATTTTTGCATTTGAGGTATAACTGTGAGTGAACTATTAGATTAAATATTACATTATCTGACTAGCCAAAAACAAACTGCTTGGTATTCAGTTATGTTAGAACATAGATTAGGAACAAAATTAAATTTAGTATTTTATTTTTTGACGGACATTATTATTAGTTCAAAGATTGGGGTAAATCTGCATCCCAGTTGCGCACGTAATACTAATTCAAACTAGTATGAAAAATAGTTACAAACATCAGACTTGAGTATACTAACAAATCCACAATGAACCAGTCGATGTATTGGTGATACATGATTTTATTATCTGATATACAATGCAATATTGTAGTGCAGTTGTTATTTTTTTTTACCTAAACTGTGCACTACATAGTGTGGTTGGAGAGTCACATTTTGAAAAAGAAAGAAAGAAAAAAAAACAAACAGTTCATCATATCCTGTTAGTGAGAAACAGTGTAGTATGTTAGCATTTTGTGTACTAGCCTACCAAACTCACATTTTAAGGTTAGTACATAGCATATACAGTACAGTATTAGTGGGTAGTACACAACTGGGGTGCAACCTTTGAATTTACTAGGTACACTATATGTCCAAAAATTTGTTAAAACCTACTTTCCCAACATTTCTTCTAAAATCAAGAATATTTATAACTGGATTGTCTACACCACCACTCCACACATGTAGTCCCAAAGTTATTGGATGGAGCTTTACAATTCAACTCATCCACAGCCTAGTGCTGTGGTGGCATTATGTCATTTTAGCCAACTTGCTGGGCATGACGAACTAAAACAAATAATAATAAAAATAAAATAATTTACTATAAAATCTAGTTCATTCATTATCTGTAACCGCTTAACCAGTTCAGGGTCGCAGTGGATCCAGAGCCTACCTGGAATCATTGGACACAAGGCAGGAATACACCCTGGAGGGGGCGCCAGTCCTTCACAGGGCAACACAGACACACACACACACATTCACACCTACGGACACTTTGGAGTCGCCAATCCACCTACCAACCTGTGTTTTTGGACTGTGGGAGGAAACCGGAGCACACCCACGTGGACACGGGAAGAACACACCAACTCCTCACAGACAGTCACCCGGAGTGGGAATCGAACCCACAACCTCCAGGTCCTTGGAGCTGTGTGACTGCGATCTAGTTATAAATCTAGTTATTTGTTTTTATTGTTTTGCTGGATGTTGTAAATTTGAACTTGTGAACTTAGATATGAATATAATATTAATCTAACCACTATTACATGGCTTCTGGATTTATGCAGATATTAGTGTTATCAGTGGAGACATAGCTTGCCAGACTAAAGGGCACCCACAGTTAAATCATAATAAAAATAATATCTGAAAGTATTTGCCTATGGAATTATTCCAAAAATGGTGATCTGAGTCAGACACTTTATTATAGAAATGTCCTGTGAGAAACTAGTAAGTGCTATGATGTCAAGCTTTTGCTGGCTTTTGGTAATAACAACAACAACAACAAAAAAACCCTTAAAAGACCAGTCACACTGACTGCTATGCCAAATATACACCATTCTGCTAACTCGTTATAGTCTTACAGCCTTTCATCCAGAGAGATGTAGCTGCTGTAACAAAATGTGAGGCGACTTCAGCATCACTACAAATGACAATTGAGCTGTATTTTGTTTTATGTGCTCTCTCCATGGTGTCGCTAGCATGATTGCTAAATCACTAATAGCAGCCAAATTCTGGTTGGCTAAAATGGCCCGTCTGGCCAACAGCTTTAGTGATACCAATGGACTTTAGAAATGTGACAAGTGAAACATTTGGATGGAAGTTTGGACTGTTATTGCAAATGGACTGCTAATAATGATGTAACTTTCTGCCGTCTGGGTTTAATTCCTCTCTATTCTGCTCGCATTGTCAGAATGCACTGTACCCAGAGGACAGTGTTAAATTTTTTGCACATGCTAATATACTCAGTGTTGACTCAAACCTATGCAAATAACCAGTTTGAAACTGAAAATGTATAAGCCTAGGTTGATTTTATAAAATTTGCCCAGCCTTTTACCTTGAAATGAGGCGTACTGGGGCCTACACAGGAGTCACCAACATTTCCCGGAACATTTCCTCATAAGCCTAAGAAGATTTCTTTCTCAGTTTGGCTCACTTTTCATGGTGATTTTCTCCATCTCCAGCTTATGTTTTATGCTGAAAATTTTCCCGGTACTAAATCTGAACTGTGTTTACAAAATAATAATAATAATAATAATAATAATACTTTGTTATGTGTCTGATAACAGAATTGGTTTAAAAACAGTTAGCATGTAGTCATGTAAACATTGTCATGGTGACAGCATGATTGAAAGCATCTAGTATTTTCACTAAAAATTAATTCATTAATCCTCCAACTGATGGCAAAGTATTTAAGGAACTTTGCAATGCAAATATATTAAAAAATATTAATTTGCCACTTTTTTTGTATTAAATAATGATCAGCATCTCTGCCACTTCAATGCACACACGTTCAATGGTATGCAAAATCTCTTCCCCATTCAAGAGTCTGACACAACCACAAGACCAAGTACAATCAAGGGTGTGAGATGCACAGATGGACAGGAACAAATGCATTCACAAGATTCTCTGCCAAATAAATGGTTAGGATATTGTGTGGACAACTGAGAAAGTTTCTTTCAAAGATATTTAAACACATCTTGTTTTACTAGTAGCAAGCAAAACTGGAACCTGTTTAATGCCAGTGTGTGGTCAGTTTTTATAACTTTTCAGATATGTAATCTATGGATTATTATTTTTTAATCAAATGGCCACCTCTTTTTAGACTTCAAACAGTCCCTCACAGACTCACTCACTCAGTTTTAGCAATAACACTGTTTCCATGTCTTAAATTAGGAATAATACTATTATTTTCCAGAATAAAACAAAACAAACAAAAAAGTATTTACCAATCCTAATTAAAAATTTTCTACTGAGTTCAAACAAATATAATGGGCATTTAATATAGTGAATGGATAACATTCCACTCTTCAATGAACAGCAGTACCCCTCTGTAGACTACACACTGTAGAAACACACCAGCATGTTTAAAGTTCCCATAAAGTGGTCAGCTGAACATGTCTGGTAATGTCTCCACTCATGTGACCTACTACAGAGAAGCATAGAGAGGCAGATTGGAGTGTGTCAGAGAGTTCATATGGATCCATGCGACTAATGGTTAATACCACATCTCCCAGTGGATCAGATCAATTGGTTTCCTCTTATACAACAGCACTGCTTAAAGCTCAGAGTGAGCATGGGCCACATACTGGGATTTTTTTCTTTCCAAATAATTATCAGGAATATACTACACAGCAGGCTTACCACAAGCTAATGATAAGATAAGTCACACTGAAATCATGTCCACACATATATACGAAAAACAGCATTATACATGTATTCTCTGCAGTCAGCCTCCTGTCTACATAAAAAGGCCATTGCAGGTAACTAAATATAGTGCTTTTGAAAAACAGGCTCAGTAGTGGATATTTCTGAAAGCTCCTATTCTCCATTGGTTATTTTAGAATGAAGGAGTAAAACATGTTTTTGTTTTTTTATTTTTATTTTTTTGTTTGTTTGTTTTTTTTTTTTTGTTTTTTTTTTATACTGGCGTCATAGCATCCACTTGTGTATTAGCAGTGTATTTAGACCATTAGACACTAGCTGTGATGGAAATGGATACCTTTTTACATATTTCCATGCACTATTATGTAGGTCAGCTAGGGTTAGGGTTAACATTAACATTAGTTACATTTTCTTAACATTAGTTACACAGTCCTGAAACTGCTGTTTTGGAAACATTATGAAATATTGCTAAAAATGATGACCGTAAAACACAATGCACATAGACATAAAAGTGTACTGTAGAACCAAATAAATGAGCTTCTCTGTAACCCCACCACCACCATTTTCTCATTCTTAATGCATCCATAGACACATATAATACATGTATGCAGTATAGTACTTATACACTACTCCTGTATGGTGTAATGGAGCTATTTTTATGATGCCTCCATATTGGCTTTCAGTTCCATCACACATGAGAGACAGAGAAAGAGACAGTGAGAAGGTGGGGGTAGGGATATAAAGAGGAAGAAAAAAAGAGGCCATTTCCCAAGCAGTGGATGCTCTTTTATTTGTTCACTCTTTTACACCCATCTTCACATCTCTATAGTCCAGTCTCTTTCTCTCTTTCTCTCTCTTTTCTACCTCATCATTTTACTTTTTCTCTCTATCTATTAATCCATTTCCTCACTCTTCGTCTTTCATTTCTCTCCCTTTTATATTTTGTCTTTCTCTCTCTTGTCTTTCTCTTATTTTCTGTCCCCTCACTGTCTTTCCCTCACATTTAATATCCCTCAGTTTCTCTCCTGTCTCACTTTCACTCTTTGTTTTTCTCTTGCCCTCTTCTGCTTTCTCTCTTTCACCCCTCTTTTTTTACTGCCTCTCACTCCCTCACTCTGCCTTTCTTTCTACACTCCCTATTCTCTTTTTTTTTCTCTCTGGCTCATTTTTTTTCTTCTTTTTTCTGTTTCTCCAGTCTCCTGATTTCTGTGTGTCTCTGTCTCTCTGTCTCTGTCTCTCTCTCTCTCTCTCTCTCTCTCTCTCTCTCTCTCACTCTCTCTCTCTCTCTCTCTCTCATCAGTAGGTGGTGTTCCTTTTAATCACGTTAACACTCTTCCTTTATGGTGCGATGGAGCCAGCTGTTCCTTTTCAGCTCAGTCTCTAATGTGAAAATGCAAGGACCATAACCTTGCTTCCCCCCCACAGACACACACACAAAAATACATTTATGAACTATATAGATGGAAATACCTGGTGACAGCTACCTATTTATTTCAATGTGTGCTGCCAACCCAATGCCCTACGGAAAAAGAGGACAAGACATTTCTGCCAACATGTTCATTTAAACAGAGCAGTGAACAGGTCCCTGGGTCACACACATAACTGCTAAAAACACCATGACTGATAGCATCAGGCACAGTGATGTATTTAGCGCTATACTACATAATCAGGGCTTGTTTCAGCTGCAATTGAAAAGGAAATATTATAAGATGTAAACAGGCCCATTTTTAAAATAAAAGAGTCTGATATACCTCATAAACAAATGTAAAACTTTAAAACATATAAACCACATATAGGGACTTTACATCTTGTTTATGGTGATATAACCATGATCACATTTATATTTGTCTATAGCAGTTTAGCCTCCCTATTCACTCTGAAGTGATAAGGAGTGTTGTGACTGCAGACTGTGTAGCTTAAAAATAATGGAAGAGCATGACAGCATGGCTGCTTTCAAGTACTTTAATGTAGACTTGCTGATGTAAACTTAGATGACTCTTTCTAACAAACAGGGCTCTAATTTTGTTGCTGTGTTCAGGCAGTAAACCCTTGTGATGTTGCATTGGGCAAATTAAATAATGCACCTGCGACATGGTGGGTGAATTCTGAAGTGTGACATTTAAAATCCACTGGTGCAATGTTACTTATCAAGTCACTCTGGCTTAAAAATACATTTGTGTTAAGGCCGCCTTGGACCCGGTCCTATTTCAAATGCAAATGGAAAATTATATTTTCCTCAATCAAGCAAAAAAAAAAGACACAGATTTGGCACAGTGGGAATTTGAGCATGAACATCACACATTAAATTTATCGCCCAATTATTCAATAAACCAAGTAATTAAAAAAAAATAAATTCCATTTGGAATAAAAATATTCTGTTTTGTTTATTAAATGCAAATCAGACAGTTGTCATGTCAATAAATAGTGTACTAGTAATAGTAAAATAATCATTATTATTATAAACGTTGTAATAATTTTATTTTTTGTTCTAATGATGACCAATTTTCCTAAAAATAAGATTATTATTATTATTATTATTATTATTATTATTATTATTATTAATATTATTATTATTCATGGTATTAGCAACGGTAATAGTATTATATCTATAGCAATTATTACATTATTACATTATATAACACTGATTTAAGTATTAACATAATTAAGAAATGATGATAATAAGAATCTCTTTTTAAATAATATTGTAGGTTTTCAGAGCCATGCCATGTGACAATGTGCCTGGTCTTATGACTTATTTATACACTTCCACTCTGTCTACATTTAATAGATCGCCAAAATGACAAAAATAAACATAACTGGAAAATCTGAATGCCTCTGTTGCAGCAACACAGACCCAAACTCATAGATAGGACATGTGTTTAGGTAGCTGTGGCACTGGGCAGCTCAATGTTAGAGAGTGTATGTATAACTCCATTAACAGAATGTGAACTATTATATACATTTACTTTTTAGAGATAAATGTACTTTATTTAAAGGGAACACATATATGCATATTTGTTTTTTTTTCACTGAATTTCTTTCTTTAAGAACTCCCCATACAATTAGCAGTGATAATTTGAATCACATGGAGTGACAATTACTCCTACTTAGTTATAGAAACTTGATTCAATTTACATCCACAGGAGGTCATTCAGCTTTTTACTGCCATTGTGCCTCCTTGTCTCAAAGAAAACTGCAATGAAGCCAAATGATTTTTACCACTCCTACAGAAGATTTTGCCACTCATAAATAGAACATTTATATACACACTTTTATGTACATGATTTTTAGGCTTGTACAACTTCTGCCTCATGTTTTCAGTGCTCTGCTGATGATTTTCTGATGTTTTACTGAACTGAAAATACACTGTAAGCACTTTCAAAAGTTGCCCCCTTGCTTTTCCCCATCTAATGAGTTTATAGGGTTTATTAAGAGAAGCAAGGCCGTCTCTTTGAAGTTGGAGGTTGGGCTCTGCAGGGGGTTGTGTGGATGACAGGAATTCGAAAGCGGAAGGCATCCCTTAGTAAGTGGAATGATTCCCTTAGAACTGTCATGGAGTGAATAAACTGAAACTGGTTCTGATGTTTGATGTTTAGTTTTGGATCACTAAAGCCAATGCCAACTCATCTGAATGTCTAGAATAATGTGTGACCTGGTTCTGTGTTCCATTAAGCTGTTTTACACAATTCACCCCTTTTAAATGTAACTGGACAATTAAACTTTGTGTCAGTTACCAGTTTGCCTTAAAGGAAACATTTATGATTCCAGAGAAGTGTAGCTCTCTCTGGTTTGTTTACATTCAGAAGTTATGTGTCTTTTAAGGTGCAACGGTACATTTGAGGGGGAAACTAATTTTGGTTGCACGTGGCTGAAGTGTAACTTTGTCTGAACGTTTTTATTCACAGTTTGAATTACCACAGAAAGTCATTTGTAACTCGAGTTGCAGCACTCCCACTCTGTGCTTACTTTAATGCAGTTAGCATTCTCTTTAATTTAGAGTGGGTTCCTATGTAAATCATTTGAAACAGTAAAAATAGATCAATATTACCCACATATGGAGCAGGAATGAAACAATATCATCATCTGTTTTCATGATGCTCAAGGTTATTTGCTGTTTCTTGAGTGAGCAGAGAGAGAGAGAGGAAGTCTAGCATGTCTGACCAAGCCACTTTGTATTTTTTTTTAAGCCTTTACTGACACTAGGCTTTCATAAACACATTAGACCAGGTTCCAGCATGCCAAAGTAATGGAGAGCAACAAAGGGTAAGGAAACATCCTCTGAATTTGATAAAACATTGTTGTTTGATTAAAATTGTGAACGATGGTAGCATAACACTCGCAACTGAACACTCCCAGTCCACATGGCGCCACAAATGTTCCTTGGTTGCTCATTGGCCAGAGAAAACATGTTATAGGAATTAAAAAATCGGGTTGGACTAAAAGTATGTGGTTTCCTGGGACTGTGGCACAATAGATATGAACATCTAGCAAATGAGTACAGTCCAGAATCGGGCCACGTCCATGTTTACAGTATGCATGAAACAACCTTTAGGTCACCCAGCAGTTTATGTTGGTACCAGTTTAAAAGGCAGCAATATTAACAATAACATATAGCCTTAGGTAGGGCTGGGCAATTAATCGAAAACTAATCAAAACTATCAGAACTTCTAATCGACATGATCTTGTCTATATTGATTATTTTTATTCTGTTATGTCCCCACTGTGTGTTCATGTACTGTCCCTACCAACCTGTAGTCACATGATTCTGCCCCATCTGCCACATGGAAGCAACATAAACTCGGTCGACCGAGTGACTCGAGCAGACCACACCAAATATAAACAGTGCTCAAAAAACAAAAGAGGAACAAGCTCCCAGCAACATTAGAATAAATGTCCCAGCTTTAATACTGGAGCATATTTACAGCACAAGCCTCATCACTTAACTATGAGGATCAAAAATACAAAAACAATATAATCATTCATTAATGGTAATCGTGGTAAAATGTACAATTAATTGTGATATTGTGCTCATATCACCCAGCACTAGCCTTAGGCTAGTTTCGGTGAAGGTGTTGTTTTGATTTGCTGTGACACACAAAGCTAAATTGTATAACGAGGCATGTGACCGCTGTCGAGTCTATAATTCACTGTTTGCTAAGCGTGAATGAGGAAGAGAAATGAACTAAATGATGATCTCCTGCATGTGTCAAGTGGTTCTTGGACTATTTGTGCAGGTGTAATGGAGCTCCAGCACGGATGTCAAAGTGACTGGCCACTGGAAAGGTGCAGCAGAAGAGAGGGAAGGGGAAGAGAGAGATGCCGTCATGGATAAATTGCACCTCACACAAATTCATGTAATTATAGTCTACACTGAAAATCCTACAAAAGCGCCATCTGTGAATCTGTGATATGTTCACAATCAGAGAAAACAAGACAAAGAGAGAGAGAGAAATGGAAAAGAAGGAAAAAGCTCACACAAAAACATGATGAATAAGAATTCACAGATATGGGAATTCTGTTTTGACATGGCTTTCAACAGTTTTCACATTATGTATTGGGCTGATGCCAGTGCTGATTCATAAACTCTTATACATACAAAGTTATTATATGATTAGATCCACCTGGATTTTCACTAAATTGAATATTTATGTATTGAAGTTTATTAATGTGATCAAATAAATAAAATGAAGGTCTTTTGGCACAGCAGCACAACCTTAGGTCATCTTTTCATACAGTATGTATATTATTTGCATATAATGAGCGGATGTTTATCTCTATATATTTATTATATATGCTGGTGCAGCAGGTAGTGTCACAGTCACACAGCTCCAGGGACACACATCTCCTGAAGGTTGTGGGTTCAAGTCCTGCTCCAAGTGACTGTCTGTGAGGAGTTTGGTTAGGTTGATTGGCAACTCGAGAATGTCTGTGTGTGTGTGTCACACTGCGAAGGACTGGTGCCCACTACAGTGTGTGTTACTGCGTTACGCCCAGTGATTCCGGGAAGGCTTCGGACCCACTGTGACCCTGAACTGGATAAGCAGTTGCAGACAATGAATTAATTCATATTTTAATATTTATTGCACCTTTTTCTCTGTGTTCTTGCACTCATCTGTTTTTTCACTGCTACTATTTGCTCTTCTAGTAGATGCTAACTGTATTTCGTTGCCTTGTAATTGTAGATGTTGCAAATGTGTAGATCATTGGGTCACAAAAACTGCAATTAGAACCCCCTGGACTAGGCAATTATTGACCAAAACCCAAAGACCCTTCAAAGCCTTTGCGCCTTATGTCCAGCTTTGCAACACCCAAAGTGAACCTAATACATTATACAAAATCACAACAATATAATCGTAACACAGATAATTTGCACATATCATTCACCCCTCATGTCCAATTTCTTAACATGAACTAATGGCACAAAATCCCTCATTTTGTAGATATCTCCTGATCAGTTCCAAGCCCCAAAACCCTGTTGTCATGTTCTGAACCACATGGAATACCTTCCTACATGTTCCACAATCCCTTGTGGGCAGTAGGAAGCTCACAGTGTCTATTTGAAAAACATGATTGCCTGCCACCTGGAGCTGTAAAAGCAACATGGCGGTGCTTCCATCGCTCCATACTATCACAAGGCTTTTGTGCTCAGCTCAGCAGATCTGCACTGAAGTGGAACATGCAGCCAGGACACCGCCATTCAATTATTCATTACATTTATACAGCACTTTTCAGCCAAGCAAAGGAGGGGGAGAGAGAGCGAGGAGGAAGAGAAGGGATAAATCAATATGAGGTGATGATTTTTTTCTTAGTTTAAGAGTTTGTCAAACAACAAACCACACATTTATTCTCTCTGAGATACTTAAGCATGCAGCATGTGCCTAGAGGGGCAAGAGTCACAAAGTCCATTAATAAACTGTCAGACAGATGTAACAGACGCATAATAAAGAAAATGAAAAACAGAAAAAGGAAACACAGTGATGTAAGCATGTGTTTTTAGCTTTCTGTGAGTAACACATCCTCAGAATAATGGAAAACTTAAAGGGGACAGATGTAATCCTGCATAATTAAAGAGCATACCGTTTCCTTTTTATAGTTTTTACTCAATGGTATTAGCTGGGAAAGGTAGCATGTGCTACCCATTGACACACGTTAAACCCCAAGTCACTTTTTTTTTAATCTGCTGCTAAGAATTTAATTTAAGAATTTAAGAATTTAATCTGCTGCTGTTTTGTTTGTTTGTTTTGTTTTGGGTCTTTTGTTTGTTTTGTTTGCTTTTTGACTTTTCCATTAAGCAACTTTGGTACCTGGAACTTGGAACTGGGTACTTTTGTAGCGCTTGGTCACTTGTGGCCATAAAGCCCCACCTTTAACAGGAAGGCTTTGAAAACCACAAAAACAGCAGCGCTAAAGTTAGGTGCTGTATACTCATTGTGTGGATTAAACACAGCTCCATCCCCCAGTTCTCACAGATCAGTTTTACTGTATTTTTTGCTGTATTTTGCTGTTTTGCTGTATTTGAATGAACTCTGCATTTCGTGGTGATTGACATGGCTCTGGGAAACTTTGCAGGGTTTACACATCACCATTTAGTACCTACTTGGCATGGTTGGAACCCATTGCGAGCTGGGACTGAAAACATACCCAGTTCCAGGGACCAGGAACCAGAAATGGCCAGTGGAAAAGCAAAAGAGCTGTGCTGAAATGAGTAGAGTTGTGTAGGTTCCATGCAGTGGAAAAGTGCCATTATAAAACATATTAACCTTGTGGAGTGCTGATTGGCCAGGGAGACTTGTAAATCATTACTAAAAATGCTGACATCCAGCACAAACTAGCCATCTGTGAAATCACAGTAGATATCACAGTAGGAGTAGGAGGTGTTTTAGTTAAAAAGGAACCAGGGAAGTTGAGCTGAGTAGAGTAAGTACTATGCAGTGGAAAACCACCTAAAGCCTTATGTTTTACAGGAGAACACGAATTGCCCAGTTCTGTTATGTTAACAATGCATGGTTTGTCAATAAGAGACCTTCCTATCAACCTGAGAGAGTAAGGCCAATTATGCAGAGAGTCTGTACAGTTGCGTACATGTGAGAAAAGAAGAGAGAATTTGTACAGGTGGATGTGTGTGAATGCTGGGTGCTTTGTCACAAGCTTTGCTGAGGTATAACACCAACCACAGCAACCAATTAACAGTGTGGAGAAATCGCAAATAGGGAAGCGAGAGCGAGCGAGAGAGAGAGAGAGAGAGAGAGAGAGAGAGAGAGAGAGAGAGAGAGAGAGAGAGAGAGAGAAAATGTGACGGAAATAAGCCGCAGACAAAAATAGCTCTACCCAGGCATATCCTCAATCCTCCCCCAACAAATCTCCGGACAGCCAGAGCAGCCTCCCTACTCACTGAGACTTATCTCAGCAACCCCCGCATTTACAGCAAAATTAAGCTCTCTCTCTCTCTCTCTCTCTCTCTCTCTCTCACACACACACTCACACACACTTGATGTATGTACACATCAACATTCAAGCTCTTTTCAAACTCCTGAAAAATCTCTACATACTTTTCACATGGTTGCAGTCCATATGTATACAAGTTTGGAGTTTAGAGTTTTAATATCCTGATCACGTTTCTGTAAATATGTGAGTCACATGACTCCAAACAATCACATGTCAATAATCTGTAAACAGTTTATTATAGCTGGGCAAATATATATTAATAAATAAATATACAAAGTGTGTTTAAGTAGTAAAAATACATGATAAATATCTTAAAGGATATCTTAAACTTAAAGGAACATTAGGTAGTGGTTTAAAGTGTACCTTAAAATTACAGCTACAAAGTCATTGTGAAGATCCAGTGACCTGTAATAGGGAGAATAGAGCCTCTACTCCAGGCTCAGCAGTGCAGAAACACACCATTCCATTTGATTTAAGGAGAGTTCTGTAAATGCGAACTACAATCTGTACCACATTTTACATTTTCAGTGTTCTTTTAATAAAGTGGTTTAAATATTTTGAAATAACTAAACATTTTGCAATATTTTGCAATTTAATCATTTGCACATAGTGCGGAAAATTTCCTTAGATGAACATGAAATGGGATGCTCTTGAGTACATACGCATGAACATCAGGGCAGCGCTCTAGAACTGTGTTCTCTGAGTTGATGGAACTCCATCCAATCCAACTGGGATGAGCTGGAGTGGTGTTTGTGATCCAGAACTAATCACTCAACTTCTGTACCTGACCTTTCAAATGTTCCTGTGACTTAATGCAATCAGATCCTCGCAGCAGTGTTGCATTATCTAGTGACCGAAACTTTAAAGAAAGACACAGAAAGGACGACAAACCTGTTACTAAAAACTATTAATATAAGAATAAATTTTGAATGAGCAGGTGTCCTCAGACTTTTGGCTTTTAGTGTATGAACAGTTTCTGATAACATCAGTGGGTGCTTTGGGAGGATCCTGGAAAGCTCTATCCCTGCTAACTAGGCTACAAATGTGGGTCACTGCAGTATATGAAAGGGCTATCTTAGAAATACATTCCTTCTTCACCATGTCCAAGCATATCTAGCTCAAAGCAGCTTGCAACACACAGTGCTTAAAAAAAGCAATCATTTCTAGAGACCTGTACTCAGAATGACATAAAATTAAAGAGGCCATAAATTCATTTTATTGATCTGTTTATGCTTTTAGTTATACGCTCCTGCAAGAGTGCTATACTACTGTCTGATAAAGAACAACACTGGTCATTTTGCAAGAGACTTTTGCACGTAAATCAATCAGTATCCTGCACAACTTTCACATTGTATCGTCTGCACAGTCCAAAAAACACACGTTGGTAGGTGGGTTGGCGACTTAAAAAGTGTCCATAGGTGTGAGTGAATGTGTGAGTGTGTGTCACCCTGTGAAGGACTGGTGCCCTCTCCAGGGTATGTTACTGCCTTGCGCCCAATGATTTCAAGTAGGCTCCAGACCCTGAATTGGATAAGAGGTTTCAGACAACGAATGAATGTTCAAAAATACTTTTCTTTTTCAAAAATATTTTTTTCACTTATAAATGAAATCTAGTATACAAATGAGGTCACATTTATTGGTCCACTCTTGCCTTCATTCACCTCTACTCACATTTGCATTGGTAAAATCACATTATCATTGCTCTGGTTAGCTCTAGTCTTAGTGTTTGCTTATTAGCTCATTTATTATTCCTGTTACCCTGAATATAATATGAATATACATTTGGAAACAGAATAAAAAATAAAAACACAAAAATGGCATGATTGAAATATATGTATGATTCAATTTACAGACCTGAAGGAATCACAAACACTGCTCTCTACAGAATGTCATGAGTAAGATGGCAGATAGATAGATAGATAGATAGATAGATAGAGAGAGAGAGAGAGAGTGAGAGAGAGAGAGAGAGAGAGAGAGAGAATGAGGTACAGTATGTGTAAAGGCACATTGAGTAAGGCAGCTTTGTCAGCCACTGTAGACTGTTGTGAGAGTCAAGGGAGACACGGTAAGATTTAAACCACAAACACACACACACACAGAAACAGACACACACACACACACAGCCAGTCTGAATCTTCAATAACATGAATACTGAAAGACAACTAGGAATTTTTTAAAAAAAGCTTATTTCTATGGCTGAGTATACGTTTTCTCTAGAATTTACTAGAGGAACCTGATATTCCAGCTCATATAACATACAGAGAGGTCTGGTTATTTGGAATATGTTCAGATACTTGAGGAATTGTGCTATCTTAACATAAATACATTTGCAAATTCTCTCTTTCCAGGATGATTGTGAATTTTGCTGGAATTGCTAATATTCATACAATTATCGTCAACGTATGTGTAACGGGCAGAAAGATTAGATTCTATAACCACTTTCACTTATGAACTCCACAGAAACTCTAGAGAAATTCTGAGTATCAATGACAAAATTCTCCTGACCATAAATGGGGGGCAGCCGTGGTTTAACGGATAGAGAGTTTGATCCCCCACGACAGGCAGGAAAATTGGGTGTGTGGGGGATGAAGGAACAGCACTGTCTCCTCCCTCAATCTATGGCTGAATTACCCTGGAGCAAAGCACCTAACCCTCAACTGCTCCCCAGCTGCTGAGGATGGCTGCAGATGCAGGTGCTATAAACCACGGCTCTCAACTAAAAAGACTTGGTGAAGTCATGAATTGTGGTTTTAAAAAATGTCCTGAATATTTTAGAGGACTTGATTTGGTTTTGTTTTATATTAGGGGGTTAATTCTGGTATCGCATCAGCACATATGTCAGGCATTCCAGTTTAGTTTAATAGGATTACACTCCTACTAGCACTAGCACAGCACAGAGGAAGTGACAGCACATGAGGAGAGAGAGATCACAAAAAGAGGAATAAGAGAGAGAGAGAGAGAGAGAGAGAGAGAGAGAGAGAGAGAGAGAGAGAGAGAGAGAGAGAGAAATGGGGAGGGGGAGGATCTGTTGGCAGTGCTCCATGTAATTATAGGATGACACTTTGATCACTCTTTTTTCTCTTATTCTGCTTCTTCTTCTATCTTCTACCTTTTCTCTCCCCCCTTCTCTCTCACTTTCTCTCTCTCAATAACTTGCTAATAACACACAAACGACAGTGATAATGATAGTTAACACCATCATCCTCTTCAGCACATAACAATGGAGTGTAATCAAAAGAATCTTGCCTACCTACATTTGTGCATCATCTATTCATGAAAAGTGTAATTATATCCTTAGAGTAATCTGCATTTATATTTATATTCAAGGGAAAAGGTCGCTCATTATATAAAACACCTCGTGTAATCTCTCAATCTCGCTTTCACTGTGATCTGATGAGCATGTTCTAAAACAAGGAGGTCACAGAGAGGGAATATTAAAACAACCTAACTTACTATTGTGTTGTCTACAACAGTCGCCATACTGTTATCACTAAATTGGAGGAAGATACTGACAAAAGGTTTCTGAACACTTGCTCATACATCATTTATTTTGAAATGGCAGGTATTAATATGTAGAAGTATGTCCCCTTTTTGCTGCAGTAACAGCCTCTGCTCTTCTGGGAAGGTAGGGACTCAACTCCAATTCTTTTCAAGGTATTAAAAGATGCTGCATAGCTCTGGAGATCACAGCTCTGCCGCGCCACTGTCCAGAGCTGGGGGCTTTATAGCCCTCTAGCCCATGTTTGGCATTGGGTATGGTTACTTTAAGCTCAAGAATTTTAAGCTTACATCATTTAAAAAAAGGTGGATCAAAAAATACTTTGCCATGTTGCCTAATTTAAACTTAATGAGAGACAAATGTAGCCAGTTAATATAAGGACAAGCTTGGTTTTCTTTTGTGGCATGGATATCTGAATATTTTACTTGAAGCTAAACTCAAGACAAATATGAATAAAAGTTTTTTTTTTTTCTCAATCATCATGGGCATTTTAACCTCATCCAAATTCATACGACATCTTTTTAGCAACTAGGCACAAGGACTCTAGTGTGTCAGCATTTGCTTCTCCTGCATAACAAATAGCTTTAATGCTAATTGAAGTGTACACAAAGAGAGCATTTAGCTGCCTTGACTAGACGGCTAGCCTCATCTGCTATAGCTGTTACAAGCTGCTTAAATTCACTACTATATATTTTTAATATTACTATATATTGGTGCTTTTTGAAGGCTAGAAAACATTTAGCTTTAACTAGCAAGCTAGTCTACAGATCAAATATTCCTGCTGCAAACAAAGTACTAAAAACCTCACTGCAAAAAAAAACTTATATGTCCAAAATAGAATTTTACCAGGAGAAAAAAACACATTAACTTTCAATATAAACTAATGTAAAAAGTTTAATTCCAAACAATATTAGTACATATCTATTTGTCTGCTCATTTAAAACTAATGAGAAGTACCAGCAAGATAATAATAAAAAAAAAACATTTGCATGGTGATATGCTGCATGAAAATGGTGGCTGATCAGGTAAACTAGCACATGGAATTTGTGTTATTCTATGCTGGTCTATCAGCAAGGGAGTCACTTCAAGACACAAAAAAATGAAAAATTAAAGAGTTTCCCAGTCTCAGACCTTTCCAAAAGCTGCAGATAAAACAAGCCCATATAGTTTACAGCATTCTTCAGACAACGCTGCCTTAGGCACTGTCTGGCCGCAAGCAATAACTTTCACCAAAGAGAAAATAAGATGGAGGGCTGTTTTATGCTTTCTACACAGCCCACCAAAATGCCATTGGCAGCTATCAGGATACTGTGCTCCTGGGCAAGCCTGGAGAAATATTTCATGAAGACCCTGCCTCATGTTCCCTTGCTTTGGTTACTAGGCAGTACCGTCTCTGTCCATTAAAATAAGTAATACGTCAAATCTAATCAATGCACCTAATCAGATTCTGTGTATGTATTAGGTAGTACTTAGGCATAATAAGAGAGACAAAGTCCCAGAACTTGCTGCTTTGAATTGCAGAAAAGGCAGAATAGAAAGGGAGGTCAAACCTCTAATTGCTCAGTTAATAGTATTCTCCAGAATGGGGATTAAGTCAAAACAAAAATCAATGCCTTTGTGACCATTTGATTAGTGGATCGTTGGATGGAAGCATGTAGGGCAGACATATTCTCTTTCATCCCTTCAGTCCAAACCCACCAGATGTCTGTCACATAAAACAAGAGTGACTACACATTCCCCAGAACCAATGCTGTCAATCAATCAGAGAGACTGTCACACCCACACACACACACACACCCACAAAACACGCACATGTTATATTTCTTCTCTCTCTGCAGCACTCCATGTGGTAAGTCGTTAGCCTTGGGAGAGATATATGGCCTCTATACACTTCACTGAGCTAAGATATAGCTAAGATATATATATATATATATATATATATATATATATATATATATATGAGAGAGAGAGGGAGAGAGAGAGAGATAATGCAGAAATGCACACCTCGATCCAATCAACCACACCAATGTGAAATCAATACCAGCCTGTTTTCAGACCAGAACTATAGTCTCTTAAAGATTTATTTCCTGGAGCAGTTCAGACAGAGGTGGGCAATATAGTAAAATAAATACATAAATAAATAACACCACAATATTTGAAGACCATTTCATGGTACATGGTATGTTATGATATTTATGATATTTTTGGGGTTTAATATGTAGGAACAGGCACACTGTACCTTCCAGAGGACATTTATAATATTCTTTTGTTAGCAAGGATGCATGATCATAATGACCACAATTACGCATGACTCATTTAGCTAAAGAGCTAGTACTTTCAATGTAGCAATTTCAAGTTATTTAAATGAGTGGCTATTAAAATGCCAGTTTAATTGTTAAACAGCAAGTTGGGTGACATATGTGACTTTGGCTAATAAAGTCCATGGGCCACAGGCCAGTTTGGCTGTAAGGAAATCAAAAAGGCCATAACCAATCATGACGAGCTTACCTCTCCAAAGAAAGGAGTTTGATATTGCTCATAGTTCACTGTGCATTTAAACAGGACAACATAGAACAAAATGTTAGATAGCCTGTTAACCTCTGATTTGTCTCTGTATACAAAATAAAATCAGAATATATTCACTTGAACTTATCATATCAATAACAATATGATGTTGTACATTGCCCATACAAAGTGGTGCATACATTTCAATTACTTTTCACTAGTAAGATCTGTTACTTCTGCATGAGTAATTACTGCATGTGTAGAATAGTGATTGTATTCCAATGTATATGTATAGACTCAAAAGTGTCCGTAGGTGTGAGTGAATGTGTGTGTGTGTCTGTGTTGCCCTGTGAAGGACTGACGCCCCCTCCAGGGTGTATTCCTGCCTTGTGCCCAATGATTCCAGGTAGGCTCTGGACCCACTGCGACCCTGAATTGGATAAACGGATACAGATAATGAATGAATGAATGAATGTATATGTATAACAATTTAATTGAGGGGCAGAAATTTAACAGGCACATGATCCTATAAGTAATTGTGTCTGTTTACATTCCCATGGGAAAAAATGATTCGTCCTAGAATGGAACATTGAGGAGAGATTAGAAGTGTAAATCTACAGCTGCAGCAGTCATCCTCTCTCTTGCTCTCTCTCCTCATTCCCACTGCTGCCCTAGAACCTGTGGAATCTACTGTAGTCAAAAGAGCTAGATAGTGAAGCATGATAACACAATACTCATGTATATATTTATATATTTATATATATATATATATATATATATATATATATATATATATATATATATATATATTTACACTGCATTCTGACTGGTGCCTGGAAGAGAATGTCCTTTGTATTAAAGAATACAAGAGAAGACAAGAGAAAAGAAGACATAGGAAGACAGATAGAGTGAGTAAAGTAGCTCCACTGAGCTTTCAGACTCTCGCTCCAGTGAACAGAAAATGACTGTGCTAGGAAGGAAATGTCGGCAAAGGTTATCATTAACATTCAATATAGATTACAGCTACAAGATTTCTACTGCATCATTAGCCACTACATGACTCTGTTTTAAATCACAGGTAAAATTTTACTGATATGCTAATGATGTGGGGGTGACAATAATTGTGGGACATACTATTTATTGATGAGATTTCTTATTTATTTTATTTTTTCTTAAATAAAATTACTTTGATTAAAGGTTGGATTTTGACTAATGTTTTATTTTTTTTCTGTGTGGAATTAATTTCATTCCACAAAAGGTTAAAATCTAATTTTTTTTTTTCACTCAACCTTTCCAATAATGCCAATAATTCTGTAGTGACTGTATAGATATGGACTTTGGAATTACAAGTGTTACGTCCAGGAGAGCAATATTGACCTGTCCTTCCATAGAGAAGCTGGCCAAATATGGACATATCTTGGGTCACAGATTTCTGTCATTATTAATGGTTTAAAAATATTACCTGCAAAAAATAATATTTAAATTGCATGAAATTAAAAATTTGATCTGATTATGTTTCAATCTAATGTATTTAAAAATCATTTCATAAGAGCAATCATTCTTATTTACTACCAGTAAAAACAAAACAAAATGTATGATATTGATCATTTCATTTATTTGAATAACATGATGAATAATTTAATTGCTTTGTATTTCCGGAATGATCTAGATTACACTCTATGGAGCATGAACTAGGTTCCACACCTAGATTATGTTTTAAATTAGGTGTAGTTCATCTAAACTGTAAATCTGATCAGCAGAGCACTAACTGTCAATATAATAGTTGATCACAATGTGAAGAAAAATCATCAGAGAAATGACTGGCTGCTCCTTTAAAATGACCTTAAACACAAATTACTCAGTAGTGGAAGTTTCTAACCAAAGCACTGTAATAAGTATTATCATAATCTATTGCACTTGACTCCAACATTGTAAAATCAATGCATTTAAATCACTACCTCACAAATGCAGCCACTGATGCCTTTTTAGGCCCTTAGCAGCAGCAGGAGAAGATGCAGTGTCTAAGCTTATGGTTCCCTTAGGAACTACTTGCTTGCCTTCACATGTCCAAATTGGTTGGTACTCTACAAAAGAGGAGCCTGAGACTGTGTGGGGGTAACTGCCACCAACACTTGAAAATAAATAAATAAATAAGTCCAAGTCAGCTACTTTAAAATGCATCTAACTTAGACACACATGTTCAATTGTTCATGCACAGTTTGTATTAGGATACTTAAGGAAGATGGTAGATGTAAACGCAAGGAATGCGGCAGATGCATACGCATGCAGAGCCTGTCCATATAGAAGGCGTGTGCAAGGCTGCTCCAGGGCAGAATTTGTATAGTTTGAAATCCAGCAGAAAATGAGATATTTTAAAACTGATAGGAAATATGGATCTTTGAAAACCAGACAAAACCTGATAAACCAGAATAAACAAACACGCTGTGCCAGGCTGCAGCACTACGAAGTGAATCTTTATATTCTGCCAATCTGGCGTTATACAGAACTGGGAAATAATGCACTGGCTCGATTAGCCTTTCCTCAATTTTGGATATTTATCTGTCATTCACCTGTGCCCGCCCATCCTCATTTCTATTGATTATCGTGCCTCCACATCAAATTTTGCTGCAATGAATGTTGAAAAGGGCTGAAATCTGACCCCTGACAGAGTGTCTTTAATTGCATACAGGCACGTCTGTAGTCCATCAGAGCTAGAGTTGCAAAGGAGTGAAAAATTTCCGATAAATTTCCAGTAAAGTACTGGTAACTTTCAATGGAAAATTTAGCTCAGGAAATTTGAAAATATTCGAAAATGTAAACTTTCCATGGTAATTTTGGGAACTTTGGGAATTTATTGGAATTAATAGGAAATATAGGATAATTTAAAGTAACTATATCATACACTATCTTCAAAGTACATTTTCGTGTCGACAGCAGACATGAAGGCATAACAATACAAATAAAAACTATTACAAATATGATGTCATAGTTGATGCACGTGGCATTTTTTGCTGAATGAAATGACAAAGCATAAAAACACTAAAGCTAATTGTCTTCAAAATGTTAGATAAATAATTAATATGTATTCATTCTTGGTAGGGCGGCACAGTGGCGCAGCTGGTAGTGTCGCAGTCACACAGCTCCAGGGACCTGGAGGTTGTTGGTTCAAGTCCTGCTCCTGTGTGGAGTTTGGTGTGTTCTCCCTGTGTCCGCGTGGGTTTCCTCCGGTATCCTCCCACTGTCCAAAAATACACGCAGGTAGGTGGAGTGGTGACTAAAAAAGTGTCCATAGGTGTGAATGTGTGTGTGGCCCTGTGAAGGACTGCCACCCCCTCCAAAGTATGTTCCTGCCTTGCACCCAAAGATTCCAGGTAGTCTCCGAACCCACTGCAACCCTGAACTGGATAAGTGGTTACAGACAATGAATAAATTCATTCATTCATTCATTATCTGTAACCACTTATCCAATTCAGGGTCGCGGTGGGTCCAGAGCCTACCTGGAATCATTGGGCGCAAGGCGGGAACACACCCTGGAGGGGGCGCCAGTCCTTCACAGGGCAACACAGACACACACATTCACTCACACCTACAGACACTTTTGAGTCACCAATCCACCTGCAACGTGTGTTTTTGGACTGTGGGAGGAAACTGGAGCACCCGGAGGAAACCCATGCGGACACAGGGAGAACACACCAACTCCTCACAGACAGTCACCCGGAGCGGGAATCAAACCCACAACCTCCAGGTCCCTGGAGCTGTGTGACTGCGACACTACCTGCGCCACCGTGCCGCCCTACAATGAACAAATAAATTGCTAATTAAGCTTTTCTGATTTACCAGATAGCATGCAACTATTAGATTACACCTTGATTTAATAGTTGCTTAAATGTTTCAATGCTATTAATATATAAATATTAATAAAAATATGAGTCTCATCAAAATTCCAAATGTGTGCTTTCAGTAGTGGTGAGTGTCTTCTAGAAATCTTCTGGACAGTAAAACCTTCCCAGAAAATTAGAATCTATTATAGTAACAAAGTGGAAAAATGAAGACAGTCCACAAACAATTTGCCATGTAATTTATCTAATATATAAATTTATACTGCTCCAAATACTTTGGAAGAATTTATTTTAAGCCTCTATGCTGGAAAAAGCTAGCAATGAATCATCTGACTCAATGGTTCAGAAAAGAAAATAAATATTGCCAAAAGCATTACACATTCTTAATTTCTATTTTTGTTGTACTTGCTGGATGTCCTGTGCTCTACTTGTGCTTTGGTGTTTTCACACACACAAACACACACACACACACACATGTAAAATACATTCACATAAGGGTGTCTTATAGACTAAAGGTATATTTGTTTTCCCTTCAATAATCTTCTCATTCTGAAAGGAACACTATGGTGTATTTTTACATTAAATCTTAAGCTTCAAAATCATTGTGATGGTTCACTGACCCCCCTGCCTCCCATCTCCCCCTTGATTTCAGAACAGTGCTGTAAAAATGAAATATGGCACCAGTATGTTCTGTGTATGACATAGGGATCAATTAAATATGGCATAATATGGCAAAATATACAAAAATATTATACACATTCTTTAATACAATCAAATTTCACACCCCTGCCGAATCATGTACACTTAAGGTCTAATAAAATAAAACAATTGCAATACGTTAAATAATATTAAGCTCTCTGGACATGATGAACTTTCCAATTAATAGCAATTCAGACTTTTGTTATACTGCTAATTATTTTGTTACTATATAACATCCACCAAGAAAGTCAATAAAATAATATAGGTGCTATTTCTCTAACTTAAACACACAATTTAATAATCATAAAAAACTTCTGATTAACAGTCTTCAGGCTGAATCTCATGAGAGATCCTTCTGGCTGCTGTGATATTTCACAGATGGCATTGGTATGGGAATACACGAAGATGACCAGAAGCACACTCCATTTGACCTATTTACAAAATGAAAGCTGTGTATCATTTAAACAGCTGTAGATTGTATATGCCTATCCACAGTTTCATTCACATGTGGATATTCTGTCCACTTAAAATACATCCAAATTGGTAGCAACAATTTGCAAATGTGATTTTCAAACATTATGCGTGTGCTTGAATGCTTTTTCCTGAACTGTAACTCCTGCTTCCAGAGTTACCAGGCCAGGCCAGTTATATATATATACACACACCCTTTTATCCACCATTTTTTACAGGGCTCCATCTGAAGCCACATGCCCTACAATTATCCGAGCCTTTGGTGGTAGAAGAGAAGGGGTAGGGGGAGAAAAATGAAAGAACGGAACATTGAAAAGATTAACAGTGCCTTTCTCCCTTTGCTCCTTTTGGAAGTGGTTAGTTGTGGCTGTGTTTGTGGGTGTGTGTGAGGGGGGGGGTATCTCTCCCTTTCTTTTATTTTGATATTTTCACAATCTGAAAAAAGCAGTTCAAGCACCCAGCGCTGTAGAGGGGGCGAGTGAGGAAGATAGAGAAAGTGGAGAGAGATAAAGAGATGGATCACCCTAAGGGAGAGGAGTAATGGAGCGGAAATGCAGGCCCAGTCTCTGGAGTATGGAACAACCCCCCTGCAGAGCCTTCAGCATGGTACAGTCTGCCAGCACAAGAAAATATGTCATCTGCTAATGTTAAACATGGTACATTCCAGCCAAGTGTTTACAGTGCAAAAAAACCACCGCTGGGCAGGTTAGGAAAGTTACACATCTCACACTGAAGCTCCAGTCTCAGCTCACCCTGGATTCCAAGCACAACCAAGCCACTCTGACACAATGAAGTAAAAGTCAGTGTCAAAGAAACAAACAAAATAAAGACAATTAAGGCATATTCTGGTAATTTGATTTTGAAATATTTACATATATAACATGTACAAGCATGGTGAAATGTTTCTTCAGATTCACGGAGAATATGTTGTATATGGTTGTATATATAGCATTAAAAAGGGTTCTTCTGTTGTAACAAGCCGGACTTCATAATAGTAGAACCCTTGTTGGTGCTACATAGAACCACGTTGACACTTTTTTCATCAATCAGAAAAACCATTAAATCAGGGAAAGGACCATTTCAGAATGGAAATCGTCCTATATAGAACACATGGTTCTAACTAGAACGATCTCCTTAACTAAAGATCCCTAGAAGAACCTTCTTGTGTAATGTTTCACTGAATGTGAGGTGAAATTTCGCCTACATTTATATTTCTATTAATGGCTTTTATTTAAAATCACCCGAGAGGTTTAAAAGGTATTGTAGCTCCAAAAAAATAAATAAATTATTATAAATAAAACTCACTGTCCTACTGTCTACTTATGAGGTACCATTTTATCTCGTTTTGGTCCCCATTAAATTCACAATCTGTAATATATTTTCTGTACTAAATCATAAAATGACCAGTACGTGTCATGAGAGTTTAAGAGAACATGCTGGCATCTCTGACAGCAGTGCTGCAGCCAGTATATTCCCTTTGAGGAGTTTCCACAGTCCAGTTAGAGCAAAATTACCACAGCCCAGGTTGCCAGGTATAACACACCATAGCAGACACTAATACAACCTTCTGCAGCCATGGAAGTGACCAAGTGATCAGAAATGATGTTAGAATTGTTTCAAAAGCCTTCAACCTTGCATATTCGCCTATTTAATGTGAAAAAGAAAATTATAATATAACTACAACAACAAAAACAGGTGAATAAAATGCAAACATTTAACTCCTAAAATGACATACAAGGTGGAAGGGATATCAATAATGAAAATAACATCATCTAGGGAAACATTAAATATGGAAATGGAAAATCAAATAAGAAGCTGGTAAATACAGGAAAAATGTTGATGGCCTCTTCACGTTTTTGTAGAGGTAAAAAATGTAATGAAATTATGTACATTATTCTGTGCAAATACTTTGATTATGGCATATTCAGCTGTAAATATCCAACGTTCAGAAGTGCATTCTGTGAGGTGCTCCATCTAAGACTTGGGTGATGAGTCCTGTGGTGTTTGTCAGCTAAGAAACTAAGTTATACTTCTTATTGTAGCTAAATGCAATACAATTAAATGTATCATATTGTGAAACAGCTGCTAATACACCCCCAACACACACACACAAACACACACACACACACACACACACACACACACACACACACACACAAAGACAGAGTGCAGCACACATCCATAATGAATTGCCTGACCCCAATGTTAGTGGAATGCATGAGTCCTTTAAGGTTATAAGAGTGGGAGAGATAGAACAGTCTGTAGAAGGAGGTCAGTGTACTTCGCTCCACTAGCCGAACACAATAATTACTTCTACAGCACTTAAATCAAAACTGAACGAACTGGAGTTTGCATTTCAGCTTAAAATTCCAGCAGTGGTCACCTAATGCAGAGGCAATGACTAAAGCTACAAACAGAAAAGACAGATGTAAATTCTGAATGGCAAAAAAAAAACTAAACATTTACTTATTTACTTAAATAAGAAAGGGCAACAGAAATCGAATCACTTATAGTAACTTTGCTCTTAAAAAAAGTGAATTTTTTTGAATTTTTAAAAGTTCAAACCTTTTTTGGTCTATCAAACATTTTGCAACCCCACCACTTCACTTAGGATGATGGCTAACATTGAAATCACCATCATTATGTAATCTAAATCAACACCCATCTAGAAAATGTCTGCTGATTAATCTTATAATGACGTACAGCACTTTATAAAAATGCAACCAATACAGAGTGATACACACTAACCTTTTTGTATTACTTGAATAAATAATTATTATCTGTACTATCTAGCATCCACACAGTTTAGTATCACATAGATTTCTGACTCTTGTTGCTATAGAAACATGTAAAATTAGTGAACGTAGTGAGAAATTATAGGTTAGAGTGTCTGCACAGGACATATGTTGTGGCATCACCTCTATTCACCTCTGAGCAGTGCAGATGTTCTCCAGTCTAAACAACAGCAAAGAGCCAAATGAAATCTAATATTTTCAGATTCAATCACATTTGTACTTTGTCTCAAATCTGATTCCAGAATGATGTCTAAGTATGGGACCCAATTTGATCCATTAGAACATATTTAATGTGCTTTTTTCATAATTTCGGCCTCTCCACCCACACACACAGGCATTGTTACTAGGACAACCAATGTAGCTATGCTACTAAGTCTAACCTGATGTTTTCAATTTGGTCAGTAGTAGCAATTTGGACACTTCAATTTGCCCTCCAAATC
The DNA here is from genome assembly GCF_029633855.1 of Hoplias malabaricus. Lineage (NCBI taxonomy): Eukaryota > Metazoa > Chordata > Actinopteri > Characiformes > Erythrinidae > Hoplias > Hoplias malabaricus. Next base: position 16,323,933 of record NC_089813.1, read on the forward strand.
AGACTGAAGCAATAAATCTGATTTAACCTGCAGTGTGATTGAAGTAATACTGTCACATATAACACACTAAATTTTAAGACCTATCAGATTTTGAGTATACATCCCTTAATTGTTTATTTATTACAAGTACTGTATAGTGGAATGTTTCCAAGAAGACCTGGGTTTATTACAATGCATGAAACCTGACTTAAAATTCTAAATCGTATACTTGCTGACAATTTCACGACTGTGCTAGCAACCATATCCCAAATGAAGAGCATATCTTCTGGACAGGAGAGATATAAAAACGTGGTGTCTGGAGATTAAGCCAAATTGAAGAGAGTGCTCTGCTGGAAAGCAGGAATATGTGGGCGTTTGAAACTAAAGCCAAATTTAAAGCACATCCTTTGACCTGGCACAAGCCGTGTGAGCAAGAAGTGGAAGCGCTTCTTGTTGAGCTATGGTCAGTTAATTCACATTAGGCTGATCAAGCATTATGGAACAGTGTCCTCTCCTTGTTCTCTCTCCAAAAGCACAAGCTTTAGTGGCGGCCTGTCAGGTCACTCACTGTTCAAAAAATAACATCCGAAGTGCAGATCAGATCCACTGCAAAAAAAAAAAATAATAATAATAAATAAATAAATAAAAATTTGGGCTAAAAGTAATTAGAAAAATAGTTTGCATGGACTTTCCTGGATTCGCTAAATGAGTAGTCTAAACCAGGATTAGCTAAACCAGTCTTTGTTTTACCTCTAAAATGTGACAAATAGTATTTTTAAAAGTCAAATTGTTTGATGTCCCTGAATAAACCAATCAGAATCTGTTATACATCCACACCACTATCTTCAGCCCAAAGGCTATTTCAAAATACAAAGAAAAATCTTAGAGAACATGACTAACCTGAACTGTTTTTAAGTAAAATGGACATAGGTCGTCAAGTACATTACTAAATACATGGGTTTTCTTGCAGTTGAATGTATTTCACCTAATAGGATTTAACGTTAACCAAAGTCTTACAATATTTGTATTCAACAATCACAATACATATTAAAGAATACAAGAGCCTTTCAATTTAACATTAGTCTCAGTGGAATTATCTGTGTGTGTGTGGGGAGGGGGGTATTGTTTGTTGTCCTACACTTGCCTTGAATGTTGTGTGTGCACAAACCCTGACACGTGAGACTGTGATATCCCACTGAGAATAATCTTACACCTAATGTGTTAGAAAACTGTTTGAACAATAAAAACAAAAATGTATTTCTGACTGTTCAAATATTCACTGTGCAGTTGAAGATGGCTGAAAAAAGAAATTGTATGCTGCTTTGATGCATTCTTTCCATAAATTTTGCACTTATGATAGCACAGAATATACAACTTAACTGTACTTAACTGTTAAATTAAAATGAAATTACATTAATTCATTCATTATTTCTAAGCACTTATCCAGTTCAGGATCAGGGTGGGTCCAGAGCCTACCTGGAATCATTGGGCGCATGACAGGAATACACCATGGAAGGTGCGCCAGTCTTTCACAGGGCAACACATACACACACACACACACACGCTCACACACTCACACTTATGGACACTTTTCGCCACTCCACCTACCAATGTGTGGAGAAAACCAGAGCACCCAGAGGAAACCAACAATATGCAACAAATATAAATTGCCACATTGGTCACTGTCACTTATGCATGCTTATTTTTTTCACCTCAACATTCAGTTTATTGTAAGGGTAAGTATTCCCATGTCTTTTGTAAACAGTAACACATTGTTTGTAGTTTTTATGACTATTATACTACCTTTGCACTTTAGATTAAATTAACTGTCAGTACAGTAACTTAACTAGTTACTTCATTTTATAGGGGTGTTATTATCTTGAAATATCCTAACATCTCCTCACAGTACGACTGGAAAAGAGTACACTCTTCTTGATGCACAGATCAATAAGAAGAAAACACAAAGAAATGACCTCATGTCTTAACCCTTTTACTCTGGCAATATAAGTCGTATAAGTACATAATCATAATCGTAGGGTCAACAGGAGCTGGCAAGAGGGAGAAAGAGGGAGAGAGAGAGAGAAAGAAAGACAGAGAGAGAGTGAGAGAGAGAGAGTGGGATATGACTAGAGGGAAGAAATGATTGACAAATAAATGATTGATGTTGTGTGCCTGTCCCCTTTGGAATGACAGTGTTCGGTTCAGACCGATGTTACTTTATCACCTGAGAGCACAGAGGCTGCTGAGGGGAGATATGAACACATAAATATACAACACTTCCACCACAAACACAAATACACAATTCTAACACATATTGACACTAATATACCAATATATTCTAAAAGATGCATATAATATCGCCAAACAATTATGTTCTCTTACTAAAATTTTTTTTCCTGAAATCCAGGGTTAATAGATAGCCACACAAGATTCAGTGAGCTCAGATACTTGGATGATTCATCCTAGATCATAGCACTCCTACCCTTCATCCCTAATGTACTCCAGAGGACACAGTTGCTCCACAGCTGGACAGATTTATAACTTTCTAACCATTTCTGTGATCACTAAATAAACCACTCAACATAAATATGCAGTAAGACCCAAACCCTTATACAGTGAATACAGTGAAATATCCAGTATCTTACGATTTACAATATCCTTGGAAATGGGATATTGTAGTGTACTGTTACAGGTCACATACCTGCCAACAATGCACATCTGTGTTCTCACTCAGAGATTAAGGTGTTACCATTTGCTGACCCCTCAGTGGTTTCAGGGCTGTAAACACTAATTAAACCCATTCTTAGTTGTTAACAGCACATTCTAGCAGTTTCTTCAAACTTCACCAGACTACATACATACACCCGATGGCACTAATAGTAAGAAAGTAAGGTGAACTAAGTGAAAGTTTCAGCTACATTTCTGGTGGAATTAATAACTGTAATTGTAAGATTTAACACTTAGTCTACTGCAGTCCTAGGCATAACCTGTCTCTAATAATTGTGTAGTTACAAATTAACAACACACGCAACAGCCATGTCACACTTAGTGATATTTTTTCACAGCTCAAGAAAGATTACAAAAGCACCACTAATGTAAATTAATAAGTGTAAAAAATAACTGTATATCAACTAATACATGTAATCCTCATAGTAACTACACACTACATGTTATTACATGAGTAAAATTTGAAGTTGATACATATGAATACTGTACGTACTGTAATTAACCCAAAAGTATTGGCATTTATGTATCAGGTATTATACATTTTACCTGTATAATTTTTTAGAGACATTTAATGGGTCCAGAATTCTAACTTCAACACTGCCTTAAACTATTTGAATCTTCAGAGAAAACAAGCCTCACAAACTGTATCAGCTTGAAATGTCTTGGATTAGCTTGAATTGTAATTAGATTAACGTAATATTATATTTACTAAATAAACTTAAACTGCGAAACGACCATACATATTCACCTAACATAGTCCCTCTGCTGGTGCCTACGTTTTCATAAACATTTTGTGATGCAAAGGGCCTTAAAATTAACATTAAATACACTAAAAGAACAGTGTAATATTGTTTTTAAGATACATTGAACTGTTTCTAATGCTTCACTGTGGGAAGACAGTAAGTAAGTTCATTAGTAAAATTTATTCATATAGCATATTTAAACTGATGTGTTTCACAAATTAAAGAACACATTTGCCCCAACATCAAATCTCTGCTTGCACCTGGCTCAATGGAAGCACATAAATATGATCATGTGAAAGTGCAGATAGAGCTTTATTCAAAAGCAATGCACACCAATCGATAAATAAATGCCGTTTAACAGGAAATATATATGCTTACAGCTCACTAAAAAACTGATTTTATTGTTTAGCAGGGCTGTAGTGTAAGATGGTTTTGCTCATGTTTGTAAGTAAATGACACTTTCATAAACACAAGTTTCAAGGATACATTGAGCACATTGTTAAGGATATCACTGAGAAGGCAAGAGAACATGGCTCTGGCTTCCTAAATAAGCTAAAGTTAGCCGTGTACATAGACAAGACAATGAAAAGAAATCTTGGTTTTACATGCCAAATGTGTGTGGCATATAAAACTACAGAGATTACAGTATTGCAGCTACAGCTTTCACTGTTATTGTGCAGCACGTTACAGCTATATTACAGTATAGATATGGTACTGATTACTGTATAGATATAGCTCCACCCACAACAACAGCAACCTATTGATTCATTGACTCCACCTCTGGTATACATCATCAAAGACACTCTAATCTACTACTCGATTACTACTCACATTGGTATGATATATATTGCTTTCAAAGTTGATAGTACTTTCTATTGTAATTGGTTATAATTTTTTGAATAATATATAAAGTAAAGTTCATTGGCTGATCTGAGGCCATCTCATTTATTCATGCAACACCAAACGCCACAGAAAAATATAAAGAATTCAAAAGAATTCTGATATAAAGAATTAATTCAATAATATCTTATTTTAGATGACATTTTGATGATCAGTCTAAGAATCTAAAGTGACATATATTCTCAATGTATACCATTACAACATATAAAAAATCTGATTATTCGTTTAGAAAAATGGCACCATAGCAGCATTTAGAGATTCCATTAATTATCTGAAGCACAACAAAGATAATTTAACAGCTTTAGTCTGCTTCACCAAAATAGAAAACACTCTGGTGGGTAATTACTGTGATACAAAATCTAAAAAAGCTGTATCTCACCAGTAGATGAGTCGTGGAGTCATTGTTATTCATCAGAAATTCCTCTGTCCAGACTTGTCCAGGTGTATTGCTGGGGTCAGCGGACTAGGACAGCAGGCACTCAGTTGCCATGCAAAAGAGAAGTACTCTGCCTCTGCTTTTGGGTTCTTTTCTAGTATGTGTGTGTGTGTGTGTGTGTGTGTGTGTCAAGAAATGCTGGAGTAAGAGTTACTTTTGAAGCCTCCCTATGGCCATGTTTCCTGAAACAGGCTCATCTCACTGGAGAACTGTCAAGCACCACTCAAAAAAAAAAAAGAAAAAAAAAAAGAAAGAAAAACACACCCATTCCATCCGCCTTAGGAATTGCATACATGCGCACACACACATACACACACACAAACACACACAGACATACACACACACATACACACACAAAGATATGTCAAGCACAAGAATTTGAACCAGAATAATCACACAAAGAAAAGCAAGCATACATATCTAGCATTTAAAGCCGAGAACATTCTGGAATAAAAAATTTCCATTTCTGATTTTCTACACCATTCACACACTCACACACACTTTTGCACAACCCATCCACCAATCAATGTGTGTTTTTGGACTGTGGAGGAAACCAGGGCACCCGGGGGAAACCCACACAGACACAGGGAGGAAACACCAAACACCTCACAATCATTGACCCGGAGCAGGGCTTGGGCCCTGGAACTGTGTGAAAGCCACACTACATGTTACCCCTCAGCCTCAGGTTAGACATTTGATATTTGACCTTCTAGGTTTATTTATCATTTTGTAAAAGTAGTTGTAGAAAAGTAATGCAACTTGTGATACATTTATTTTTTAATGTAAAATATATATATATATATATATATTGTTTGATATGGTTATTATATGATCTCAAAAAAACTTTTTGAATACTGTCAGCTAAGACACTGTTACATTAATAAAGGTAAAAAAATAGTAGTATTTTTCAATTTCATTACACTACAATTACATCACACTATAATAAAGTAACTAACTATACATCTATAAAAGTTTCCATACAGTCCATAATGTTTAAAGATGTCCAGAATTTGAGCATGAATACTGTTAGCTAGAAGCATTTGCATAAACAAACAAGAATAGTAACTTCTTGTGGTTTTCCTTAATTCCTTCACAACTATGACAGAGCTGTATCTGATCCTCCACATTCGCCATGATTAACCCAGCGGCAGTGTTCAATTCTCTGGGCTGACTCACACAGATTGGTTTTCGTGTCCAAATGCTATGGCTTAAATCAAGTGGCTGACAAGATATTACTATCATAATGGCACAAAGAAATAAGCCTTGCATAATGTAAGCAGATTTGACAGCTCAATTTGCCATTCGTATAAACAGGAAGAGAAAGAGAAGAATCAAAAATTGGGATGGGATCGAGAGAGGGAACAAGAAATGAAAACGAGTGACATGGGCCACTTTGTTTGGAAGGAACAAATGATTCTGACCTGCACAATGATTCTTAAAAAACACAAAAGAAGCATGAAATATTTATGTATTTGTACTTAGAGTTTGTTTTCTTACAATAAAACAGTTCCTTCAGTTGGAGTAGAAAAGTCTGGATGGAAAGAGTGAAGCTCTTAATTAGTTCTTATTTGGACCTGCTCAGATTTTCAGAGTGTGCAGGAGGTTAACAGTGAAGAACTTTTTCAATAGAGAATCCCTTGTGAACTTCTTTTTATTCACTGGCTAATTCATAATGAGTTGGCTAACATTCTTAGATATTGTGGGCGTACACGTTAGTTACTTCTTTCGTTAATTTAATGAGATATTATGTTTGGGTTCAGTATGTGATGGAAGCTGACTGACTGAGTATTCTATTAAATATTCTTTAATCTGGCTATTCTTGAGATGCACTGCACTGTGACTTGTGCCTATCAAATAACTTTTTGGGTATGGTATTTTTCAAGCTGTATAAATAAAACTGATCCCTACACTCTCAGAAAAAAAGGTAACCATATAGGTATGTTATTGGTCACTAAAGGTACAACCAGTGTTAAAGTCCTGGGATGTTCATATGTTTATTTCAGTGGGAAGGAACAGGTAGTGTCGCTTGAGGAGTTGGGTGTGTTCTCCCACAGTCTAAAAACTGGTGGGTGCACTGGCCGTGCAAAAGTGTGCATAGGTTTGAGTGTGTGGTGCTTTGATGTTTCCACAATGCTATTTTTTTCTTTAAGTTTCCAGGCTTTCTTTTAAAATCTAAACAGAGATTGGTTTGTTATGAAATGCCTCTTTCTAGAGAAACTTAACCAGGCATGATTGATCACAGTGGTAGTGATAGGGATCAGCCCTCTGAAGTGTTAAATGCCACAGTCCCCAACTCCAATCCTGGCAACTTCGCATAATGGACACTGTGTCTTATCTAACACAGCAGATTAAAAGATTTAATTACAGACAACCCTCCAGTGAAAATCAAGTTTTTAACCTTGTTAACATGTTAGTGTAGTGTTATTTATAAGCTAGGTGTATCGGGAGCTAAATAAGCAGTGAACACCACTTTGAAAGCAGACAGCCCGGGTTTCTTATGTCTTAAACCTTGGAACCAATCCTGTCAAATTGTAGGGTGGGGTAAGTTGAAATAGAAGCTGGAATTAATTGCATATTCATAGACCTGCACATATTGAATGAAGGTTTAAATATAGAGCTATATCTAAGTCACTGTTAAATAATTAGTTTTTTTTTTCTTGGAAATAATATCTGTGGTTTCTGGAGTGTCTAAAATATTATAATTGAATAATTTTTATTATAATACATTGCATGATGCCTTATACAGGGGTTGGACAATGAAACTGAAACACCTGGTTTTAGACCACAATAATTTATTAGTATGGTGTAGGGCCTCCTTTTGCGGCCAATACAGCATCAATTTCTCTTGGGAATGACACACACAAGTCCTGCACAGTGGTCAGAGGGATTTTAAGCCATTCTTCTTGCAGGATAGTGGCCAGGTCACTACGTGATGCTGGTGGAGGAAAACGTTTCCTGACTCACTCCTCCAAAACACCCCAAAGTGGCTCAATAATATTTAGATCTGGTGACTGTGCAGGCCATGGGAGATGTTCAACTTCACTTTCATGTTCATCAAACTAATCTTTCACCAGTCTTGCTGTGTGTATTGGTGCATTGTCATCCTGATACACGGCACCGCCTTCAGGATACAATGTTTGAACCATTGGATACACATGGTCTTACTGGTGAAATGTGCAATTAATGAAGATTGGCCACCAGGCTGCTCCAATTTAGCCATGAAACCTCCCACACTAAAATGACAGGTGTTTCAGTTTCATTGTCTAACCCCTGTATATTGTATTAGAGTAGTCTAACATGTAATAGACATTTAATTTTATTTTTTAATTTTTAATCCATTCTCAGTGATTTTCAAACATTGCTGACATTATTATTATGTCATTAATATTATTATTTAATATTACATATGGAAACTCAGATACGGTACATTTACAATAAAACAAAAGCTGAGAACACATCATCTTTAAGGCAGAACACAACACAAATTACAAACGTGAGACCAGCAGCATTAACTAAATCACTGCATTTAAGAAATGCTGCATCTGAAGGGCACTCACACTGGTATTTGCGTTGGACTCTTCCAATTCTGTTATGTTCTCAGCTTTTGTTTGCTTTGTAGATGTTATTGTGATATGACTTTTTTTGATGTTTAAAAATGTATAATAAACTGTAATGTGTTTTGTAGACAATGAGACCTGTTGTTCCTATCACTATCACTGTAAAAGTACAGTTAACCATCTTATGTCAAAGCCCACAAAACACTTCTACATCATTGTTAATTGAAAAATGCAGAAATATGGAAACATCTATATGAAATTACTTTTAAGAATATGATTCTGACGTAGATTAGGCCAGATTTCCATCACATTCACAGAGTTAATCTTTGAAAACATATTAATACATAAAGTATCAAAATATAGACTAGAATTTAGGTTTGGGCAATATAACAGTAATACTGTATACTGCAGTAATTAAACATGGACAGTATCTTAAAATGAGGGTGGGACTTTTGACATATATGTGTCTTTAAGTACAAGGCAAAACTGTTGATTTATTTGCATTTAAGAAAACAACAGGGAGGGGGTGCCCTGGGTGCTCACTGACTGCTGATGTCACACACTGAAAATGGGTGGGGAAAATAAACAAAAGCCCGGTAGTCCACTGCAGTTGTGAGTTTAGGTTAAAAGAGAGAAAAAGCAAGCTGAAAACAGGCAAAATACAGACACTTCGCTGTGAGATTTGGGCCTCAGTTAACTGTAAAATCATCTGTTGTGGTGTGCTAAACCACTGTTAGCTGGCCAGCCATGCTTTTAAACAGTGTTATTTTGCTTATTTTCTAACTTTTCTTGTTCTCTAACTTTTTTTTTTTACTTGTCAACAACGTGTGTGGTTATGCACTGTGGGGCTGTACTGAGCTGAACTGTGCAGCGCTGAAAACACTTCACTCAACCCACACTGACAGATATGAGGCCGACACAGCCTGAGAGTATACCCCCTCTCCCCCCGCCACCCTACGGCAATACCGTATACTGTCTTAATATTTTGAGACGGTATGAAAAATGTAGATACTGCCCATTCCCACTATTCCTACTAGATCTTAAAGATAGTCATTCTTGTACATTCCCCAAATGAAGTGATTTTTTTTGTCAGGAAGAACAAAATTGAGACAGAAAGAGGGTATCTCTCTCAGTGTCTGTGTGTGTGTGTGTGTGTGTGTGTGCGCGCGTATGCGTGTGTGGGCTGGGTATGTGTGAGAATGTGAGAGGAGAGAGGGAGGAAGAGAGAGAGAGATGTCACTTTGGACATTGTCTTTTGGACATTTTTACAGTCTAATGAGAAACTGCCTCATGCACATTTGATAACTGATCTGCCTTGTACAAATGAGAGAAAATCTGAATCTAACTTTCTCAGAAGAGAGTGTGAGAAAGAGGGAGTCTTGAGTGGTCACTGACCTTGTTGGCACCTCAGGGTGGATAACATGGATAAATAGGTGAGAATCAGAACTCAGTTATTTGGTGACAAAAACTACGTGGGGGAAAGTGGGGAGTAAAAAGATTCAATCAGGAGCAGCGGGAAGTGGAGTCAGAAAACTGACACTAAAAAAATTGGTCTGAACCCATAAAATTATATATATATATATATATATATATATATATATAATGTATATAACAGTCTCCTGTTTGGGAAGCTGTGCTGTGCTCTAATGCTCTAATGTGTGTATTCAATCACAAAAAGCTCTCACACATTCAGCACACAATTGTTAGGCTCCAGTGGAACGACAGTAAAATAATCTGACAGCTTTTTGTTCCCTTGACTGTAAAAGTGACCATTATCTACAGCTGGCCTTATTTCCAACATCTTCGTACATACAGAGAGAAAAATTCTCACACACACGAGGCCATATTCTCTCATAATCTTTTCACTTCGGGCTACAACTACTGTACTATTGTAATAGAACAAACCTTTGCAAGCTACAGTTTTCCCAAAGCAGTAAAGTGATCTTTAGCCATCATCTGAATTTATAAGTTAATAAGCATATGGTACTGCAAAGTGGCATTATGCAAGACAACTTGGACGAATGTCAGCAACTCCTTCCAGAGCCTGAGTTCAGAAAGTGCTCAGTTTTTTTTTCCAAGTACTGAAATAGCCTGACATGGTTCAATAGATTTGCTTTAATTTAATTAGAATGCAAAGTAAAAAGTACATTCTCACAACAAAAAGCCTTTAAACATCATTCGCCACTGACTGCCAGCTGGCTGATTTGTTAGCCTTCAGTTGCTGTGACTACAATTCATTTTAGTTTAATCATGCTAACTGACCCTGGCCAAATAATACTTTTGAGTGCATATCTCTAAACATGGCTTCTGTGAATGAATATTAAGGGTGCAGTTTTTCTCTATACATGCGGTACGCTAACTGATTTTGGGCTGTGGTATATTTGTATATACAGTTTATGTAGTATACTTACTAATACCTGCAAAAAAGTAACATTTTGGGTGCATAATTTCTCTATACATTTTTCATGCTAAATGATCCCTGTCTAAATATTATTTTAAGGTTCACTACTATATACTACCCAGACAGCGAGACTGTAGAACACTGCTGGTCCACCATGGGACCATTCAGATTACTGTCCTGTGAACAGTATATAACTAATTTCTAATCTCCTAAACAGATTTTTAAGTCTTTTATTCTGGAAAACAAACTAATACAAATATTACCAACAACTATGAGAGATATAATCATGAGTATAAGGCTGATATAAAATGATTATACTGAAAATGTTGAAACTCTGCTGGATTAAAATGATATACTAATCTAATTTACAAAGAATAACAAAAGTAATTAATAAATGAAAAATGAGTAAATTGGTCTGTGAATTTCAAAGCCCTAAAATGTGGCATTTTGTCTAAAATTCTGTTTAACGACAAACTTTGCTCTCAGTGGACCAACTGTGGTCGACCGTATATACAATGCCATTAATTTTCATATATGCTACGCTATGCTTTACGCTAACTAATCTCAGCCATTAACATTTTAAAGCTCAATATTTCTCCATTTAAGCTAAATGCTAACTAATACTTACCAAATTCAAATATATAGTATGCATAGTATGCAGTATTTTCTGCAAACAAACTAATCCCTCGGCTCAGTGCTGGTCATTTTAACTGTGAAAAAGATGAAAGAAATGGACAGATGAAAAAAGAAAGCATGATGATAACTAAAAGACAAAGGGAGAGGAAATGAGGACAGAAGAGAACGAAATTGACAGAATGACAGGGAGATAAGATGAAGGAAGTGAGTGTGTGTGTGTGTGTGAGAGAGAGAGAGAGAGAGGGAGAGAGAGGGAGAGAGAGAGAGAGGGAGAGAGAGAGAGAGAGAGAGAGAGAGAGAGAGAGAGAGAGAGAGAGAAAGAGAGGGAGAGAGCACTCTGACTTATTTTAGTCAATGGTTTGGGTAATGACTCAGAAAGGGGGTCTTTTCTTTCACTTTATCTACACCTGCTACAGCATCAAAAACACACTGACTCACACACACACACACACACACACACACACACACACACACACACAAGGCTCAGGTTAGCTTCCCAAGCATCAGCTACTTTGTATATTGATTATAAATATCACATTTTAGACATAAAACATAATCAGCTTGATCAGGCTGTTTTATCTATCAGGCATTATCTCTATTCTTTAAAGGAAAGTGCTCAAAGGACAGTGTCTACATATAGGCATAAAGCTCATGACTCAGAGCATTGCAGAGGAAAAATCTGGCAACCTCTGAGGCGTGAGCTGCACATGGTTAATTTCAGTATTCAGAGCATGAACAGCACTATGAATATGAAATCTGAATATTGAGAAACCTATCTTGCATCTACTGATGCAAAATTTTTGATTTATGTGGCAGACTTTACAGTATACAGCCCACTGACTGGTGTTAAAGACCGGCTCAGGTCATCAGTTATAGCCCCCAAAACTTATCACTGTCACAAAATTACATATTTAACAATTATTTCCAAATAAATAAAAGATCCCCTAATGCCTTAAAAGTAGCTTAGATGTATATCTACATCTTTCTTAGCATTCAGTACACACAGGCTTGCAAAATATGATTATGCCAAATAGTCCCTGCCTCTACCGTCACATCACACTAGACCCCAGCTTGCAAACTGATATTTTTCCTTAGGTTTGTGATGTCAGAAACCCTGTCTGTCTGAATACGCATTTGAGACTGTCTGTGGAACAATGTAGTTCATTCATTCATTCATTATTTGTAACCGCTTATCCAGTTCAGGGTCGCGGTGGGTCCAGAGCCTACCTGAAATCATTGGGCGCAAGGCGGGAATACACCCTGGAGGGGGCACCAGTCCTTCACAGGGCAACACAGACACAACAATGTAGTTTTAAAGCAGAAATGCTCAGTCATGGCATTGACTGCTTATTTTACTCATGATCTTCAGTAAAGTAAAAAAGATGATGTCTGCTGCTCACAAAAACGGCAAAGTAGGGTTGTGCCATATTGTATTGCTCACGATAAAAGTGATATAAATTAAGACAAAAATATAAAACCCATATAATATTAGCAATATTCTGGCATAATGATGTCATTCACAGCAACAAATATTATCTAAAGAAGATTCAAAACGGTTGCATTAATACAAAAATAAATCTAATATTTATTTTGATGTTAGTTGTTCTTGAAATTAACAAAATATTTTTCAGTGTTTTGTAATATTGTCACAGAATATTTTTTTCAGGTTTAGCAGACCCTTCACAGCTACCAGTGGTTTTAACTTGGTGTTATAATCTACTCCATACTGGTCTATTCATTCATTGTCTGTAAGCGCTTATCCAGTTCAGGGTCGCAGTGGGTCTGGAGCCTACCTGGAATCATTGGGCACAAGGCGGAAAAACACACCCTCGAGGGGGTGCCAGTCCTTCACAGGGCAACACACTATTTTTTTTGAGTCTCCAATCCACCTACCAACATGTGTTTTTGTACTGTGGGAGGAAATAGGAGCACCTGAAGGAAACCCACGTGGACACTGGGAGAACACACCAAACTCCTCACAGTCACCCGGAGCGGAACTAGAACCCACAACCTGCAGGTCCCTGGAGCTGTGTGACTGCGACACTACCTGCTGCGCCACTGTGTCGCCATCCTGGTTCAGAACATACAATATAGGAAACCAAGTTATAGATATGATTGGCCTTAATTCTCCATGTTTTCAGGTTTATATGTATGGGTGCACACTCAGGTTCGGGTTTACCACCTTTTTTTCTACTACATCATTTACATAGTGGCCTGAAGGTATGAGGAATTTGTAAATTTCTTGTAAATAATTGCAGCATAAATTGCTGTAATTCAGTTAAAGCCTACAAGAGTTCAACATCACATCAACAACAATGACAACAATTGATTGTTGTAATAAAAATATCTTCTTGCTCCTTTTTAAGAAAGAATCCCTACACTAATGCTGCTGAACGTGAATGGAGAATGGTAGCCTCCAATTAGATGGACTTCTTCATCCTCATTGGTGACTTCCCTCACATCCATTATGTGAAATGTTCTATTAAAAATACATTGCTTTTATAATTTGTTTTATAATATCCTCTAGACCACGCCACATCGCATTTTACTTACAGCCCACCCCTTAAACACTCATGAAGAGACTAGCCCCACTAGTCGCTATAAAAAGTAACTTGCGCCATTCCACTTCATCCCAGCTCTGATTGCCTCACAGGAGGCTCCATTTTGGCTCTGGAGACACCTGCTTCTTTCCTGGGTGACCTACTTAAAGCCTGCAACTGGGAGGAGGAGAGCAGCAGAGAGCAGCAGTGGCAGGAAAACATGAATCTGAGTCTGACCACAGAGAACGAGAGAGAGAGAGAGAGAGAGAGAGAGAGAGAGAGAGAGAGAGAGAGAAAGAGAGAGAGAGAGAGAGAGAGAGAGAGAGAGAGAGAGAGAGAGAGAGAGAGAGACAAATGTTCCTTACCACCTTAGCAATTCTACAAAAAAAAAAAACCAAGATAATATGATGGGTTTTTTTCCACAATGATTATAATTATTTTTGTATGTATGTTTGGACTGGATGTGCATTATATAGGTATACTGTATTTTACAGGTACATTTACATTTTTTTATTTATCTAGGTACAAATGATGTAAATTGTGCAACTGTACCCTCAAAGGTACAACAATGCTATTTATGTCCCTAGAAGGATAGGACCATATTTACATCATTTCATATGTTAACATAAAATAAATGCTGGAGTCAATATATTTGTGGTCAATGCAACCTAAGAAATATAACCTGTGTAGCATTTGTTACAATAAATTTCACATAGTAGATACTGAAGACAGACTGGAGCCGTCTCTCAGATACTCTTGGTGCTGAGACTAAATGAGAGTGTGCGAGTTAACTAGGTGTGCAGGGTTTATTTATATTTCACAGATAAAGTCTACCTTCAGAACTTCCCTGTTCCACTGACAAGAGCACACTACAAAGCTTTTATCTTTAAGATGATGGTTAAAAAGATGCTGATTCCCTTTTTTCTTTTTGCCTTCTAAATTCACTGCTGGAATCCTTAAAAGAAAAGTGATGCCTGCTGTGAACATAATAAAGATCCATGATAGCTTTTCAGTTACGGGTCTGTCATAGTTGGTGTTTGGTTCCTGATTTGTACTTGGTTTTATTAAACAAGCTAAATATATAATAGGTATATTTAATATCATGTAGATTTGTATGTATAATCATAATAATAATAATAATACCAAAATATATAATTAATTTATCAAAGCAAATTGTAATTTCTAAACTGTTAGCTGTAAAAATATAGTTTATTTACTTTAGCGCTTTAGGAATCAAATGATCTGCAAAACAAATGGGAAACATGAACGTTTGTGAATGAGTGTGTGAATGAGTGTGTGTGTGTGTGTGTGTGTGTGTGTGTGTGTGCGTGTGTGTGTGTTAGGGGCCAGTATTCTTAAACCTGGCCAGGAGATGGCACTTTCAGAGTTTGTAAAAAGCCTGGTCTATTTTCTGAATATGAATAGCATCAGACTGGCTGCCATGCAACCATGAATAGTCCAGTAGAAATTATATTAAAAACCTGGAATATGTTCCACCCTCCTGTTCAATATCTACTGTCATCAACTGTGTTTCTTCTGTGTACTGTGTTAGTTAGATTCTTTCAGCAAGATTATTAGTGAAGGTACTGATGATGGATGTTTAGTTTTGAATCACAGACACAACTCTAACTCATTCTAAAGGTGGCATTGAGCACAGCGACCTTAGATTAATATATAGTTGCTAACGAGTGTCCCATTGTTTTCATGCTTTTATACAGGTAACAAAAACTGTGACCACAAAAAATGATTCACAAATGAATCTATTCACAATGAATGCACCAGGAACTGGAAAATGTTGTGTTTACAATGATACTACTTTGCATCATACTGGTAAATCTTGCATTACAGGACAATTAGTCAATGTAGTGACTGTGGTGCAGTGACGTCTTCATCAAGACAATGATGGAATAAAATAAAAAAAAATGGGGGCTCTCGAGGAGTCTAGTGTCTAAGCCATTAATTGTACTCATCATTCAAAAGATATTTGAAAAAGGGAGTCAAGTTACAACAAGCAAGTACACTGACATCGAGTTGTTTAGAATGGACCTATTGCACTGAAATTGGACCTTATTTGAATTTGCCTTTCCACGTTAAATGGGGCAGCAATTTTGAGTGTTCCAAAGCTCAAAATATGAATCTGTCAAAATTATAAGAAATTTACTGTGTTAATATATGCTCCACTGACAGTACTTCTGAATTCATAATTTCAACAACCACAGTCAAAATATATCTTTTTCTGTCCAGTTTCTATTGTGTTATCCAGTTCTAATGTTATAATGTCACATGGTATTAGGCAAATTTCAGTTACAAACCCTTTCTAAGTTCTCTCTGATAATCTGTGGATCAGTGATCATTTCTGTCATATCATAGGAAAGCCAGATGTCTTCTAAACAACAATGAGGATTTTGGTAAAGTATCTGGCTGCTCAGATATATCTCATTAGAAAAAAACCCAGAAAACTCATGCATCTCCTCTTGAGACGTCTATGTAAAATTATATTCTATCCTAAAAGGTGCTGAGATAGTATCACTCATTTTTATCTGCAGCTGGACTACACTCACCAGATCAACAAAACCACCAGTACGTTTCTAATCCAAGACTAAGAAACATATCAGTTCTGATGCCGTAAATAACCATGTATGATGCCAAAGTTTTACATATGCCTCTGCTAAAGACTACCAAGCTCAATTTCATTCAGCACACGTTTCATTCAATCTACTTTGTTCAGAGGTAACTTTATATTAATTGATTAGAAGACTTACTTCAGATTCACATTTTCAGTGTGTTAAATGTTTAAGAACATCAAGTTGACTGTCTATTTTAACAGCCTTGGGGGCTTCAGAAATTGATGTAAAGGAACTTCTGATTGGTCAATTACTTAACTATGACAAATTATTGCAGCTGTGACTGCATTTATGGGCCTTTAGAACCAGTGTTATATTCACTTTTGATATAATGCAACGTGAAAATCCAAACAAAAAAGCTTAAGGCATCAAATACCAAAGAGTCTGCATCCACTATTACCACCGTGGAAAACTGCAAAAACCCCTACTTGAAGACCAGCATAAAGGACCAAAGAAGAATAGAAACACTATCCAAAGGGTGAAGCATGGGAGTGGCAGTATAACATTGTTGGGCAGTTCTGCTGGGAAAGGGACTTGTGCACTTCAGGAAGTAGATGGGATCATGGAGGAGGAGGATTATTTAGAAAAATGGAAGCTGAAAGCTGAAACTTGGCTGCAAAGTGGCCTTCCTGCAAGACAATGATTCTAAGCATTCCTTCAAAGTTGTGACAAAGTGGTTTAAGGACAAGGTGAATGTAGTGGAGTGGCCACTGCAAAATCCTAACCTGAAGGACACAATAGATTTGTGGGCTAAACAGTAAAAGGCCAACAAACCTGACTGAAAAAGAATGGGCTCCAGAAAAGTGTCGTGAGACACTTGCACAAGGCTGTCTGCAAGCCTTTGATTTATGTTAAGCAATTAAAAAGCCAAACCTCCAAATACTGACAAAGTGAAAGTAAACTGATCCACTGAATATCTGGCAGAAAAAAAAATCTGAAATAAATCAGTCTCTGCTATTGTTTTGAAATGAATGGATATAAAATGCATAAATACCAAACCCTACTTAAAGGTAACATCTACAATTGTGGGAAACTGCATTTCTCTCTGGTTTCTTTAAGTGCAGAAGCTCAGCGTCTGTGAATTATCACAGAAACTCATTTATAACTCTATTTGTTTCACTTTGTAGCACTTCTGTTCTGTGTTTATATTCATACAGTTAGTTGTCTCCAGAATTTACAGTGGGTTTCTACCTAAACTATCTGAAACAGCAATAATAGGTCAATATTACCCACCTATGGAACAGGACTAGAGTAATATCCTCATATATTTTTCTGATTTTCAGGGTTTTGAGGTCTCTTTGTTGTTTCTCTGCTGTGAGAAGAGAGAGACAAAGGAGCTCATCTTATCTTGTATGTTCTGCTATATCAGAAAACTAAGAAGTGTCTGCTCAGGGACTGTGGTTGCTACTAGAACTAACATTGTGCATTTTATGAGTTAGCTGCTTGGCTGAGGCAAACTTTGTAGAGTCATAACAGCAGAAACACTGTTAGAATAAATAATGACTGCTGCACTAAATGAAATTCCTGCGCTTTCACCGATCAGCTTGCCCTAGAAGACCACAAACATAGCGCATTAGCTACGTAGCTTTCATTACTGCAGCATATTTACTGTTTGTAATTAAAGAAAACAACATGCAGATAAACAGAATTTATTATGAAAGACACTGTCTGGTGTTAATTACTTCTTTAAAATAACAGAGAGTTTAAAAATTAGAAACCAAAATAAATGTATTTCTGGGGAGGCCCCTGGATGGCAGGTCCATTAGTACCTGCTGTCCAATGCCCCTAAAGTGGCAACACAGACACATGCTGAAGCAGCACAAGCGACACACAAATCACATACTGTAATAATTCAACACAGAACACAGCTTTCAATATTCTCAGGAATACAATTGTGTAAACTATTCTTCCTAAGGACTTTTTGGAGAATCATCATTGAGTTTTCTGAGCTGTCAATGAGCAAATATTAGTAGGTTGGAAATCCTTGGTTATGGCTTTCAGCATTCACCCACTCACACTCTTCAAAACCACAGACGGGGAAAAAAAACTCAGCTTTTCTCTCTATTTATGAAAACCCCTCTGAAGTGACAGGACCTGGTGAAATTATACAGTGCATACCGTATGCCCAGCCCTGATGCCAAGCCTGCTGTAGATGACATGTTCAAAAACTCTCTGTAAGCAAATCTTGGCGTTCACTTAAAATCCCACCCACCACTTCTTTTAACTTTGGGTCCATATGTTCTGTTTGAACCTGGACTGAAGATGCATAATTTACCACCACGGTGCTCCCTCGCCTCACAGATTCTGGTCTTAAATATTTGATCTAGTCTAAAAATGTGGCAGTAGGATTTTAGGCTGATGAATAAGTTAAAGTCCTGATGGCCCAATGGATTCCAGACAAAGTGAAGCGACTGCAGCCATGGAGACAGCAAGCAGAGCTGTGTCTGAAAATGTTCAGCTTAAAGTCTTTTATAACAAGAACATGAAAATTAACAAAAAACAACAAGAATTAAAAGAGACTTCTAGAATGTCATTTTGCTTCAGCATGGCTAATTAAACTAGAATCATTATACAACTTGGCCAAAAGTTGGTGCACCACTTCCCATCCAATATTTATTCAGAAATCAAGGGATTAATAGGTACTTTGTCCTTCTTCAGTTCAGTTAAATTCATGGATAAGGCAGATGCTCTCATCCAGAGCAACTTACAATTACAGTGATGCTAAATATGTAGGCAAATATAGACTTAGGAGTCTTGAACAACGTCTCCTATTGGTGTAGTGAGGTGTGCATGCCAGGGTGGGAAACAAAACCTTTGTGAACTGTGGAAAACTTAACCATGGGAACTCAGAAGCAGGTAATTAGCAATGGCTTTTGTCATCCAAAACTAATCATTCAAAAATCAGTCCTAATTTTCCGGGTCTGAATGCTACCAAATCCTCACTTGGAGTGTTTCATCTACTGTAAATGTGTTCTAGAAGGGAATAAGAAGATACTGCAGCAAAAGGAAGACAAAGGTGGGAAAACCTGTTCAGCAGTGATCCTGTGGAGGTCTTGACCACTCATTAATGGGATAAATGGGAATAACAAATTATGCAGAGGAACAGATGGACTACAATATGTAACTCTAGAACTACTAATGTGTATCTATATTGTAAATGAACCTCATAAAAGGATAGTGATTATAGGTGTGAGTGAGTGGATATTAAATAACAAATATGAATATCCCAAGCACTGCATGAATGAAGTGCTTGGAAGTGCAAATGAGACCATAACCATGCAAGTTATGGTCTCATTTGGAGGAATCTATCTGAAGATGTCTCTATTTCCTAATACTGAGTTTAGTGTTCTTTTGTTGCTGCTGCTGTTGTTTTGCTTTTTTTCCAGTCTGGTAAGTCATGAAAGGAACAGATGGTTGCTGGCATTTCTATTATTGATGAACCATAAATAAGCTTAAGTGCATAATCATATCATCCATTAAGCCAAGGAGTATTTTTGTCTCTCTCTCTCTCTCTCTCTCTCTCTCTCTCTCTCTCTCCTCATGTACTGTCACTTCCTCTGTGTGAAGGTATTTGATTCCTCTTTCTCTGAAACACTTTAAGTTACAGATCAGTGCCCAATTTTAATAGGTCATATACAGCAAAAAAAGAAAAAAAAGAATCAGGCTGAATGTAATGTCAGTTTTATTTTAATTCTTTCATATATATTCCTTTTCTGCAGCTACTTAATCCTGACTATGTTTCCAGTGGGTCTAGAGCCTATGTCGAATCATTGGCCACAAGGCATGAGCAGACCATGGACAGGGCACAGGTCCATCACAGGGCTTCACACACTAACTCAGTCACAATTGTAAGAGGAAACTGGAGCAGCCAGATAAAACACAAGCACACATGGGAATAAAAGACCAAACTACTTACAGACAGTGATCCAAGGCAAATTTCAAAGCCATGACTCTGGACATTTAATGGTAGCACCTCTGTGCTGTCAATTTCCCATCAACGTTTAGAATGGCAAGGGTGAATTCCATATCTTAATTTTACCCCTACCGCTGATGTCAGAGTGTTATCTTGCCCCTTGGAGCTCAGTTACAAGTTGCTGTGTTTAGTTGCAGTGTCAAAAAAAGAGCTGCACTTCAGCAGTGCTCTGCTGCCAGTCTGCAGTGATATCAGAAAAAAACTAAATTAAGTTAAATTTAGGGCCTCATTTGCCTTTAAAATGGTTCAACAATTCTATATTATCACCACACTCCCAGCTCTCTGTGATAGGAAGCTGAAATCAGCAGCTATTTGGCTGCTTTTATTTTATTTTTTTAGAAACATCTGGCTCGTCCTTTACATTACTATGTAATTGCTTCACCATTTAAGGTGGAACAGGAAACTAGCAATGTTTTATGCTTGTTATGAAGTAAATGGACATAATGCACTGAAGCTACATTACACTAAGACAATATAATGGTTATCATAGTTTTAAAGAGAAAATACTGACATATGTGTTTAGTAATTCCCCAGTGATTCACAAGGCATTCATAGCCCTTCAATTGAAGTGTACCCCTGAAAAATCGAGAGGTTTCAAGGGGTATAAAATCCTCCACCTCAGTCCTATCCCTCTTTCACACCAAGAATTTAGACACCCTACCCCTAGGAAAAACCAAGGGGTAGGACTGAGTGATAGGGCAAAGGAGTGAAATTGGATTCACACCAAGACATTTCTTCAGTTTTAATAGCATAATAACACAAACTCACTATTACTTTTAACAATCTTTTAACTTTGAAAGCCAGCGAAGAAAATATAACAAAATATGCAACCGAATAATGCTGGTCTACATATAATTATATCTACCTGTCTTTTTTGTTTTTTATCTTGTATGTAGTTCTGAGTACTGTTTGTAACAGCAGTAATATTCACTTCCTTCCAAAAAGTCAATCACACTGCAGATGTGCAGGCCAAAACATGACTCACAATTAGTGCTGTTAAACAGCTTCAGATGGAAAAAAGTGAGTATGACTGATGAATAACACATTGGGGACATATAATGGGATTAATAGACTCACAAAAACAGAAACACAAATCCATTATCTGAGCCAAAGACCAAGTCTTTTGAAATATTTCATGTTTTAATGCTCCATCTTCTCTATATCATCTCTACTGTCAAAGCAAATGTTTGTATCTCAATTTATGTTTTGATTTGTTTACATATCTGAAGGTTCCAGCTGCCATTTTTTAAATTTATTTTTTGATAATAAGACCAAAAACCAATGGTCCAAAAATGTTGTTACATTAACTTAAATTGAACAGTGAAGCAGTTTTTTTCCCTTCACCTAGGAGAAGTTTGGAGATAAGAATTATTTCCCTACAGCGATCTTATACAATGTGACTGTGCTAGAGCCAATGCACAAACACCATAAGGCTGTTCTGTAGTAAATTAATTGGTTTTCAACAAACCCCAATCTCCCTACTTGGAAATTCTCCATCTGTATATTGATGTGAGCATGCTAGATATACACTAATAAATAGATTGCAATAATGCATATTATTAATATGTCCCAAGAGTATATGGATTACTCTTTCTCTCTCTCTCTCTCTCTCTCTCTCTCTCTCTCTCTCTCTCTCTCTCTCTCTCGCTCTCTCGCTCTCTCACTCTCTCACTCATCTCACTTTGAGAATACAGAGGATAAAATGTATAAGGGATTAATGCGTATCTATTGCTCTGCAACGCCTCAAGATGCTTCGAAAATTCAAGCATATGTATGAAACAGGGTGCCAATCCTTCACATGGCAAAATACACTCACACGTTCACTAATATGGATACTTTTGAGTCTCCAATCCACCTACCAACTTTTTTTGGACCGTGGGAGGAAACCGGAGCATCAAGAGGAAACCCACGTGAACACAGGGAGAACACACTAAACTCCTCACAGACAGTCACCCGGAGCGGGACTTGAACCCACAACCTCCAGTTCCCTGGAGCTGTGTGACTGCGACACTTTCTGTTGCATTTGCAGACGTTTCAAACTTATATTTACGTAATGATTTCTTGATAATAACCCATCCTTTTAGGACCATAGAGTTGAAATCACCTGTTGATTTTTTTTGTTCAGATCTGAAACATGATTAGAGCTTGATTTTGCCTTCTCTCTCAAAGTTGTAAGTGATATTTATCTGATGGTAATTGTTTTGGTGGTCTACCTTGTCACAGTTGTTGAGTCCAATTTCCTCTTTATCTTTGAAAAACTCTTTCTCAAAGACTCCCTTATTCGAGTGGATTATCTTTTATCTAATCTTGTCTTAATCCCCTTCAGAAACATGGATACCTTGTATTTAATAGAGATTTGGACTGGAAATTAAATCAGTGAAGTGTGAAATTTGCACAGTACAATGTACATTTGTATGGTTTACATGCACTATATTAAGCGCTTATGGTGTGTGCGTGTATGGTACAATGCAAATTAAATAAATTAAATACTCAGTTATTTTAGTGTTTGGAGTGGCACGGTGGCGCAGCAGGTAGTGTTGCAGTCACACAGCTCCAGGGACGTGAAAGATGTGGGTTCAAGTCCTGCTCCAGACTGTCTTTGAGGACTTTGGTGTGTTCTCCCTGTTTGGTGTGCATGGGTTTGCTCTGGGTGCTCTGGTTTCCTCCCATGATACAAAAACACATGCTTGAAGGTGGATTGGTGACTCAGAAATCTCCATAGGTGTGAGTGTGTGTATGGTGCCCCATCCAGGGCATGTTCCTGCCTTGCACCCAGTTATTCCGGGTAGGCTCCGGACCCACCGCGACCCAGAACTGGATAAGTGGTTACAGACAATGAATGAATGAATTCTAGTGTTACATCTTTTACAGGTTCTTTGACAAAGGGACAATTTGCAAGTTAATATGTGGTTATAATAAAACTGCCACAGACAAGGCAGCTCTGATAAAAGCAATGCTTCAATCATTTAGGCTCATGTTTTCTTATAACAAAGCATCTCTACAAGTTCTTTGTAGTCTTCTCAATTAGACTGAATGTGCTGTAAGTAATTCACAGTAAAGAGAGCTCCTTTATATCTCTGTACTCTCTCCAAAACAACAATGGGGTCAGATAAGCCTAAGGATTCCTTCACTCAGCAGGATAAATTGATTTTTTTTCTTAAATCTTTCCAGATTGCAAGTTACAAGTGACTAAATGTGATTTCTATGGTCAGATGATCATGTGGGAATATATACACACAAATGGGCTTATTGGTTGCTATAGGAACAAGGTTTTAGTACATTGACGTTGGGAAGAAAAGAAGTCCCACCCCCAAATTACAAATAAAACACATGAAATCTGAATCACATGTTTAGAAGTCAGATTTGAATCCAATTTTATGCCACCTAGAAATGAGGCTTTTATATGATTGGGAACAATTTTTTTTATTTCATGTGCCTCTTTGCATTTAGACCTCATAAAATCTGTCACACCTAAATTGGATTTAAAGTTGAAATTGAAATAATAAATCCTTCCCATAATATTTTTCAAATACCCTGACAAACATGAGGCAAGTTTCACATTATGAGAGAAGCCAGGCTTTTGGAGTGTAAAACTGGAGAGGGTTTCGATATCAAAACCTGAGATGACACATAAACTCTGTATATATGGAGACAGTATCTGTTAGGTTCGCAAATAAGATTTAAAGCCATTTTGTAAACTATTATTGTAATTCAAAAAGTAGGCATTTTTTGTCATTGTATAGTAACTGTTGCATAGTATTTAAAATGACTATTGTAATTTTCCTAATATACTATATAACTTAAAAATTAAGTAGTCTGAAAATGGCAAGTGAGGATAATTTCTTCATTATTACCTTCTTTATGTGTTCCATCGGGAAAAAAGCACTGAAAAAGCCTGCACTGATTTCTTCTGTTCTTTGCAAAAATATTGTATCCAAGTGTGAGTTTTGGTTTAGATGATTTAAAGATGGTGATTTCAACGTTAGTGTTTATGAACATTTATTAATAATTAATTTGTTTATTTATTTAGTTTGTCATTATTAACATCTTACACAAAAATCCTTTAAAATGAATTTGTACATGTATTATGATCTAGCCAAGTCTCAAACAGTGCTAAGATAATAACATATCTATCTGTAACTGAACTACAGACAAGACCGTCACAATTTCTCAAATAAGACATAGAGACATCTCAGCTTTTGAAGCTGTAAAGAATAATTATCATTTTTATCTGGGCCAGAAGTATCTCATCAATCAATTTTGTCCAATGCAACTTCCAATGCAAAGATTCCTCAGCCATCAACAAGCAACTTTAAAACACTAATAATTTCCTGTGGGAATATATATATCTATGCATATGATTTTGCATTATGTGTTTTGATCAGACTTGATACTCCATTTTCTGATATACTGTTGACTTTCTGGCTTTGCTGCACTGTTATTTATTTATATTGGTCTGTTCATTTGAACTATCCATAACTCAAAGATGCGTTTATTTATTTCACTGCAAGCTCTGAGAGACAGTTAAAGCAATGTACGACTACATGATATGGGAACATCCATCACCTTAGGCATATTCTGAAATACTTAGAGAAAGCCCAGGAAATATTACATCACTGCTGCCATTGACCTTTCACAGTCTTCATCCTCTCCATGGTAGTTTCTCACCCAGATGATATCTCCCCTTCATCCCAGCAGGGAAAGACCCTCTCCATCCTCCTATAATTAATGAAGGCTTTCTTACATAACAAAAATAACCTTTATGCCCATTCCCTCTCTAAGTGCATCATACAGTATAGGCTGTATAGGCAATGCTGTAACTTTACAATGTACATGGACCCCTATCTTTGATGCATGAACCTAAAGAAGGGTATTGCTCTTTTCCTGCTCCATAGGATGGGTAATATTAATATATATAATAAATAATGTTTATTTTTGCTCTTTCGGATTACTTCAGGTGGAAATATCTCCAAATTCCAGAGTCCAAAATTACTACAAAACTAAACAACTTGAGTTACAAATGTCTTTCTGTGGTAATACAAATGGTGAATATAAACTTACAGACAAGATAAACAAATCATTTTTTTCCTCAAACATATAGTTCCACCTTAAAAGATGCTATGTGTTTAACCAGAGAGAACTGCAGTTTCCAAAAATCATAGATGTTCCTTTTAAGTACTGACAATTTGCATATGCTCAGAAAAGCATACTGTCAGATTAATCGCAATAATGATAAAAGAATAGGGTAGTGTTTGAGAAATCCACATTTTCATTCTTAAAATGGCTTTTGAAAACCATTGATTAAAATACCACAAATGCTTTGTTTCACTCAGAAACATTTCCAAATAATGACCCAACAAGCAAAGGAGCTTTCATACAAGTTTTCTGCAGAGAAGTACAAAAGCAGCTGCCTTATGAGATAACGAAGTAAATGTAATACATTTATTTCGTATCTGTACTTTACTGAAGAATTTCAATGTTAGGCAAATTTTTACATTAACTCCACTACATTTTCAAATTCAAATATCTTACTTTTTACTCCATTAAATTATGAAAATCTGCCGTTGCTTTTGGTTTACGTGGGAACAAAACCGTAACTTGTCTGAACAAATCTCCCTGCTCCGCACAGCTCCCCACGTGACACACAGCGTCTCCGTAGCTAAGAGACGAATGAACACATTAACACTAAAACATGTGAGAATGTTTCTCCGCCTAAAACGAATAATACACACACACACACATTACAGTATGAAAGGAAAACTTCAGGAAAGCACACCATGCCACATACCAAATGGTCCAAATAGAATTCTAATCTAAACACACACAGATGCAAGCACATAAACACACACACACACACACACACACACACACACACACACACACACAATCTCTTAATTCACCTTGCCCTGTAGGAGTATTAGTGAGATGAAAGGCATTAGTATTAGGCAGAGATGAAAATATCTAACTGCTATTCAAATTTTATATATTCCAACAAATCAGTGCAGTCTGATTGCATATTTAACCAGTGGTGTACTGAGTTTCCTCTCTGACTCTGGCCTATCCTACACCCTTATTACACTTCTACATGACAATATATTAAATCAAATTAATCAATTCAATCAACAAAGCGCTTTACCTTGGAACATAGAGAAAGCTGTTTACAGCAATGAAAAGAGCTGTATCAGTGTAATTTATTTAATCTTTAAACTGCATGTTTTCTTCCAATAAATTCAGTAAGGATGATATAACTACCATTAGTCAACAATTCATTTTTACTGGCATATTTAAATATCATGGACATGGTCTACAAAGGTTAGATTTATAAATAATTTTTGAAGCCACTGTAAAATACTTTATATACTCACAGTTATGACACTATGATTATCAAAAAAATAAAACAACTATTAAATAAGGCTCCACATTTTAATAACATTTTATTTATGTTGACAGTTGACTGCTTTACTGATCACTGGGTCCAGGCATTAGCCCAAAACAGTACCCTATGTGAAAACAGCTTGTTTCAAACTTAGGGCAGATTACATTACTATATGTAAATATAACACAGAAGACTTGATCAAATGATATAAATGACATGTTAACGAGATGGCTGCAATAATGAGGCTCTTTTAAAAGCCATTATTTTCTGTAATTAAGCATAGGAGTAATTTACAGATGTGTGGGGGTTGGAGGGGGGGTGACAATACACCTATTAATTACAACTAGGCAATATACCCCCATAGCAATAACTCAGATAACACTTATATGGCAATAACACTGATAACAATCCAGCAGCCATATTATACCTGCTCTGTGATGGTCCCCTTGGAGCCCTGAACATTGAAAAGGAGCAAGTGTTCCTATATGATCAGAGCTGAGAGAATGGACAGTGAGTGTAGTAACAAAATTGGTCACAATGTTATGGCTGATCAGTTTAAATTGTATATACAATGAATATAGTAGCATTTTGTGTGCAGAGGCTGAGTCAGTTTTTGATGTGTCCATCATCCAGAGCCTTTTGCCTACTAGCTCTTTTTTATTCAAACAGGCTGTGGGGGAAGGACATGAAAAAGGTGTGTGTGTGTGTGTGTGTGTGTGTGTGTGTGTGTGTGTATGTGTGTGCATGTGAGTGATTCATTCTGTGTCATAGCCCCTCTTGTAGTGCACTGCACAAGCCTGCGTCATCTGTGTCTCCCTTTGTAACCTCATTTAATGTTTCATTAGTGGCTGAACACACACATACAAATGCACGCAAAACATGCATATTAAACATGCACATTAATGTAAAAGCCTTTTGCCAGAAGAGGGTCCATTTCATAGTGAGGAGCCTCCCTGTACAACCAACTCGTATAATCACGATAGAAAAGCACAAAACAAAATGTGGTACTCTGGAGAAGCTGCATATGAGGTCACCCTGCCAGTGTCTGTGTGGGTGAAAATGGAATCAAGCCCCCTGCACTGGGCTGTGTAGCAGTGGATTGATGTAACACCATTCAATACCTTACGGATGAGATAGAGTATCTTTTGTTATTCAGAATGAAATGTAGAAGCCATCACTGCTGAAAACTACTTATTAATGTCTTTCATTTCAGAAACGTTGGACAAGCAGATGTCCATAAACATTTGGCCATACAGTGTGATAAACTATATACTTTTTTTACATAAAACAACAACAGAATTTACATTTTTAAATGGAGCATATTATGAATATTATTATGAATGAATGACTCTGAATTTTTCAGTGCATTTGCACATTAATTTGAGCATTTGTAGTGCCTCCTAAACCCATACACTATAGAACAAACATCTCAGTTAGTTCTTTGCTGGCTAGCTAGGTCAGTATAAGATGAGAGATAGAATCACTCAGCTCTGCTACCAATGTCAAGCACTGACACTTTCGAGTTGTCCCGCCTCCAGGTCTGAGAATGACCAATCACAGTGCTGGACTCACTTTTATACGAGAGCCCAATACGAGGTTAAACTGAACAAAACAAACACAAGTAGCAGAGAAAATAAAGTAAGAAAATATGAAAATGAGGCTAGAGGATGAAGAGAACCAAGCTAAAATGGTGGAAAATCAGAGCTTCTGTGCCTCGCCCTTGAGGGTAGTGAGTTTGTGTTAGGACCTGAAACTGGTCGCTCTGCACAGGGCTGTTTAGACAGGGGAGAAATGTGCTGTGTTATTTGATCCTTGTGGTATTTTGGCCAAAGCATGTCAGATGTTTCATTAACAACCCAGAAATTGTGCAAAAAAGGTAGAATATGTCCTCTTTAAAATAAGACTGCCTTTTAGTCACATTAATTA
Source organism: Hoplias malabaricus (assembly GCF_029633855.1). Taxonomy (NCBI): domain Eukaryota; kingdom Metazoa; phylum Chordata; class Actinopteri; order Characiformes; family Erythrinidae; genus Hoplias; species Hoplias malabaricus. The sequence goes on from NC_089813.1 coordinate 16,352,751, forward strand.
GGAGTATCTATTTAAAATGCTAAATTTAAACAAGGGTGAGTATATGTGCAGTAACACGCAATGTCTCCTAGCGTATATAAAACGTTGTAGATCAATAATGTAGAAGAGAACATAGTTTATAAATACATGACATTTGAGATAAGCAGAAGAGCTGTGCTCTCTCTCATTCTCTTGCTATCGCTTTCTCTCTCTCTCTCTCTCTCATTCTGTCCCTCTCTGACAGTTTTTTTTATCTCCCTTTCTCTTCCTCTCTATCCATCTATCCCATATCTTGTTCATTCACTTCCACTCACTTTCTCTTTCTCTCTCTCCCCATCTATCTTTTACTCTTCCACTCATTCACCATGTCTGTCTTCTGCCTATGTTGCTGCATTGTGTAAAAGCAAACTTGTCCTGACAGCAGTGATCTCTTGCCAAAAACACACCTCTGCCAGCAAGTAAATGAACTAAAAAGAGCATTGTTCGACTTCCTCTCAAAGCATAAAAGACCGTTTTGAAGATTTCAGAGGCTAGTATTTTCACCCACACCTTTTCTCACATCCACATTTCATTTTATGAATACCTCTCTCTCTCGAGTTCTATTTCTTTCCTTAATTCCCTGCTTCCTTTTCTCTATTGTTCCCTCCCGCTCCTCTCTCTTCCTCATACTGTCAGTCGCAATATGCCTCCCCACGTTAAACACATCTCTCTCTCTCTCTCTCTCTCTCTCTCTCTCTCTCTCTCTCTCTCTCTCTCTCTCTCTCTCTCTCTCTCTCTCTCTCTTGTCTTGTTTTGTATGGCCTGTATTGTGCGCTGTATATGAGTGAAGAGTAGTTGAGGCCCTTCTGCAATTCTAAAGAGGCTCTTTTGATTCCACCCTCTCTGTTCCTAACTCTCCTGCCCTCATTTCTCATTTCTCTCTCTCTCTCTCCCTCTCTCCATGTAGCCTCCTGTCTTTCTCCATCCTCTCTCTGTCTATCATCACAATATATTTCCCCTTGTATTTCTCAGAGCAGACAAATACACACCTAATCCCACTCACATTTCACATGTCACTCATCTTTAATATCGGTATTATCCTTATGATTTATTTAATTACCCTTTCTCTCTGGACTCCATTAAAAGTTTGTTTGTCATGTTTCTGAGAGAGACAATGTTCTCTCACTCTCTCTTTGCTTTCTCTCTAACTTGCACTCTCCTCCATTCAATGATGCGCGAAGCTATTTGGCACTCTGCGCACCATGGCTTTCCTTTTTGAGAATAATGCTCCCTCGCTCCCCCTTCCATAGGGTCTTCCTCTCTCTCTTTCTATGTCTTTCCATGATCTTTCTTTGAGGGTCTATTTATAACCTTTTGAACAGTAATTTACTCCATTAAGAATCAAAAGAAAGGTACTAGTGTAATCCTGTCAGCTGCACTTGAAGGACTTCTTTCTATAAAACTACAAAGATTTAACAGCATTGCTAGTATTGTTGAATTATTTACATTACAATTCATAACAAATGTAGCAAACAATATTTATGAAAGATACACACACACACATATATATATATATATATATATATATATATATTCCCAGCGCAAAACTGGATAATCACATTGTTTTTTATTCCTTGACACAATATGTGAAGCATTTTATGCTCCATGGAGTGAGTCTCCCATGTGAGGCAGCCATATTTAAAATATTTTTAGCAAAGATCACAGATTGTGTTGTAATGTAAAGAATGACCACTGGAGGAAAAAGACTAATCATTTAATTTCTAAAATGAGAAGTCTTTGTGAATTTAAAAATCTTTATCTTTGAGTGACCACACGTTTAATATAGGATTGTTGCTAGGATACTGGGTTGCTGATGAGATGTACAGGCCTAGATATTGACTAATAAATGGAAGGAAGTAAGGAAGTTAGCATGGCTGAAACATTTCCCCAAAAATACTCAAGTTAAGCAAAGTTGCCTGTGATAAATATTAACTATTGCTGTGCACTGTCAGAAAATTTGTCACTATGGTGGTACATTTTGCTGTTTCTGTGGTGGTACCCTAAAGGTACATATTTGTACCTTTAATTAGGGAACATAATTGTACCTTGTTTTATTATAATTGTAGATTTTAAAATTGTGTTGATTTCATATGCCCCTCTTTCATCTTCAAGACTTTTACTATGTTTTTTATATGACCCAGTTTTATAATGAAAGATTACAAACATTTATCTCTCCTTCTGGAGTAGAGAATGTAATGTACCTTTAAGGAACAAAACTGGACTTTTAAACACTGTTGTACCTTTAAAGGTACATTTACACAGTTTTTACCTTTAGTGACCAATAATGTACCTTTATAATGTATGTACCTTTTTTCTGAGAGGGTTTAAATTGATTATACTATGGAAATAAAAAAAGAGCATTGGCTATGGGGCTGGTTTAAGAGGAAATTTGGTGTCGAATGCTTAAAATGGCCTTCCTAAATGGGAATTTTCCTTACAAGGTCACATAAGGCCAAGGGAGGCAAGTTATTAAGATGCATTTAGAGTGAATTCATTATAAAATGTATTTGCTAGGTCTTTCTCTATTCCTAAAGCACAGGAAATCCTCAAACGGCAGTGGTGATTTTGTAAAGGCCTGACGACCCCTGGGTCCTATCACCAACACTGTAAAGGGATCTGAGTCTCTATGATGAACCATTTTGCACCAAACCACCCTGAATGACATGGCTGTTTACACAGTCTGTTTAATTTTGCATGAATTTTGAAAAATCAGTGGCATTTCCCATAAATGTCCTAAGCCATTCAGATTTCAAACTGCATTATGCATCCTAGCAGTAGTAAGAAATGCAAATATAACTTGTCTGTTAGTTATATTGTGACCATTAGTTAGTCCTTCACATTTACATTTACCAGAATGGAGATTAGTGTGAGCAGAAGGCCTTGGGGCCAATTGCACAAAAAGGATTAATTTCTACTTAGCTGAGAGATTTATTTAAGGGTGTTGCACATTATCCCTTAAAAGATTTTCTTACGTAAGGAAATGTGTTAAGGTTTTTGGTAGACTTTTTTTACGGGAGTAAAATTCTATTGCTTCCTTGGAAACCGTTGTTTACATGCACTTGCTGTGATACCCTTTATCACTTCTCTTGTATCAAACTTTTAAGAAAAAATGGAAGAAAAGAGGAGGAAAGATAATATTCTGGAGGAATACAATAAAAGACAGGCAAAGGAATTTGAAACTCGGTGAATGATGCGGCACGCTGTCGACTTATTGACACGAAATACCTCGTTATTACTGACTGAAAGGATCCCATAGCATAAAATCATAAAATCTGAGCATTCATTAACTGCGTTGCAGCAAGAAGAGCACAGCTGCGGAAGATAGTGTGATCCAACTCAAGACAATTAAACAAATAATGGATTCACTGCCGATCAAATCTATAATTTAAAATCAACCACTCATCATTACTAATATCTAGTGGGTTCTCCTGGTCGTGGAACACTCTACTCGGGATTCGTTCGTTTATCATCATAAACTCAGCCATATTGCAGTTAAGACCACGGGTAACGTAGATACCTTGTTAATCTTGTTGTTACGGTCTTAATTTGGTTGCTAAGGTGTTTTGTGCAATGGTTTAATGAACTTTAAGGGTTTCCTTAAGGATTAAGACAAAATCTTAAGGTGTTTTGTGCAACTGGCCCCTGAGGTTTACCCACTGTTAGCACCATACATTAGTACCATTTGGGTATTTACCACACCATTATGATAACCCATGAGCTAAGTTGAAGAAACACAGTAAACCCAAGTCTATGCTACCTAGATGTGTAATATTCTTCCACTGTTTTTTTTTCCTTCCATCCGTCCTCAACCTGTGTCTAATTCTTGTGCTGGTCTCTTCTAAAGAGGTGAAGGCATCATAAATATTCTGTTCCCTCTGCGGTCTTATCAGTAGAAACTCTTAAACCAGCACAGAGCCTGTGTGCTTCAGAGACCTGCTTTACCAGTGCGAGAACAACACTGCTGCATACCAATGAATATTAACACTTGGATGTCTCCAGCTCTCAGAAGCACTGACCCTACACACCCACACAAGAGTCTACGTATCAACAACACACTCACAAACCTATCTTCCTCACACAAAGCCCACAGGAACAAAGAGCTGCTTTTGTTTGGGTTTATATAATGCAAATGAAATATTTAGAGGTAGTTGTAATGTTCATGATAATGTACTGGATAATCATGAGCCAGACATGCTGTATATTCATACTGCTCTCGATGTTGCTCTCATGGCTGGTTTTATGTCTATGTGCGAGTCTGCACATTAATATGGTTGAAATAACAAAGCCGTTACCATGTTTTACGTTTTTATGTTTTATACTTTAGATTCCTTAAAGTAGCCACCTTTTGCTTTTATGACAGCTTTGTACACTCTTGTTGTTCTCTCAGTCAGCTTCATGAGGTCTTCACCTTGTCAACAATTAATTTGTAGGACTGCTCACCTTCTTAATGTGTCTGAGACCTAGCTCTATTTCACCAATGACTAATGAGATGTGTCCAAACTTTTGACTGGTTGTGTGTGTGTGTGTGTGTGTGTGTGTGTGTGTGTGTATGTGTAGATGAAAGGTATTTTTAACCTTGAGTTAAAGTGCAGACCCAAACCAGTGATGTGTCCAACAGAAATGATAAAACATAGTTATATATGATATGAACAAATAGAAACAAGTTTCTAAAGAGCAAGAGCTCAGAGCTCATTAGAAATGACCAGTCACCTATAAAAACCATCTTTTATTTACAAAGGCTGAAGGTGATATGTGCACCGTGGCAGATGGTTTGCCTGTTGAAGCATGTGTGTGTGTGTTGGTGGGGGGTGGGTATATGTGGGTGTTTGTTACCTCCACAATGTGCGGTGTTGGGTTGAAGCCGCAGAGATTGCAGACTTGTTTGTGGCACTGGGTGCAGGAGTTGTAGTTGGGGGCCTCGCTGGATCCTATATTAAGTTCAGTCTTACACAGTGGGCAGTTGACTTTAGGCGCCTGGCTCACTGGCTGAACCTGCTTCAGCAGAGACTGCTGCTGTTGCTGTGGTGTCTTTTGATGATGCACTGGTGACTGCTGCTGCTGTTGTTGTTGTGGCGCTCTTTGATGATGTGCCGGCGATTGCTGTTGCTGCTGAGGTGCTTTTTGTTGATGCGCAGGCGACTGCTGCTGCTGCTGAGGTGGCTTTTGTTGATGTGCAGGTGACTGCTGCTGCTGCTGCTGAGGTGGCTTTTGTTGATGAGCAGGCGACTGCTGCTGTGGCTGCGGCTGTTGCTGCATTTGCTTCTGCGGAGGGGCATGAGGACCCTGTGGAAAGCCTGGTTTGGGCCCTCCTGTTGTAGCCTTAGCATTAGCATCACTAAAGAGCACCCTGGGGCCCTGGGTGCCCTGTTGCTGACGAGCAGCTGCAGACTGGGCCGAAGGTCCACTTCCCGGGAGTGGGTCGACAGAGATCAGTGTGCTAGCCTGGTTCAAGAGGGATGCCCCAAAGCCAAACAGCTTGGTCAGGCCATCCTGTGGAGTGGAAGAGGTCTCATGGGCTGAGGCTGGTCGACGAGCCGGGGAACTCCCTGCGCTCCGGATCTGATCCGGTCGCCCTCCATGGTGGACTGGAGAACCTCGGCCAAGGTCAGGCTGTGATGGGGCCTTGGCCAGGCCTGGTAAGGGCACAGCTCCAGGGTGAGGGATACGAGGCCCAGTTTGGGACACTCCACCAGGGCCTCGCTGGCCAAATTCCCCACGTTGACCCTGGGGAACTTGGGGCCCTTGATGTTGATATCCCATTTGAGAAGGTCCAGTTTGGGTTGTAGTGCCTGTTTGAGGTCCAAAAGCCGTCTGAGGTCCGGTATGGTAAGGACTAGTGGCTCCACCTTGTCTCTGAAGGCCTGGGGAGGCTTGTGGTTGGGTTTGAGGTTGGCCCATGGGTTGAATTTTGGGATGTGGCTGGGTTTGGGGCTGGTGTTGGGGCTGGTGTTGGGGTTGAGGTTGAAGTTGTGGTTGAGGTTGTGGCTTGGGCTGAGTGGAAGGTTGGGAGTAGGGTGGGATGGGATCTGGTTTAGGGTGGTGGGACGGAGAGTGGATTTGCTGTTGGCTCTTGGAACGGGGTGTGGTCATGTCCATTCCCAGTGCTCTCTGCATCTGACAATTCAGACACAGCCACTCCTGAACCTGTGAAAACACACATAAACACACACTAAATATTCACATCCAGACAGACAACATTCTTTAACATTCTGCGATATATCACTGAATTTTGCCTTTAGAAAATTCAAGAGCAAGCTCGAAAAATAACTTTTGGCAAATTAACCATGTCAAAATCATAGGCCCAAAGTCCAATAAATAGTGCTAAAATTTAAATACAATCTTAAGTACAAAAGAAATAAAAGCAGTCTGTATGATGTCATGAGCAGATTGTATTCACACATTAAAATATAATACATATTACAAAGATGTTATATATTCTAAATTAATAGTTAATATACAATATTCTCTGCTTTATATGGTGATTATGTGACATAGCCTGTATGGCTTGTATTGTCAATAATGTTTCTCTTTACACCCTGACTGTAAATAAATCTTCATTGAAAAGGTGGGTGAGGAAAAAATCTTGCTGTTAACTCTGGATCAGGGCGGTGGGGGTATCTCTTAATTAGCGCTCTCCATCTTTCCCAAGAGAGAAACAGAAAATGCGTGCACGTGTGTGTGTGTGTGTGTGTGAGTGTGAGTGTGAGAGAGAGAGAGAGAGAGAGAGAGAGAGAGAGAGAGAGAGATTCTGAAGCACAGGACGTGACAGAAAGTGAAGTCAGCGTTTTACAGGCTGAACTTTTCAACACATATCAAATTAGCTCATCTCTCTGGTATTACCAGTTACCTCTCATACTCTCACTTTCCATTCCTCTCTCTCTCTCATGCACCCACACACACACACATAAACACTCAGCACCCACACATACACTTTCCCAAAAGCATCGTAGCATTAAGGTCACTTCAGCGATTACAGTGTGTTCTGCACTCACTCTACTCTATGTTATGATGATATTTGGGTTAAGATGCTTTCGGGAAAACTTGGCTACTCCACTTGAAGAACATTTACGGCTTAAAAAAATAATTATAATTCTTCTACTAGTGGAGGTTGTGGGTTCGATTCCCGCTCCAGGTCTGTGAGGAGTGTGGTGTGTTCTCCCTGTGTGTGTGTGGGTTTCCTCCGGGTGACTGTCTGTGAGGAGTTTGGTGTGTTCTCACTGTGTCCCAGTGGGTTTCCTTCGGGTTCTCAGGTTTCCTACCACAGTCCAAAATAGGTGGATTGGAGGAGTAGGTGGATTGGTGACTCAAAAGTGTCCGTAGGTGTGAATATGTGTGTGTGTGTGTCTGTGTTGTCCTGTGAAGGACAGGCCCCCTCCAGGATATATTCCCGCCTTGCACCGAATGATTCCAGGTTGTCTCTGGACCCACCGGAACCCTGAACTGGATAAGCGATTACAGATAATGAATGAATGAATAATACTTCTACTTTCAGTACAATGCACTTATAGCCTTATACTCCATTCCAGCTCTTCACTTTTGGAAAAGTCATATTAACATTTTTAGAAGCATAAAATAACTTGCCAGAAAAAACATGTCTTCTTTAACTCAGTGCTGGATAGTATTAATAAAACTCGATATCTCAATGTTTTTGAAACAGTATATGCCCAAGAACTTGTAGACCTTTGTTACATAACTAAATTCACTGGGACTTCTCAGTGCATCCACGTTAAATTGTCAGATGTTAAATTGTGCACTTTGTGGAGCAGCTCCATATGAGCTTAAGGTCACACTGCTCAACTCTAAGCTTGGGCTAGAGATGTATTAAGCCCCCAATACATGGGGGGGGGGGGGGGTTAAATTATTTATTTTGGACAGAGAAAATATAAACAGTAATTATGCATTAAAATGTGCAACAGTGTGTTCCCTCTAGTGGATGCTTATTTATTTTTATTTATAAAATCAGTAGAATATAAGACCAAAGTGTACCAAAATTTTTGTGTTGTGAATCTATTTGAATATTTAAAGAGACAATGCATTCTAGAATTTATTAATTTCCCCTACTCTACGGATTATCTACCAGTATATTGCTTAAACACAAGATGACAGCGATATAACAGTATAAACAACACATCACCCAGCACTACTTTAAATACAAGCTCTATTATCACTCCTTCACTCGTGATACCACTGTGATAAATGTGAGGGAGTTTCCTCAGAGCAAAGAGACAAAGAGAGAGAATAAGAGAGAGGTTTAAAGAGAGACAGAGACAGGGGGAAAGAACGGCAGGTTCAGATTTGGTCTGTCATTAATTATTTACCCGAGTTAAGAGCGGCAAGTGGGAGGCGCTATTTGCAAAGCACACATTAAAGAGCCAGCACCGTACAAACTGCATCTACAAATATGAGCCAATATGATCTGTAAACAAGCCACCAGCCTGCTTTAAAAACTCAAAGCGAAGAGGGTGTAAACCACCACACAGCCAATCTTTCCCTTTGGTCAACACTGGAGCAATACATTTAAACATAACAGCAGTATGAATGATCTTTCTTTAATGCAATATAATTACATTATACTTTCAAACGTTTTTAGTAAACTCAGCTATTATAATGTTCAGCCATTTTAGACACAGAAATTCAGTTGTGCACAAACAGATTTTCTAATCTCTGTAGAAAAAGCCTGAATACTCTGGAGCAGCTAAGCCTATGGTCACATTACCACGCTCAACGGCAGGCATCTGTTCTCAGGTATGAAGGTGCATAAACATTTGCGATGAGCTGGAGTGGAGTTGGAGTGGGTTTTGTGATTCAGAAATAATCATTCAACATCAGTGAATGAACTCTGATTAATTAAGAATGTACTCAATTTAATAGTGTAATGGTGACAGCCCTGATTTTGTTTAACCCTGTGACAGTATTTACAGTGCACCTTTTCAGGCTTGTGCACAAGTACAAGCTGAGACTGATATAAAACCACAGGAAACGGAGCAGAGCTCAGAGCAGAATTACAGAGGAGAAGGCAATGCCACTCAGACAGAACAGAATCTGACAATGAATGTTAGTGCAACAAGGCTGGCAATTTCCACTGTCTGTCACCAACAAGCATCACTGCATACTGTTCTCTCCATCTCTCTCTTAGCCCCCACCCCCCATCCCCCAATTTTCTGCAAGCTTAGGAATGTACCAGATGCCATTAATTAAAGAAAGAAAAAACATCTGATTAGCAAATTTCTAAATAACTTTTGCTTCACATGCATTTCACATTCACACAAGTCACATAACTGAGAGTGACACACAAAGACAATCACAGCTGTAAAAAGCCTACTAACCATGCTGTTTCCCCACAGATGATCCTGACCACTGAAGGACCGTGTGAAAAAAGTACAAACAAATTATGCAGTCCAAGACATGCATTCTCTTTGGAAGAAAAGCTATTGTAGCACAAACTGTGATGCCTGGTGTATTCTAACAAATGTCTATCACAGCCAGCATTAACATTTTCAGCAATTTGTCATACAGTAGCTCTTTGGAGGCACTGGACCAGATGGGCTATTCCTCTCTGTACAAGTGCACCACTGAGCCTTGGGCACCCATTAGCCTGTCACTGGTTCACTGACTGACCTTCCTTAGACGATTTTGGTAGGTACTCACCACTGCATAGTGGGAACAAGCAACACAACCTGCCATTGTACGTTGAAGATGTTCTGACCAAGGTATTATGTCACAATTTTTCACCTGTCAATGTTGCTCAGATTGTTACAGCTCCATCACCACTTTTTCTTGCAGTTTACAACTGACATACAGTGCAGTCCCGGGGTTAACAGCACACACTACTTCTTGAACAAATGAAAAAATAGCCACACCAAAGAGCACAACCACTTGTCAGGATAGCCCGCATTTGGCATAGCATTTGGGCCAGGAACCTTTTAGAATTGCTCACCTGGACTCATGAAATTGTTACATGGGGCTTTGTCACACACACAAAAAAAAGGTACTGCACAGGTACATTATTATCACTAAAGGTTTTAAACGTTTAAATGTACCTTTGAAGGCACAACAGTGGTTTTAAAGTCCAGTTGCATTTCCTAAAGATACATTAAATACTCTGCTTCAGAATGAGAGGTGAATATGTCAGCTTTTATTATAGAACTCTATAAAATACAAGAACACAATATCAGTCCTGGAGGTGAAATTGGAAATCAATACTAAAGATCTACAATTATTATAGAATACGGTACACTTATGTTCCCTAACTAAAGGTAATGAATATATACCCTTGGGAATACCACCACAGTAGCCATTTTTTTCTGAGAGTGTGTAGACTGCATAAAATTAATGTTTAATTAAGGTTCCTTGTTTTAAATCTTCAGACAAAACCTGTAAATGATTCTAAACATTGTTCACACAAATGGTACACCATAAGTATGTGACTATACTTTAAAAGTTTACACAACGAGTGGGATCCTACACCTCATCAGGTACTTTACACACTGCACAATTTTTATTTTGGCAGTTATTAAACAAATTTAATAAATGGACATGGATGCAAAAGCTCACAAATTCTCTTAAAATGTGTATAAAACATGTGAAATAATTTTATTTAGCTATTATCTAAATTCTGTCTTAAAATAACATAGTGTGTCATTAGCTTGATAATTGGCAGGCAGCACAATAATACCCCAGAAAACATGTTTTTTAACATGGAAATGTACAGACTTGTACTATAGAAATAAAGCAGTTTAAATTGGTTTGATTTAATCCACAAAATCACTCTTTCCACAGATGCCTACTCCCGCAAATCCATAGCTGAAGTGCCCTTGAGGGGGGATATAAATTTCTCTCTCCTTTTAGAAGTACCTTCAGGAATTAATGTGTGTCAAAACGTTAGCGAGGGTTAGCATGATGTAATTAGCATTGCCCATTGATTCTCGGACTCACGTTTTTCCTCACATTTTGGTGGACTCCCTTCATGAATAAAATCTCTCTGGTGACAGCAGTATAACTACTCTTCTCTTGCAAAAGTGAACACCCCTGTGAAAAGCAAGTGTGATGTGAATACACAAGTGAGATTAGCTGCTAACAGGAGCTAATGGGATTTAGGCTGAACCCAAGCACATTTGTATTGTTCTCAAAATGTCTTTTCTCTTTTGCTCAATTGAAGTGTCATTTTACATAGCAATTGATACTTTTTACTAAACCCCCATTTTTAATTAAAGAGAAGACATAGACAGGAAAAGGCAAAAGCCTCACAACTGATTCTTAAAAGCTGGACTGGCAAATAATATAAGAAAAAAAACTCACAAATAAAAAGAAGAACAGCAGCAGAAACAATACCTATTTAGCAGACTTTACACCCCTATACGAAAGCCTGTTATCTACATTATGAAAATACATTAACAAAATGAAGCAGACTAATGGTCAATTAACGCCTACAGACGGTATGATTATCCAGTAATTACACTACATCATCGCTGTAGATACAGCCATATAAACACAGTATTCGTCAACAGCTATTATGTTCTGCTGATTTATAGATTATACCCTGAAGGATCACTGTATTAGGAACACCTACGCTGTATATACACTCATTGTCTGTTTTATCAGCTCCACTGACCACACAGTAGCACTTATAAAACAGTTTTGGTTGGACAATTCTCAGTCCAGCAGTGACATTTAAGGCTTTAAAAACTCCAGCAACACTGCTGTGTCTGATCCACTCATACACTAACACATAACAACCATATCAGTGTCACTGTAATGCTGAAAATGATCCACTTCCTATATCATACCTGCCATTCTGTTTGTTGAAGAGCATGGTGAAATGGGGACATACAAAGTATGAATTTCAAAACTAGAAAGTACTCCGGCATGGTCAGTGAAGCTGTTAAAATGAAAAATGCTAATTCCTAATCTCATAAATTCTTTAGTAGTGAGTGTATACTACTCTAAAATGACACATCTGGGCCATTATTTGTTTTAAAGCATTTCAAAACATAAAGCAGATTCATTGCAGAAAATGATTGACTGCTTTTTAAAGTAACACTAGGTAAAACTAGCTTTTTTCCTCCTGGACTCCACCTAGTTTATTTCACTTCTACAGTCTATTCACTGTCCTGAAATCAAGAAGGTGGGGGAAATGAAGGGGTTGGTTTACTACCCTCCTCCAAGTTACATAGTGACATTTCTGCAGTGCTGAGCCCTGAGTAGCAACAACAGAGGCTCTATTGTCTCTATTTTAGGTTTAGATATCATTACAGCAATTTTGAAACTGTGTTCCTTCAAATATGGTAGGTAATATGGTTATAGAAAATGAAAAACATTCACCATGTGCTTCTATTACATTTGATGGTGCCTTGAAAATAGTACAGAGCAAAAGGTTATATATGCTTAAGACTTGTTTTTTTTTATTATATTATTTAAAGTATAGAGGACCACCGTAATATCCTACATGTAGGTGGTAAAGAGAATTGATCATTACTAGTACGGCTATGCCCTGCCTCCCCAGTTAGGTAGGTGTGCATGCAAACATCTCTCCTTACTCGTTTCAGCCCTTATTACCTGGTGCCAGTCACGCAGTTACCTGGCAGACATGCTGATATATATTAATGGTCAAACAGTGCTGAGGAGTGTTTAATTTTTTGTTCACTCGCCAAGAAGCTGTTCATTTAGTGTTGATTTCCATGCTTGTGATGCCTCCAGCATTCTCCTTCCTGAGGTGGCATGGTCATAGCCACAGTGAGCATGTCAAATTATTCCTGCAAATTTCTTTGAAAAACTCAAAGCTGAGTAGGTTGGCCTCCTTTTCCTCTCATCACAAGCACAGTGCTAGACAGTGCAGTTGTCAGTTAGCTGGCATAGCAGATCAGGGCAGTTAGGCTCTCTTCCAAGCTCATTGAGCTGTCCAGAGGCATTCTATGAAAAGCATTTCGAAAAGAAACAGCAGTTGGATTTATAAGTGCAGGAGGAGCCATATGCTTGCTCTTGCACTCCCATGTTGGTGTCACTGTGTGGGGAGGCTATTTAACAGGCAGAACACATACACAAGTGGGTAAGAAAAAACTATTTGTGTGTGAGAGTTTGTATTTTATTTTATTACTTTTTGGATCTTATGCTTGATTATAGGCTTGTCAGTTAATCATCAACAGAATTCAGACAATTATCAATCGAAATAATTTTTTCAGACTTTGTTTTCCTTGATTAAATTGAGCTTGTTTTAAGATAAAGAGTAAAACGATCAGTTATTTGTTTCTGTAATGGTGGCTGTTATTCTTATTGTTGTTAATTTGACCCAGAAACTCAACGTGGTGCATCAATACTTATAACACCATATCACACAACTTATTTGTATACTGTCCACAAAAAAAGTACTATCTACAATTAATAAAGAATATATTATGTTCCCTAACTAAAAGGGCTAAAGATGTACCCTTGAGGGTAACACAACAGTGAAAGGAAAAGGTACCACTACAATGACAGTTATTTTGAGAGTGTAGTTCAATTAAAGAGCTGCTTTAGAGGAAGATAACGTTGGACTGATGTGTTGATGCAAGTGCCCAAAATATAAAAAATAAAATTTGAATTCTGCTCTTAAAATATAAATTCATTGTTGCATAAACTGCTAGGTTACATTCATAGAAATACTTAATTTGGATTTTGAAGAGTTCAGTGGTGGGACAGGTCTTAATAGCTATTATCATTCAGACTGCTGAACACATTAATTCTTTTACTCTTAGTTCCCACAGAGCCATACCTGCAAAATGAGAAGTGCTTGATAACAAAGAATGTAGTTTTATTATTGATATTCACTCCAGCCTGAGAGTCTATAGATGTGTATATGGGTATTTTTGCATACGACTATCATATATATATATATATATATATATATATATATGAGTTCATGTTCATTAATGGGGTACTGATGCATTACTCACCTGTATAAGATGATTATAGGATAAGTGAGTGAAATTGTCATTAGCAAAACCACACACACACACACAATCAGAAGAAAACAGTCAAAGAAAGAGCTCATTATTCACTCTGTCAGTGAAAAGGCTAGGAAAATCATACTGGCAGGCTTTTAACAAAGCTGCCTATCAAAGTAGGAGTGTGTGTGTGTGTGTGTGTGTGTGTGTGTGTGTGTGTGTGTGAGAGAGAGAGAGAGAGAGAGAGAGAGAGAGAGAGAGAGAAGGCAAACCCACAATGAGCAAGGCTTGCTTTCTCCTGCAGGCAATTACTGTTATTATGATATTATTATTAACTCTGCCTCATGTTTTCATCTGTTTGCATTTGATAAGCTTAAATTTCAGGGGATAATGTTGTTTTCAGGATGGGAAATAAGCAAACGATGGTCAATCAGCTGAATCAATCAGACAAAACTGTGCAAATGCAAATAAATAAATAAATAAAATTTAAAAAATAAATTCAAAAAATGGGGTTGGCTAATGGTAACAATGTTAACATTAAATTTAAACACAACTACAGCAACTGTCTCACTATAATCAGGTGATGTCACATTCATGGCCGTAAAGGGAACAATATTAGCCACACACAGTTGATTTTTTTCTTGTATCATATTGAATAGTATTCTCTAGTACTTTTTAGTTGAAATTGTGGGTTGTAGAGAGAAACCTTGAAATATAAAAAGGAATGAGGCTACCTTTAAAGTTAAATACGAGAAGTTAGTTCTTATCTGGAGTAAATACTCTGATAAAGAAAAGGACAATAGGAAAAGGAGCAGTGAGCTGGCACTTTATCCATTGTAATTTATTGCCATGTACAGTATACTGACACTGCAATTTAAAAATACCTTATTTTTATTAATTTCCTTTTTATGTATTGTTCACCTTCCATTATGAATGCAATGTCAGAATGCAATAAAATAATCTACACAAAGTTTTTTTTTTTTTTCAGGGAGTGACAACTACATATGCAAAGTTGTTTTGGTCAACTAAATGTTTTCTCTCTTATTTTTTTTCAGCTGCTGTTGTCATCTGTTCTCGATGGGCTGTGTGGACCACTGCTGGGACAAAAACTTCAAATTGAGTGCAGCCCTGCCTGCCCTGCCAATCGAGCATATCAAGTGCTCCTGCCGAGAACAACAAATGTTTTGTGGCTGAGGAGTAAACTTGCTGCTCTTTTAGTCAAACTCATGCAAAAACTGGCATAGGCGCATAGGAATAGAGAGTGTATTTACTACAAAAAACATCCAATGATGCACAATGGAATACCTGCTGTAGTGTTTACAACTGTATATATTTTTGCTGAACACAATTTATTTAATTGTTTCAGTTTTACTCGAATACTACTGTGATCTTATGAGAATCTACCATTCTGATAATATCATAGTATAGATTTTGTTGTAAGTAAACATGCTAGACTAGTGACTATGTACCAAATCTACACTGCCCTTATCCCCCATCACCACCATATTGTCATGTATTTGCTCGGAACATGAAGGTCCTATTAATTAGCATGAATTAAAAATCCATTAACTGGTTGATATGTTAGTAAATGTTATTTTTCATGGAGAGTTCAACATTTTTCTGAAGGTCTTCAACTGCAAAGCTTTTTACATGAAAACAAGCTTCTGAAAATAAGCTACAGCTGCTCCAACACTATGAAGCAGAATACACCAAACATACACTCTTGGCAAAAAGAGGTCTTTGACTTATAACAGAGACCTTGTTTGGTGTAAAATAGAACCATTTTTTAAAAGGAACCAAGGAGCAAACAAATGATTTGCTTTCTATATTCTTTTTTAACCTCACACCTAGTGGTCTGCATTTATCAAACTGTGCCCTAAACCTATGTTAAGAATGGCTGTGCCATATGGAGAACCATTCTATGGAGAATAAACTGGTTCATTCATGTGAAGCGCACTAATATTCACTGTGAGATGAAAATCAGAATGCTTTTTATTTTCTTAATGTGACACTTTGGAATGAATCAGCACATTTAGGCCAAAAAAACATGGTTTTATCCATGTTAATTTATTTTTGGACATGATTTTATCAAGATTTGAATGAATAGTAAAAAGTGGACTGTATAAAATAGTGACGTTATTAGTTAATGTAAGTTTTCCATACACTTAGGCTTTCACCTATGTAATCACAAGTTGTTTTCTTAATGAAATATCATGAATATATAAGAATACTGTATGTTAAATAATATATCATATAATTAATATGACTTAAGATATGAACCAACTAGATAAAGGACCTCCATTTTGATTGTAGTAGACCTACAGAATGTTCTAGGCAAGTCTGGGAACAAGTGGTTGGTGTGGTACAGTGGTAACACCATTGGCTCCCATGTGAGATACATGGGTTTGATTCCAGGTCTGGGCAACCAGTTTATGCTACACCAATAAGAGTCCTTGGGCAAGACTCCTAACACTGCATTGGCCTACCTGTAATACCAGTAACTTTGTAAGTCGCTCTGAATAAGAGCATCTGCCAAAATGCCATGAATGTAAATGTAAGTTCCACAAACCATACTGTCTTTTCTTGATGAGCATATACTGAAAGAGTAGTATCTAGACAGACATTAATACCGTTTTGGCTTGGTGCTCAAGCACATTGGCTTATATATGAAACAATGATTGCTGCAAGTTATTGCTGTTGTACTTTTATAACATTAAAAGCCTTTGCCACAAGTCTCACCATCTTGAATTACTGCTAATAAAACAATGTATCAGTGACTCAGAGGTTAAAGTCCACAGTGTCAGCTCTAATTCAAAAGTAATTACATCTATATTGTATGAACCATATAGGAATTAAAGGCCTTTTAATACACAGTGCCTCCATTTCAGAATGCCTTAAGTAAAAAAAAAAAACATAATAATTTCTGGTTGACTTTCAGACCTTCTTTTTTAGAAGTAATGTGTTACGTGTTTTGACTGTAAATATTAATTACTTCACCTAACTCTCACTCATATTTCCTTCCTTCAGTGTGGTGCCACATTTAAAAGTTGAGTGAATAGAAACGCATTGTTCTTATTTCATGCCTCACATGGTATATGACACTTACATTCTCTTGGTAACGTAGCATAACCTAAGGCTATGGAGATATCCAAAATATGCTTAAAAAGCATATGGCGGTGTAATTTGTCACAATAATGATAAATATTATCACATTGTCAAATTTCCCACCACTGCTGCCAGTCATCAATTTCACTGAGAAGTGAGCAGGCCTGTATTTTGCATAGGAAAGGCTGGGTCAGCAGTTTGAGCTATGTATATTCTTTCTCTCTCTCTCTCTCTCTCTCTCTCTCTCTCTCTCTCTCTCTCTCTCTCTCTCTCTCTCTCTCTCTCTCACCTGAAATCAATAACGAACCTCAGCTGAATCCACAAAGGAATCACATATCTCCTTTCTATTGGTCTCAAAGTCTTACACTTAAATCAGGAGACAGATATTATGCAAACATATTCATTCTGACCTAAACTAAATTCATCTGAACTCTGAGTCGTTCTGTAATCTGTGTAATATCCTAAAAGTAATCCTGTTGTATTTTTGTATGGGAAAATACATTCTTGAAAATCACTGAAATAACATGCATTTCTAAC
The DNA here is from genome assembly GCF_029633855.1 of Hoplias malabaricus. Taxonomy (NCBI): domain Eukaryota; kingdom Metazoa; phylum Chordata; class Actinopteri; order Characiformes; family Erythrinidae; genus Hoplias; species Hoplias malabaricus. The sequence goes on from NC_089813.1 coordinate 16,370,330, forward strand.
TTGAATCTGTGAATACAGAGTACACAAATTAGCCAGAACATTATGATCACTTCCTTGTGTCCATTCTCCCAGCTCCACTAACTATACACACACTGTGTAGATCTACAGTCCATCTGTTCCACTGCATATTTTCTTTGCCCACTTTCACCCTGTTCTTTACTTTTTAGGACCCTTACAGGACCACCGCAGAGCAGGTATGATGTAGGTGATGGATCATTCTCAGCGCTGCAGTGACTCTTACGTGGGGGTTTGTTGGTGGATGCTGGATCAGACACAGCAGTACTGCTGGAGTTTTTAAAACCCTCAGATTTACTGCTGAACTAAGAATTGCCCACCAAACAAAAATATCCAGCCAACAGCATCCTGTGGGCAGCGTCCAGTGATCACTAATGAAGGACTAGAGGGCGACCAACAAACTCTGCAATAACAGACATTCTACTTTCTGTGACATTACATCTACAAGATGGACCAACAAGGTAGATGCATCTAATAGAGTGGACAGTTGAGAGAATAGAAACAAGGAGGTGGTCGTAATGTTATGGCAATATATATATATATCTCACTATGCACATCAAGCATGGGGCAGACGCTAGTTACGTTAACTGAAGCATATGCAATTAAATACAATTTAGATGGACTGGATCATTTCATAATTTTATTTCTCCTCAAGTTTATTTATTGTATTCAAACACATTTCAGGTATTTAATTAATGCTTTGATTTTTGTAATTTTGTCCTATTGTAATTTAATTCTATTACACTGGGGCCAACATGTATTGCTTTACACTTGCTCACACCTCTCAATTTTTGATTTTTTTTTTTATGTAATTGTATTTATTGGTTTGTCTAATCTTACATTTTATTTATTTATTCATTTATTTAGGGAATGGAAGGTGTGTTTCAATTCAGGTTTACAAACTAGTAAAATGAACAAAGCACAAAGGATTGTGATGATCCTTTGATCCTTCAAAAAGTGGCAATAATTTTTAAACAAATATCTGCAGATACCAATATCACTGTATATCTGAGGTAACTTCCAAATGTTAAAATGCAAAGTAATGAGCAGCCCTACAACATATAGGAAATAACTGTTGGTTCTGACAAGAGAGAGAGAGAGAGAGAGAGAGAGAGAGAGAGATTGAACAACACTGCTGGGGAAAGTAGATCCTGTCATTGTGAAAAGGCTTCAGACACAGCGGTACAAAAGATAGCCAGTTATCACAAAGAGCCAGTACAGTCTTGGCCTTTTGCAATCTCCCCCCTGCTACTCAGTCTCTCTCTCTCTCTCTCTCTCTCTCTCTCTCTCTCTCTCGCCTAGAAATATTTTGTGTTTGTGTGCGTGTGGGTGGATGGCTTGCTTTTGCTGCGTGCAAATACCAAGTGAATCACACCTGTGTATGTATACAGTAGCATCCCATATGTGCGCTTGGGCATGTGGCGTGCTTTTGTGTGTACATTATGTAAGTCAAAAAATTAGGATCATACTCAGATTAGGCAGTGGGTGTGAGTATGTATTTGTATCTGGGCATGTAATAGGCTTTTGGAGTGTATGCGGGTGCTGAGTGAGATGCTGTGGCTGTGAGAGGTTAGAAGCATAACTTTGAAAATGCTGCCGCTGTGACTATTACATTTGGCCTCTTCATTGTCTAGCTTTAGTATTATTAATTAATGACTTAATTAATCATAGTCATTGAGATGTAATCAGTTATTTAGGGTGGTTTAATGTAAAAAAGCTGGATTGTACAATGCAGCAGATAGGATCAAGAGGTTTGTGATGTGCAAATTTCTACAACAATCCCAACCAAAGTAATCTATAAGAAATACATTTTCTTTTTATACTTTAGGGGCAAAAACTGACCTCTATGTCATGAATTATAATATACAGGTACTTTTATTTTAATCATACACAAGATAAGATGTAAAATATCCATTAGAGCTTCACATAGGGCCCACCTTACACTCTTCCTACCGACAGCCACAAAATTTCTATAGTTTCAGTCCTACAGCTACACCTTAAGGTTGCTGTGGCCGTTTATGATCTGATCAGCAACAAGCTACCCTTAACATCTACGGTTACTCACTGAGCCCATCACATGAGTACCACCCACTGTATCACTAGCTGTTCACAGGGGTCATCAGGTAGGCACCTCCCCTCGTCAGTGTTTCACTGAATTTAACCCACGACACCTCCAGAAGGCTCAACAGTGAAGTATAGCGTCCCAGACCCACCCCACTCCAAGCTAGATTTACAGTCTTACCTTACCCTTAAGTATCAACAACTGTAAATCCACACTGGCCTCCCTGGTGACTAAGGCTGTACCTACTGGCACCGTTAATGCATACACAGTATAAAGTAACACTCAGTATGATTCAGTGTTTTTGCTCCTGGGCTTTTACAGCACATTCACTGTCATGAAATCAAGGGAAATTGCGAGATTTCCTACCTTTCTCCAAAAGTTACATAATGCATTTTCTGTAGTACTAATCCCAGATTAGTCTTCTCCCTATTACAGGTCAGTTGAGCATCACAATTTGAAGCTGTAAATTTAAGTTTAAGTGTTCCTATAAGATATAAATGTTAGGTCAGCAATGCAGCTTTAAAAGGCATTAAACTTGCCATATGTCTGGTTCCTATTACTATCACTGTGTATTACTGTATACTGTCATTGAATTTCACATTAAAATATTAATTACTTTCATGTACACCTTAAGCACATACTTAAGTGCAAATCTGAAAAAATATGGAATTATTCTTTAAAGGCAATGAATCAGAGAGATTCTTGCCATACATACAATTTCTCATCGGATGATGGTCTATCCTTGGCTGCAGGATTGGCCAGGTCCCAAGGGGCATGTTTCTGGCTCTGATTGGTTCAGAGCAATGTATAAATTATAATGCGGCTGCTCAGAATAGAAGTAAGCCAGACTAGTGGTCAAAACCGTGGGGAACACAGTTATCCTTGTTGTGCACAACACAAATGAATGAGTTCTCGTTTGGACAGCCACTGATTAGTGAGTACCAGCTCAATCAAAGCCTTTTTAGGCACCCTCGTTTTCATCCTGTTATTGAAAAGCTATTATGTGAGAGTATGACACAAAGCCAAATGGACAAACACAGCCTCTCTCTCTGTCTCTCTCTCTCTCTGTGGAAACACAATATCAAATACACACACATGCTGCTTACATCTGCATCTGTGTTTACTAACTGTTATTTCTCTGTCCCTCTCTCTTAATCCACTACAGTGGCCAGGAACCAACAGGAGAGATGCAAATTTTGAACTCAGAGCCATTCAATTACATTACAATTCTACAAGAAATAATTCAGTCCACTGACCATACAGAAGCTCTTTTTCGTTCTACAAGTTTACACTGTCCATATGCTGTCCAAGTCCATATGCTGTTCTGCATACTTTGTTTGATTCTGCAATCTCCGCACATGCATCCACTTTCTTTCACACCAAATGAGACAAGCTTGGGGCCAGAGGACAAGATGATGTTTCAGCGTAGAATTTATATATGGGTTTCTCCTTGAATAATTTTGACGCAGCAGCAGATTTTCCAAAGAAGTCCTGAGTCCATATGGCTATATTTATCACAGGGTCATGACAGAATCTCATGCAATGACTTATGAGGGCTTGAAGGTCACACTCATTCAAAACTGGTCTCCAGCCTTGATTTTCACTTACTGAGATTTCTCCGAACCAATATTATGTAAAAACCTTAATCTGTTGTGTGTGTGTGTGTGTGTGTGTATGTGTGTGTACACATATACATATATATATATATATACATATATGCACACACACACACCCCTACACAGTGCAGGTAATTGTATTCTCTTCTTCTTTTGATGTGATTTCTGATGCAACATCTCAGTGCCAGCCAAGCCCACCTGGGTAACCAGCATGATTAAATTGGCACTGTGGCATATGGGCATACAGATATACCTGAAAGCTGGCACTCGGGAATGTGACAACCAGAGTGACCAGCATGTGAGCTCAGCTGGACAATTCCTCCTGCTAAATTAAGGCATAATCCCGGAAAGACAACGCAAGGGTCATTCAGAACAAGTTCAATACATGCTGTACTTCCCAATAATTTTTTTGTATAGTTAACATAATTCTTTAATTATTTGTAGCCTGTGCTGAACATTTCTGCTCTGCTTTATTATTGAAATGAAAAGAACTCTGTTAACATTTAACAATTATTCCCCACAGACAGACTTCACAGCAGATGGACATTTTCAGCAAAAAACACTGCTTAATACTTACACTGTGTGTCAAAACCTTGTGTTTCATATTTCTATTATGTATTACCAAGTTTGTTTAACATGTAATTTTTGTATTATTTTATTTGATTTTTTTACTTCAAGGCTGCTTTTGTTTTGCATTTCCAAATCCCATTTCCAGAAAAGCTGGGACATTGTGCAAAATGTCAATAAAATAGAATTCAAATATGTGCAAATAATTTAAACCTTATTTTTATTTGAAAATAGTATTTCACCATCTGCAGTATATAATATCATTAAAAGATTTACAGATTTCTCTATTTGCAAGGGACAGGCCCCAAAAGCAGTATAAATTAGCTGGATGTGATCTTCAGGCGGCACTGAATTCAAAACAGATGCATTTCTTTAGTGGACGTCTTTGCAAGAGCTCAGAAACAGTTCCAAAACCACTGTCCCGTGAACAGAGTGTATTGCTGAATCAACAAAGGCAAGTTAAAACTCACAAACACAAAGAATAGACCATATGTAAACAGGATCCAGAAACACCGCCACCTTCTGTGAGCTCAAGCTCATTTAGGGTGGACAGAAGTAAAGATTAAAAATGTCTTGTGATACAATAAATCTACATTTTGAAAGTCTTTGTGGAAATTATGGATGCTGCGTCTTCCGGACAAAGAGGAGAGGGGCCATCTGGATTGTTATTAGCCCACAGTTCAAAAGCAAGCATAAGCATCTGTGTCGGTATGGGGAGGAATTAGTGCACATGGAATGGGGGACTTTCACATATAGGCATTTTTAAAGCTGAATCTTATATGGGTATCGGAGCACCATGATACCAATATCAATACCTACTATTCCCATATTGATAATCAAGAAGCCAAGCCCACAAACAACACATTTTATCAATATTACAGAGTTACTTATCGATTTACATACACTGCTGATTCAAGGCACTTTACTATAGTGTCTTTCAAATTAAAGATTGCAGTGCAGACATTACATAAATTCACAGTATGAAACCACAAACAGACTAAGAGAATATAAAATAAATAAAAGCAAAAAATTACATTAAAAAACAAAACAAAACTGAAATGCTATGTCTTTAACGAGTCACTGCAGTATAAAAAAATAGTTATAGTTATTTGGGCATGCACACTTTCTCAGAGAGAGCCCTGTGCGATCAAACCATCATGAATGAAAAGAAAAGAAAAAAAAATCTAATCAGCTAACATTCTACAGTGGTTGCTATAGCAACATTGATGGTCCAATGGTAAGATGCGTATACAGTCACACCCCAAGTCACAGCATATGTGATATGTGCAGCCACACACACATACATACATACACACACACAGAGAGAGAGAGAGAGAGAGAGAGATTTAAATAGCTCTTGGGTCTGGATCCATGTTAAATGGTTTGGAAATATGCAAAAGGTTCCCTCTGACTCCTGACACAAAATTATGTTTATGTGTGAGACAGGACAACAGAGTGGGTAACAGAGGACTGTGCTTGTGTGTGTGTGTGTGTAATTTGTTCACATTAACAGCTAAATTGCATTGCTTTGTAATAATATGTTTGAATGTGAATGTATATTTCTGCCTCTGCTGCATGCCTCCGATTAAACTCTGTTATAGGTGCATATGGTGCACCAAAGTACAAAGAAGCGTTACAGTATGCAAATATATGAGCAACACCTCTGTACTTTAGAGTGATTGAGATTTATCCAATATAGCTGTATCATCCAAATTCAGTACCTGACCTCACTAATGAGCTTGTGGCTGAATGCGTGGAAATAAAGTGGGACTGATTTCATATTAATGTTTCATTTCAGATAAAATATCAGCAAGTGTCCACAAACATTTGGCCATAATGAATACCTTAGCACATTAACTACATCTGGGATAAGGGGGTATTTGTGAGGTAGGGTAGAGTAGGCTAATAGCATAGAATTGATTTAGAATTATAATCCTCTACCACTGAAGCTTACTAATACTACACAGTCATATAAACTGTAAGTTTGGCAAAGGCTACTCATGTGAAACATAGACACTAATACACTGCTGAAAGTGGGCCAGCATACATCAAAAGAATTAACTTTGCACTCACACTCTCAGCCCACACTCTCTCTCTCACACACAGAGAATATAGTCTAATTCATTTACTGTACTGCAGTACATTCTTCAAAAGTTTTTGACATGGAAATCCCCATGGAACAGCTTGTGCTTCATTAATCTTCCCATTCAGCTTTAACTAAAATGTGCTTGGGCATAATTATACACATACACACACACACACACACAGACACACACAGTGGTGACAGGAACTACTGTATATTTTATAAATTGCCAATGACTAATAAATAAGTACAATTTTAAATATTTCTTAACGTGAAAACAGGAAATGTGCTTTTATCTTCATTGCACTGCAGTACAATCAATTTGAACTGTGCATTTAATCCACCTGTGGTAGTAAATATGCACCCACACAGTGAACACCCGAAGTGGTGGGCAGCCACCTCAGCACTCAGGGAGAAGTTGGGGTCAGTGCTTAACTCAAAGTACTCTTTTTTTTTCTGCTGGTCCTGGGGAACAAACTGGCTTTTGCCCTAGCCTGTTCTTCTATCTTTCAGGGCACAGCTCCCCTGTAAGTTAGGGCATTACTTCAAAAGAACAACGTGCAAACAGATTTCAGGCTTCAAGATGGCTGCTACTGCTGACTTTAGCCATGCCATGTACTTTGTCCACAATTAAAGATATTAGCAGCTAAACAATACTGTTGCAAGTACTTGGACAATTGAATCTTTTGTAAATACAAAATAAGATCACATACCGTATGTAGTCCTAGAGATGGAAGTTTAGAGTCAATTACATGCAAAATATTCACATAAAGTAATGAACAAAAACAACATCTTTTCCCAAAAAAAAACAAGTTTTCATGAGTAGTACTGTAGGCGTCTTTGCTTGTTCAGTTCTAGTTTTTATGGTACCTATAGCATATCCTGTAATTCAGACATTGTAGAACCAATGACAGTGTTTGTAAACAATGGTGTTGCAAACAACAAAATGCACAAAAAACTGCACAATTTAGAACAGTAATATCAAAAGATTGATTAAAAAGGCAGACCAGTTTGGAGCATTATATTTTACCTACTGAGAAAAGTGGGTTTTTACATGTTTCTTCTCTTCTAATGATGCACACAAAATTTAAAACTGGCACTATTTGGGGCATTAAGTTTACACTAAACTAGTCTCACATTGCCAGACTCTCCTGGGAGAGTTTGGTACTTTGTGCCACATAATAAATTACCAAGTAGAATCAGTCAATGCTATATTGGCCTGAAGTATAGACAGAATTTATCTCAGTTACAGATGCTCCAGAACGAGGCCAGTACAAAATGATGCAAGGAAGTGTGTAGAGTAGAATGCAACTGGCAGAATCCTGACAGGGTTTTCAGGTTAATGCACTAAATATATTAGACTCTCCATCTATGCGTGGGTAGAGTGTCTGTGGCTAAGACTGGCACAAAGCACTCTCAACACTAATCAAAATTAAGTTTGGAAAAAAACAATGATCTTGCCTGTACATCAAAGCCTTGCATTACTCTGATGTCATTCTTTCTTTTGAAGGTACCGCTGCAACCGCATTTCATTATACATTCAGCATTAGTCAGCAATTAGCATGCCATATCCTGAGAGATCTGTGAATGGTTTTGGATTGCTTTGTAGTGTGCAAGCCTTCCTGTATTCTTCCATGATTAATTGGATGATTAATTAGTTGACTCAGCTCTGAAATTCTTTGTGTATATACTGCCAAATTACTCCATTCAGTGGTCAACATCATCTGAAAATATTATCATGGTTGGGTTTTGGTCAATTTATTATAAATATTTATATATTCATAACAAATATTCTATTTTTATAATATATACATTTAAACATTTATTTATTATCAGATTATAAATAGGATTTTGCGATAATAGACAGGCCTTTAACATGTTTCTGTGGTACATAATGCAAATAAGATAAGGGTGGTGGGAGTGAAGTAATAGCACTGTCCTTCTACCTCAAACCTCAGCTGACCCTGGGTTCTGGGGATAGCTGCCCACTGTTCCTGGTGTGTGTTCACTGGCCATAGTGCACTTCAAAAACCTGTATTTCCATTCTTATTACGTTTAATTTACTACATCATTTTAAAACAGCAGCTGTTCTCCACATTGTGAAAATGTCATGATGAATGGACCAACAGAAATGTTCCAAAATGATTTGGAATAAAATATTTTACATTGACCTCTATTCATTGATAAGACCCTTTTCCTTCTTATGTAAAGTTACTGTTTTGGAGATATGTGTTTTTCATTGGACAGTGATGATATGATTACTATCAAATGTGGAAGTCTATCAATATTTTAATCCCCATGTAGTGATGACCTGCAGTAAAATGTGTGTGCATGCCTGGCCTCTACACAGATGAAAGTTTATTGTGTACTCCTCTGTCCATCAGAGACCATACCCCAGAATCAGCATTACATAAAGTAATAGCTCTAGTAATATTACAAATAAAAATGCCCTGATTAAATTCGCTACCACTGCAAATTTCTTTTTGCAGTTACTGAGACATCCGGGTTTAACAGTGTTTGCTCGGTTAAGGATATTATTTCCATTCAATATGAACATTCCTTTCCTTTCTGTGGCTTGAAATCAAACTCTTCAGCTGCAGAGGATGAAGCATCTGGCTTGCATTTAGAAATAGAAAGGCTTTTAATGCATCAGCAAGTCATACTGCATACATTCTACCAAAACTGAAGACACTAATACTCATAAATATGCAATGGTCAAAGTCTCCTTAAAGGATATTGTTCAAGCGAGAGCCTGAAATATTCACTCTAAACATAAATGATTGACTCGTGAATTTCTTTTGGAATTCATCACATACTTCAGGCCTAAAACATTTAAAAGAATATTAGACAAATAGAATAAAAGAGTCTCTTTTCCCAAAGTATTGATGATTGATTGATTGATTGATGCCCATTATATTGCTTTTTTTTCTTACACTCAAATAGATTATGAAGAAATGAGGCTAAATAAATATCAGAAGCACGCTGACCAAAAATAAATAAATAAAAGCAATCATCACATTTGTTTTCATAGTTTTTTCGTGTTCCTTCCTAGCAAATGAACAAATCCAAGATATGACAAAACAATTGTTTTTAATTATTAATATTTATTATCGTTATTTGAATTAATGCCAATTTTATTTCAATCAATTAGAGAAACATTTTTAGGAATCGCTCAAATGCTGGCACAAATTAAATACCTAAATTAATCTTTAGTTAAAAGGGAGCACATACAGACCTTCACAAGCTGTTGGACTCAACAAGAGACCTGTCAACTGAAAGGATTTTTAATTTCTCTAAGAAGGATATCAAATTTGCAGTGTCACAAATAATGATGACAATCAGCTTCCTGTAAATGTGACACAAATATATAAAAAACTGGAAGGTTATAAAAGGCAAACATATGGGTAGACCATGGAAGATATCTAAGTGTTAAAACACCATGCCATGAAAATAGAAATTGCACAGTCCTAAATATGAAATAAACATGAAAACAAATGAGCACAGACAGGAGTCAGTTGTGACAGAACTGTAAGAAATTAGCTGAATGAAATATTATCGACAGAAAAGCCAAATGAATAAAATGTATGCAAAACATCCAAAACTCCTGACGATCTATTAATACATTACAAAATTGTTCATAAGATGTACTTAAATTATTAGATCTCCTAATTGCGACTTATGCACACTCAATGTTTTGGGATCATTCACACATGTATATTGGGACTGCCCTGAGGTCATCAGTTTGGAAATGGATATCTTTAACCACAAGTGACATCCTCAAAATTAGAATCCGGCATTCACCAGTATTACTCTTACTCAGTGATGACTCTTCCTTAGACCTGTCTTTACAACAGAAATGTATTCTATGGGCTGGGCTCACTACCGCCAAGAAAATGTTGGCCCTGAGGTGGCAACCACCGCAATCTTTGTAGTGGCGGAAGTGTGCTAACTCCTTACTCGATATTGTACTCATTGGAAAGATCTGTTGCTCATAAGCATGCCGCCAACCTTAAAAACATTCCAGGCATGGGATGTGGCATACATTGTAGTTAAAAAAAATGTGCAGTGTGATTGACCCCATTGTGTGTGTTTAAATAAGTATATGGCGAGAGATCCTGGGTGGTTTGATGGGAGTGATATCCATGTCGCTTAGCGGAGGGCAATTGAGCAGTTTATAGAGACTCTAATGTATACTTTATGATATTTGTATGGGTTTTGTTCTAAGAAAAACACAAAATGATACATAGGATGTATACCTATATATATATATATATATAGAAAAGACAAATGAAAATAGGCACTAACACCTAAGAAGATGAAAACAAATTTACAGTCGGCTAAAAAGAGGCAACGATGGTGGCAGAGAGTGATAAGTCATGAGTCAAATCTGTGGACCAAGCACTGTCCAAAGCAGAGGTGCAGGAAGCTGCACCTAGGCCAAAACTCCTGCCTCCTCTGTCTCTCCAGCATATGTCTGCTAACTTTGACAAGGTTAAAGTTGTCAGCCATGACAGCACTAAGCATGTTATTTGGCATCACTGTCAATGTCCTCAGGCTTGTAGAAGGAGCGCGAGGGAATAGATACCATCCACGTTGTCCTTTATTTCTTCACCTTCCTAACTTTGCAATATCTGCTTGAGTAGAGAAGGAATGTGGGAATCCATGTGCATGAGGTCCCCCTAGGTAGGCGAAGAGTCATGCTGGGGGTCTTATCTGCATAGGCCTTAACCAGCAGGGAGACAACAGCCAGCTCTTCTGAACCACTGTTGGCATGCCGCAGCAAGGAAACAGCTATCGAGGCACAGCTAACACTTTCTGAACTTGAAGAACACACATGCAGGAGATACACATGGGGTGAGGGTCACAGGCTGAAATCAGACAACCTCAGATCAACAGGCACATGCGGATTGAGTCACGTGTCCTTGAATGATGCCATCTTCTGGTTCTCTTTTAACACGGACAAAGACAACAACCAACAAAGACACTGTGCAAAAAAACTCAAGTTCAATAAAAAGTCAAAAATTCATCTGAGGGCAGTAAGCTGTATCAAGGAAGTAGTGAAAAGTCAAAGTCTTCATGGAAAGTGAACAAGAATGTCTGTTTTGAGAGCTGGTCCCTTTAACATAAAGGGCAGTCTGTAAAATCTCTGTAGAACAACAATGATGAATAGAATGCATTGCACAGGAGCACAAGCTAAGCGTGAGCTAGAGAGTTATGAAGTTCCTAAGCATTCAGAGATTTCATTATTCACAATCATTAGTCAGCAATTAGCATGCCAAATCCTGAGAGATCTGTGAATCGTTTGGAGTTGTTTTGTTTCCATGGTGAATTGGCTGATTAATGGTTTGAAGCAGCTCTAAAACTGATGGTGCTGCCAAATAACTTAATTCAGTGGTCAGCATCATCTTCATCTATAAATGCAATGTCATAGTTTGGCCTTTATAAATGAAAGTATAAAATTTGTCTTATGGTATGAATATCAGGTTTAATAAAAATGATCAATATGATCTAGCAAATTACAGACGGCGGAACTGTGATGCCTAGATTGATGAAGCCCTATTCCAAAGCCTTTGGTACAATTTAACCTCAAATTGAGAAGGTGACCACAAATAAAATAAAATGAGAGTACAACTTGCAAATTGTGGGAGCAGGTTAAGAAATTAAACTCTGAAGTTTAGTAAATATATTGAGTTTGACAATATGTACATCTTGTGTATGTATTGTGACAACCTCACATCTTTGTAAGTGATATTTTATTTATATATACATAAAATGAGCAAACAACTCATATTATGCTTTTGAAAATGGCTCAAATTGTAACATTAAATTTTATTGGTTTATGTCAATTCATAAAAAATTGACTCAACAACGCAAACCAAAAATGTTTTTTGATAATCAAAAGTGAAATTTTACATCAATTCATAACTCAAACACACTTCATATGAACTTCTGCCCTATTACCATATTATTTGCCCTTTTTGCAGGTTACCTTTAAGCAATAAAAGGCTGGTGTTATGCAATTGTGAAGGCCATATCTGAATTAGTATAGAACCTAAATGCACTGGGAACAACCTAGACATTTACCCTGGAGTTCTAATGTCATTGAGAATAACCATAATTACCTGACTTGATATGAAACCTTGAACTTTGAAGCAGAAAGACAGCGAGGAAGACGGTGTAATGTACAGTGTGAGAGTGAATGAGTGAGTCATCTGACACACAGTCAGAGCTGCTCAAGATTGAGGCACGAGGAGAAGAAGCTGTGCAGAGCGACAAAAAGCTAATGAAGGAAAATGTCTCTCCATTAACACCCTAGTGCTAGCGTCATCGCTAAAATTAGCTCAGAGGGCACAACACCAAACAATTGGAGGGAAGTGGTCTTTACTCGGGAAGCCTTCCATCACCTCACTTTCGGTCTCTATTACACGTAAGCTCCTGCTGTCTGTCTCCACTACACATTAGAAAGCATAATGGAAATGACACACAGAGTTGTATATGTAACCAAGCTGACAAATGTCTATATGAAAAGAAGGCGCATATAGAAGAAGGCTTTAAAAACCTTATTACCATCACGCTTTGTCTCTCTATTCTTTGCTTTCCATTCTGGTCTTGTGCTTTGTCTTGTTCTTTCCTGTCATGTGCTCTGTATTGGTTTTTCTCTAACCATGTGATTCTCACTTCTCATGTGATCTCTTGCCACGCCCCCTTCTGTGTCATGCGACAGTTGTTCACATGTATCTTTCATGACTGGTGTTCAAGGTTGTTATCTCTCTGTAAACTCTGTTCCTTTGTCTCTGTCTTGGTCATTTTATGAGCTTATATTGATAATTGTGTGTTCCTAGCCTAACATTGTTCATTGTCTGTTCTCTGCCTTAGTCCTGTATTAGTTTCCAGGTTCTGCTCTGTCTCTGTTTAGTGCATAATTTTGTGTTTATCTCTGTTTAAAATTAGTTTAGTCTTGCATCATTGTGTAAGTATTAAATTCCACATTGTACCTACATCTCCCTCTTCCTCTTTTGTCACTATACCTCAAGCTTTACAATAACAGTGGGATCCATATATTCTGTATGATATGAAACAATGTAAAATGGGGTTATCCACATAACAGCATTTTGATAAAAGGAAGCATCAGAAAAAAACACAATGGGGATTTTTTTTTTTTTTGTAATCTATCTAAGTCTGAGGACATGGTATAAAATTATTCAGATCTCTTACATAGATAGCAGGTGCTTCAAGGGTTGTCCTGCCTCCTCAACTAAGTCTCTTCAGTCACAAGTGCAAAGAAATAAAAAGCACTGATTAAATATAGTGAAAACAAAAAAACAAAAACAGAACAAAAGTGATTAAAGCTGGCTTTTCTGTTCCTTGCGCCTCAATCCAGTGTTTGAAATGAAACAGAGGCTCTTTCTCAGGTGTGGCTAAAACTGGTCGTTCTGAACATGCCTCTTTAGACAGAGTAAAAAGGTGCTGTTTTGTGTGATCCTTGTAGTATTTTGACCAAAGGGTGTCACAGATAACAAATAACTGTTAACTTGTGAAAAAAGGGGTATAATATTTAATTTTAAAGGTAATTGTAAACACCCTGTGAAGGACTGGCGTCCCCTCCAGGGTGTATTCCCGCCTTGCGCCCGATGATTCCAGGTAGGCTCTGGACCCCCCCGCGACCCTAAACTGGATAAGCGGTTACAGATAATGGATGGATGGTAATTGTAAACCAAATCAGTTTAGCTGTGGTAAATGATTACATTAACCAAGCCAATCATAATGAAACAAAATCAATATCTACTTTTTTGATTTAATAAGTATGGGAATTTTACATAAAATTTTATGTGTCCACCATAGCAGCTGCGACTTAGTAGTAGCTGAATTCACTATTTATAAGTCTAGCTGACTGTTTGCTTTCATATGGAAATGTAGTGTAAAAGCTGGTAGCCAATCAAACGTAAATGTCAATCTAAAATGGGAGGAGGTAAATATAGATTTAAGAACTATGTTTATACTCTACAGAAGAAAATAGAGATGGCAGCTTTTAAAAGTTGAGGTTGAGAAGTTCTGTAGTGTTATATTCTTTTAAAAGTCATTGCTGGAGCTGATTAGTGAAGGAGTAAAAGACCTAAGCTTTGTAAAGACATAAGTGCTGTTACACAGAAGTTAAGCACAAGTGTTAAAGCGTCAGGCTCTCCATTACCAGATGTCTTCACAGCAATAATGACATTATCATCTCTCATTTGGATCTCATTAAGATGCCACTTGATTTTAATAAATGTAAATCCCTTACATAAATGTTAATGACTGTGCAAACAAAGTTAATCAAGAAGGTGCTTCATTGCTCGTAATGGGTACTCATAAATCACATCAGAAAAGACCATCTGAGTTAGGAAGAGTAAGGTAAACAGTATATAAAACATTAGAAATTAAGACACAGTGAGTGCTACTTATTATTTACTGTGGAAGTATTTCGCTTTTAAAATTAAAGAGTCCAAATGGATCTTGGCTGGAGAACCTGTAGGTCCTTATTCATTCATTCATTCATTCATTCATTCATTCATTCATTCATTGTCTGAAACCGCTTATCCAATTGAGGGTCGCGGTGGGTCCGGAGCCTACCCGGAATTACTGGGCGCAAGCAGGAACAAACCCTGAAGGGGGCGCCAGTCCTTCACAGGGCGACACATACACTCACACAGTAAATCACACACTTTTTGAGTCACCCATCCACCTAGCAATGTGTGTTTTTGGAGCATGGGAAGAAACCAGAGGAAACAAACGGACATGGGGAGAACACACTAAACTCTTCACATACAGTCACCCGGAGCGGGACTTGGACCAACAACCTCTAGGTCCCAGGAGCCATGTGGTCCTTATTCAGAATTGTATTAATTCATTTCACTCATTCATTCATTCATTCATTTATTTATTTTCTGTAACCGCAACATCCTGTTCAAATTTGCCGTAAAAGTCCGTACACACTCACATTTACGGACACTTTTACATTACCAGTCCATCTATCACCATGTGTTTTTTGCATGTGGGAGAACACCCATGCAGATACAGGGAGAACACGCCCAACTCCTTACAGTCCGTGATCCAAAGCAGGGATTACAGCTGTGTGGCTACGGCACTACCTGCAACGCCACTGTGCCAACCTTTAAATTCATGTAATATCTAAAATATTTTCTCACATTCAGGTTTAATTAATGAAAAAGCTCAATAAATAAGTATTTCTTGTTTCTCTTGTCTTTCTTTCTTTTTTTAAACACTTAAATTGTTTATTATTTTAAAAAAGCCTGTCAGCATCAGTGAAGACTGCTTCATCTATAAGAGATCAAGAAGCCATTCCTGAGAAGACAAAAGACTACCCTCCCCGAAAAGGTATACAGTGCAGTTTCTGCAGTGCTGAGGCTGGAGTAGCCACAACAGAGGCTCCTTTCTCCCTGTTATAGGCTTCTTTATCCCTGTTTTCCTGAAATGTGTCTGTCCCTCCCTGAATTGATTCAGTCTCCACAGATAATTCCAAGCTAACCTACCAAGAAAGATAACCACTGACAAAAACAAGTAAATAAACAACTCAATTTATAAATAAATAAGCCCTTATACACGCTCAGCGGGCACAGCCTCTTAAGAATGTGTTTGGTCCGAGGGCAAACCGCTTGACCCCCACTGTCTCAAAGCCACTCTCCTTGGCCCACTTCCTTCTCGTTCTCTTTTCTCATCCCTCCACTTACTCTGTCGTTTCCCTTTCATTCTCTTCTCCCTCTTGCCTGCTCACTTTTTGTTGTCTTTCATCCTTCTGCGCTGTGCATCTCTCTCTTCTCACACTTATTCTCTCGTCATTCTCATTAAACTTCGATACACTCCCCTCCACTCCCAACACACTTCTCCTCTCATCCTGCCCCTTGGCGTTTCTTCACTTCACACCTGAGCGCACCGCCAAGTCCGAACAGACTAATGGAAATTCTGTCACAGCCTTGAGAGACATTACTCCTGCTCCCTGAACACCCCCAACACTCACACATGAGCACATACACACACTGTCATACAAACATACACAACCTTACACCAGTTCTTTCACACACAGTGTGAAGAAATCACTTACAGATCCATACATAATAACACTAGGGCTAAATGAGGCACAAGTCCATAATAATTTCTCAAATTGTACCATTTACACTATTTTCGTACGATGGGTGTGATAATATACACCGATCAATGATAACATTATGACACCTCCTAGTTTCTACAATCATGGTCTATTCTCCCAGCTCCATGATGCTACAGGAGCACTTTGTTGTTCTACAATTACAAACTGAAGTCCACCTGGTGCTCTGCATACTTTGTTTGTCCCTTTTCATCTTGTCTTTCAATGGTCAGGACATGAAAAGGGTGGTGGTGTGTTAATGTGTGCTGTGCTGTTACGAGTGGATCAGACACAGCAGTGCACTGCAGAAATACAGTTGGATTTTTAGTTTTACGAAAGCCACTACAACTCAACCCACAGGTATCAGTTGGTGATTCACCACTGCTCCACCAATGTCGAATGGATAAATATAATGAAATCCCTGAAGGATATATGGGGATAATGACCATTTTACAGTGGATCGCTGAGTCTTATCGCAAAAAATATCTACAAACCAAACAAAAGCTGACAATACAACAGCAGTAAGGGAGAACACAATGCAAATGCAAACATGAGAACAGAAATACAAGCATGAGAACACAACAGCACTAACTGAAGCGATGCATTTAAGAATGCTACATTGGAGAGGTACAAATCAAAAAATAATAATTATTTTTTGCTATTCATTTTGCAAAATGTATCGCCCTGAAATTAATCTCTTCTCCTACAGCACCTGCTTCTTGCTCTGCTCTTGGCTTTGTTGCATCATTAACAGTTAAATCTTTAAAGTGCCCCCTAGTGACCGGGAGCATTTCTGTATGAACACCCCTCCAATGCAGTATTTTTGCTGATGAGATTTTTTATTTGTATTCCTGTTCTTGCATTTGTATTTGCATTGTGTTCTTTTTTAATGCTGACGTGTTCTCAGCATTTGTTTGCTTTGTAAATATTGTTGTGATGTGACTCAGTGGGCCACAGTAGCATAGGCTTCATCTTACATTCTTTTATAAAATAGCCTTTGATGGAGCTTTATATAGTTATGACCATTCTCTCAAGCACTTTCTTCAGGAATTACCCCCGAAGGACATGTGCACACACATATGGAGCCATATATGTCATATGCTTTTAAAAACTATTAAAAGTTACCCGTTCTCTCTCTCTCTCTCTCTCTCTCTCTCTCTCTCTCTCTCTCTCTCTCTCTCTCTCTCTCTCTCTGTCTCACTCACTCACTCACACAAACAACCACACAAACAATTTTGTACCCCTCATGAAATAGCATCAACACAACAGCTGCCAATCACATCTGTCAAAACATCGCCAAAGAGAAAGAGAGAATGGTGCGATGAGACAAGTTGGCTTCAAAGAGACAAACCACTACAAGAGACAGAGACAGAGAGAGAGAGAGAGAGAGAGAGAGAGAGAGAGACTTTACAGTATTCATAGAGTTTGGTAGTAACTAGTTGCATGTAATCAAGCACAAATCCGTATGTATAATAGGTGTACAGGAAAAAAAATGTTTAAAGCATTTTTTTATGTAATCTACCATTGCAATTCAAAATTCAAACACTCTCCCACTATTTGTCAAGTATGGTAACTGTTGCCTAGTATTAAAAAGGTAAATATTACATTTATTCAACAAAATATAACATAAAAATCCAATATTTTGAAAAAGGCAAAGGAGAAGAATAATGCATTTGTTGTTGAGTTCCATCAAGGAAAAAGCGAATAATATTGTATCCAACAGTATGTGTGAGTTTTAGTTTAGATCAGGGGTGTCAAACCAAATCCACGGAGGGCCGTGTGGGTGCAGGTGTTCTTTTCAACCATGCAAAAGCCCCACACTACTGAAAGTCAAGATCTATTGATTAGATCCAATGATTATAAACAGGTGGAATGAGGTGTGGCTTCTGCGTGGTTGGAAAGAAAACCTGCACCCACATGGCCCTCCGTGGATCTGGTTTGACACCCCTGGTTTAGATAATTTAAAGGGAACTTAAAACAATCAAAAATACTTTTTACAAAATTCTGTAGATATTTCTCAACATCTGCTAACACTCCAGTTTGTTTGTGTGCTGGAAACCCGTCTAATGTGCTTACAAAAACCTGGTTTCAGTAACAAATTAGAAAAACAAAGTGGCTTGGTCAGACATGCTAGGCTTCTTCTTCTCTCTCTCTCTCTCTCTCTCTCTCTCTCTTCATGGCAGGGAAATGGCAAAGAGATGAGGATATTGCTTTATTGCTGCTCCATAAGCTGGTAATATAGACATATTTTTGCTGTTTTTCGGTTATTTCGGAACAAATTTAGTAGTGTAAAATGGTACCAAACGAAATACTCGAGTTACAAATTAGTTTCTTTTGGTAATTCAAACTATAAAAAAAAAATAAAACAAGTTAAACTTCTACCACGTACAAACAACAGACATTTTTCTCCTCAAACATACTGTACCATCTTAAAAAACACAGAGCTTCTGAACATAAATAAAACTGAGGCAACTGCAGTTCTCCACAACCGAAAGGGCTGCCTTTAAAGGTGGTGACTTTAATGTTGTGTTTGTGAATATAGTATAATTATACATCATTTTTAGGTTAATTTTAAATAATGACAATTGTCATATTTAATGCTATGCAACAGTTACCAAAAAATGTTTACATTTTGAATTTCAATTATATGTTACACAAACATGAGTTACAACTTATTTGAACACCTTATAAAACAATATTTTGGTTTATCATATTAAGTTTAGAATTCATTTCTGTTTTGGGTTTAATACAATTTAGGCTAGTTCTGTTGATTGGCAGGTGCAATTAACAAGCATTCTGAGATTAATACAACCAGATCCTTAAAGTACAAGTTTAAAAAACTACTGAGACATCCAACAAGAGACAAAACTAAATCTGACTCAATTAAATTAACTTGGTATTACCCTTGAAATCTTGTACATAATGCCTTGAGACGTGAAAGAAATGTTAGTGCTTCAAACTGCATAGCTCAGACATAAAAACTTTCCTGTTCAAGGGCACGGTGGAAAAGACTTTAAAGATTAAAGATTAAAGTTGACTTGTTCCCTGACTGCACTAAGGTTCATCCTAACGCCCATCGATAGAATTGGCCTAGCTACAGAAAACCAGCATTTCACATCTAAATATGGATGTACAGTGCTTCTTCTTATTTTGTGGTCCATTGGCCAAATACTTACATGAGAATTGTTTGGGTTGAATATTATACTGCCAGCATTAGATATTAACATGATTCCTATCATAACTGAGCCACAAACTCACTTCAAATTCCATCAATACACCTAGCTAGAGAAAACCAACCATGCAGTACTTTTAACCTGGAACTTGAAGTTCTTTCACAGACTTTGGTAGTCCACTAACCCAGAAGATGTCGCTAGAGCTACAAACCTCTGTGAGGTGTGGGTTGGGGTTGAAGCCGCACTGGTTGCAAACGGTAGTTCGACACTGGGTGCACTTGTTGAAGTTGGGTGCTCCATCAGCACTGGTCAGTTCTGTAGTATTGCAGATTGGGCACAGCTTACTGCTGGGCATGGGGGCTATTTGGGGGACGGAGTAGGGCGAGCTAGGCGCACTGCCTCGGTCAGGAGACACTGATGGGGATCGACCCGTTCGCCCAGCACTGCTGCTGCTGAAATCCACCTGCAGGTTTCGTCTAGAGGCGTGTTGACCTGGACCTTGGTCACTTCCAATGCCATGGGGTGTTGCTTGTGTCTGGGACTGAGGAGTCGAAGAAGGTCTGGGGCTTTCATGAGTAGCTAGTCTGTAGGGGTCTCCACGTCCTGTCACACCTCCCATTCCTCCCACTCCCCCCATACCTCCCATGCCACCACCTGTTCCAACACCACTGGTGGGCCCATAGCCTGCTTTTGGACTTGGGGGTGCGCCAGACAATCTGAAACAGAAACAGAGAGACAGACATGACGATTATTTTTTGCTGAACTGTTTATCTAACTACATCATAGCTATTCAAGACATGAGTTTGGAATGAGATTTAGTGCCCCTCTTCATGAATAATACAATAGAAAATGACACAGACCAGGTCTGTTCTCTTCTCGGTGGAACTACGAAATTTTGTTATAAAATGACATTGAGATGTTTTAAAAAAAAAACTCCTCAAAAGATTTTTATTTCTCAGTATACCATAAGCAATGGGCTTGGCCTTTAGTGAGATTCGAATTTACTCACTATATGTGAGCAGAAGGACAAATAAATGACTTCTAAATTTTTCACTTAGGGTATGTGTGTGTTGCAAAATATAAATAACAGCAGTTTTTAGTAGTCATTATTCCTAAACCATCAGGGAACACTTCAAGTAAGTAGGTGTTGCATTAGTTCAAGTATATTAGTGCTCTTGACCTCAAATGTAATTTTTAAAAGCAAAAGTTTTGTTGCAAGCCAAATCTTAATACTCTTGTTGAGTAAGGTATAAGACTGTGCTCTGAATAACCTTTTATTCCAAAAAAGATAAACACTCACACACACACACACACACACACACACACACACATATATATATATATATATTTATATATATATATATATATATAAACATTTCTAAACACAAAATAACAGCACTAAATGTAACATGAAGTAGGCTACAGCACTAAATGCACTAGTGTGCCCTTTACTTGCTAACAAGCTAGCACTAGTTATGCTATCACACTGATCTGAAGTGCTGCATTATCACCTTCCTTAACAGCAGAGTCAGTGCCGCCTTGGTGACATGTTCATTACTAAAGAATAATTAGCTGCAGGGACATGGACAGACATTTCAGATAAAAATAAAATGGAGAAAAATAAACCTGCTATCAATAATGTTTATTTCAGCCTCAAAAGGCATTGGGTTATTGAGTAAGCACAAAAAGACTTATTTTGTGTTATTTCACACACTGTATAGCATACAAGGATAGACTATAGGGACAAACGTATACTCAGGTTTGTGCAGTCAATGCGTGTGTATGTGTGGGACATATGTGTTGACGCATGTGGGTGGAGCCATGTAAAGCTATGTAAACATGCCCTAACAGTGAGTGAAAGACACAGAGAGAGTATGTTTAAGCGTGACCCTTCTATTACAATGTCATTCCATCAAGTACGAACAAATTGTGTCAGAGTCTGACCTTCCAGTGTCATCTACAACAGCAATATGAGCAAGGGATATCATACACACACACACACACACACACACACACACATGTATGGAGATTCACTATGACCTTCATTCTGCTTTAAGCAACATCAAACTCTCTTGACCGCATCACAGAAATATTAGAATGAGTCAGCACACACACACACACACACACACATATATATATATATATATATAAAGTACCACATGTAGTACTTGAAATAAAGCAGATAGTAAAACTATAATGAAATATTTTAGGTCATGGATGTTGAAATCCTCATGCACACACTTTTTTGCATACATTTTCTTTCTCTCTCTCTCTCTCTCTCTCTCTCTCTCTCTCTCTCTCTCTCTCTCTCACCACATTCATTCATCCAAAATTGATTTTCTTCCTGAGTGTGTTTCACTCACAGTTGTGACTGCAGAGGCCATTAGTGTTTCAGTCAGGCTGACCATTCTCTATCACACACACACACACACACACACAAACACACTCATCATCATTCAATATCAGTCATTTAATATCAGTCAGATATAAATATATGCCCAATGCCAATGTTTTCAACCTCTGAAATAATGAAAGAATGAAATAAATCTCACATGCAGTTTCCGTGTTTCCGTCATCCACCATTTTTGATGGTCAATATTGCTATGACATTATTAACATGGCTGTATACAACATTTGGTAGGGGGACTAATTTAATCCCAGGCTCATAGCAATACTCAGGTATTATACAAAACATTATTTTTTCCAGCAGCAAAAAGTAAACGTGGCATTACCTTGTTCAAACATTTCTCAAGAGTAACACAGCTGGATACCATATTATATGTTGACATCCATCATAACTGGCGAATTAATTTGAGGTGCACCTATTGTGGATAATGACTTTCAACTGTGTACGATTCAATACCCTTGGGATGAGGGCTGGAGATGCACAACTAATCATCCATCATCAGTAACTAACCTCAGCAAATTCTCATAGAAATAAAAAACAACATGAAAATTTCCCAAGCCCTAACTCCCAGCACTCCAGTCTGTTCCTGTTCTGCCTGATGGATGAATAAGAATTTTATTTTCATGCTATCAAGCAGCTAAGTGTGAAGACTCTGCTCTCCTGCTGATGGATAAACAGAAGAGCGCAAGAAACCGAGGAAAGGGTGGGGGGTGGGAGAAAGGGATTTAAAAGTCCTGTTTTACATTCTCATACATAGGATTAAACTAGCCTTAAGAGTGTTGCCTTCTCTCTCCTCTTTCTACTGGCAAACACAGCTTTCCCAAAGGCCATGTGCCACATCTGTCAATCATTCTTTAAAGCACAACGCCTATACCAACAGCGAGCATAGCATAATGCAGAAACGCAGTGGTATGTCATGAATTAAAATCATACTGCCATGAGAAGTCATGTCAGGTCCAGGACCAGGTGATCTGTCCTGAGCAGGTGAACATAACACACTCTGCAAAGGCTGAGCTGACAGTCATGTGTTGTGTTTTTTTTTCATTATGACTGATACAAATTATCTGTCAGAGCAACTACAAGAGACTGTTATTTATGTCACCAAAAATTTGCAAAAAAATGTATTACAATTATTCATTATATTTTATATGTTTATCTTCAGTTGCAACTTGTAGGTGATGAAGAATCAAAGTAGTGTTTACTTCGGAAACAAAGTGGTTTGTGTTCCATAGCGTGGGCCCTCCACATGAAGACATCCATGTTAAAACAGGTTTACTAATAAAACTCTTATTAACAGTTCACTGGGTGTTAATAAAACAGCTGAATCATAAAATAAGAGAAAAACAAATACTTATTGTACCTAAAGTGTTGAATTAATCTAACCTGAACATTAGGCAACAGTATAAAATTTTAATTATTTTACATCAGTTGTTTTTTATTAATTTATTAATTAATTGTGTTAGAGTTAACATTAATTATGCATTAATACATTTTCATATTTCCTCTTTCTCCTTCAGATCCTGGGTTAATATTCTATTTATCAACTTTACTACCTTTGAATGTTGTAATGCACACACAAATGTGCCATCATGGTTTACATTATACTGCAATAAATGATGATAGGTTTTTTTATCCTTAACTAGATTACGTCAAATATACAAATTCATGTTTATATGGAACACTTATTGTAAGATACTAAGGTTGAAAGTCATTAAGTCATTATTATGAAGTCATAGTTAAGGAATGCTAATTGTGTTGAAGGTTTTGACCAAGGAGCTAACATGAGGCTCAAAGGTGAGTAAAGGGTCTTGGTCTTGGTCTTGGTAGTCTTAACCAGGCTATGTTGACAGTCAGATCTTGCCACTTGATTTTATTCTTATCAAGGTTTAGAAATGTTGCATGCATCCACTTTTTACGGTCACCAATACAGGCATCTACTTGAAGACTTTTATTAAATCTTAATTCGTTCGTTCGTTCATTAATTATCTGTAACCGCTTATCCAGCTCAGGGTTGCGGTGAGTGCAGAGCCTACCTGGAATCATTGGGCGCAAGGCTGGAATACACCCTGGAGGGGGCGCCAGTCCTTCACAGGGCAACACACACACTCACACACATTCACTCACACATTCACTCACACATTCACTCACACCTATGGACACTTTTGAGTCGCCAATCCACCTACCAAAGTGTTTTTGGGCTGTGGGAGGAAATTGGAACACCCGGAGGAAACCCATGCAGACACAGGGATAACACACCAAACTCCTCACAGACAGTCACCTGGAGCGGGACTCGAACTCACAACCTCCGCCACCATGCCACCCTAAATCTTAATGTTTAAAATAAAATAAAAATTTCATATTTTGATATTAAATCATAATTATGAGATAATTGCATATACTCATTCCTAATTATGAGAAACCTAATTGAAATTTACCATTACTGTGTGACATTGGGTTATTATTTTAATGAAATACAAAGATATAAGATATCATTATCATCAGAGGTAAAATCTATGTGATTCATTATGTCGGGCTAAATCATAAGCATGTTAACATATGTACAGGCATAACAAGGTTACATTTCTATGTGCTTCTATTAGCATTGCTCTTTAAGGCTACTCTTTACCTGTTAGCTTGATAGCTAGTGTTCTGACAGTTTTCCTACAGATGAAGAGGAAGTGTGAAGCAGAAATATGAAAAAAATTCAAAGCAGTATCAGCTGCTTAGTATTAGCTGTTTACATCAGAGAACACTGCGCATTTCTTAGCAGTATGTCAGCACTAGAGTTGGGGTTAGCAATATCTCCGTTCAGTTTTGCTGTCAGTCTGTTTCCAACAAAAGAGATCTGTGTCTTTTGTTGGAAAAAATGTTGGTCTTGTCTTTTCTGTGATTATATTCACAACTTTATGAAAAATTACTCTGCTACTGAAAAAGTTAAGGGTGGCATGGTGGTGCAGCAGGTAGTGTCGCAGTCACACAACCCCAGCTCCGGGTGACTGTCTGTGAGGAGTTTGGTGTGTTCTCCCCGTGTCTGCGTGGGTTTCCTCCGGGTGCTCCGGTTTCCTCCAGCAGTCCAAAAACACAAGCGCTTACAGATAATGAATGAATGAATGAATGAAAAGTTAAATAAAAACTTGTTTCGAGGCCTGAGAAGAGTGTAGCGGATTTCATTTTTTTTTAACGGAAAAATGTTATTCAGTTACCACAGATCAGTAAATTTCTTTCACACTATATTTTCTTCCCAAAATGCATTTTCTTATAATGACTTCACTGTAGGGGTGGCACGGTGGCGCAGCAGGTAGTGTCGCAGTCACACAGCTCCAGGGACCTGGAGGTTGTGGGTTCAATTCCCGCTCCGGGTGACTGCCTGTGAGGAGTTGGTGTGTTCTCCCTGTGTCTGCATGGGTTTCCTCCCACAGTCCATTGGTAGGTGGATTGGTGACTCAAAATTGTGTGTGTGTGTGTGTGTGTGTGTGTGTGTGTGTGTGTGTGTGTGTGTGTGTGTGTGTGTGTGTGTGGCCTTGTGCCCCTCTCCAGGGTGCATTCCAGGTAGGCTCTGGACCCACCGTGGCCCTGAACTGAATAAGTGGTTACAGATAATGAATGAAAGACTTCACTGTAGGTAACTGTAATAAATAAATAAAAATTAAAAATAAATCAATAAAGAAATGTTATCAATATTTACATTCACTTTTTTAATAAAATCATTTTGTTGTTTTTACAAAAGACTGGTTACTTTCTGTATATTTTATTCCATAGCCTTTAACAGCTGTCATGCCTAATAAAACCCTTGAACATCATGACAGTATGGAGGTGGGAGTGTACACAGACACACACAGTAACTGGGGGCTTGTTCTGTTGAGTGGGAGATACGCTGTGCTTTTGTCAGACTCTGACTATCTTGGATTAAACAGCACCACACCAAACAAAAGGCTGCAGTGTGTGGAGAGCTGAGAACACACTGTCACAAGCTTTCACTTGCCACAGGTTTCCAGTTTTATACAAGTCCCGCACTTGCTCCCCTGGAGCAAACTCAGCTTTCTGTACATTTGTTTATATTATCACATTACCATAATCAGAATCAATGCCATTTTGGAACACTTTGGGGGCTACAAGCGACATCCTACTTAGGGTCTCCAAACTAACTCATCATATTTGGTTCTAATCATGAAGATTCTAAAAGAATTAAGTGGTTTAACAATGAACAGTGTGCTGTGCTTGCTAAGTACTGAGGTAAAATAAATCAAAACTTTATGACCACTCACACACACTCAGAAAAACTGTCACCGTGGTGATAGCCTCTCAGTACCTTAAATTAAGGAAAATAATTGTACCATATCCTCTAACTCTAGATTATTAAGATGTGTTAATATTCATTCATTCATTTATTCATTGTTCGTAACCTCTCAGAACTTATATTATATGTTATATGTTATATGATGTTATATTATGTTATATTGTTATATTTTACACAAATCTATAATGGAAGCTTACATATGCTCCCCTCTCCTTCTGGAAAAGAGATTGTAATAAAGCTTTAGGGAATACAATTAAACTTTAAAACCACTGTTGTACCTTTAAAGGTACATATACACTTTTGTACATTATAGTACCTTTTTTCAGTGCAGATGATCTCTTGCATTAGCAGTAAGATGTGATATAAACAAACAAGATGGACACAAGTTTGTGAAGACCTGCTCATCCAAAATTTCTTGCTGAAGGATAGGAATTGGAATCTCGGGTCCCACCCCTAAACACACACACACACACAAACACACCATTTTGCTGCAATAATTTTTACATTTGATGTTGGAACATGAGGACATAAGTGAGGCAATGTACTGATGTTTATGATTACTACTGGATCACAACAGGTATCACTCCCAAAAACACATGTCCAATGATCTACAGCCAAAAGCTAGGGGGCTCTGGCCAGCCCTTGGCTATAAGTATTATGACCTGATGCTCAGATGCAGCTGCTGCAGAGTGTCCAATTCTATTGTCATTGCTTTCAAGCTGGCACCATGGAATACGTTCAGCAGGAAAGTCCAAAAAAGCCTTCCGCTCTTACCAATAGAATCACCCTAAGCCTGTCTGAAGTATCCTCCCCCGAGACAGCTCCCAAACCCTCACAGAATGGAGACAAGTTGGCTTATTTCATGCTACTTGGTAAAAAAGGATTAATTTGCAATGCAGAGACTGGCAATGGCTCTATATGGGACAGCAGATATAAATAGCTCCTTTTACCACAGGACCTGCTTCTCTGCTGCCAGATTGAACACTTCAGTTTTTTATTCCCTGGTTCCACTGGACTGGTATGAGCTTGCTTTGGCCCCTGTGGCAACCCCTAGAGTAATCTTGATGCAGCAACTTGTGCCAGGAGAAGAAAATAATTACAGAACATTATTTATTCTGTCCTTGACAACTAGGCAGGCGGTTATATCTCTCTTTGTTTCCATTATTGGGCCATTAAATAGTGTTTGCCCATTTCTGAGGTTCGTGATATTCTGTCTCATCTGTGAAAATGTAAAGGTCATTGGGAAGTATGAGTAACTATATAACTGAGTCACATATTCACTTATTCACTCACACACACACTTATTGACTCTTATATTTTCCAACACATCCACTCACACACTCATTCACTCAGGTTTAGCAAGCTGAAGATTTTCCACCAGGGGGCACTATTAGCTGTCCAATGGCCTTTAGTGCTTCATAAGAGTAGTGCTTTACATCAGTGATGCCATGTGGTCTTTAACAAACTAAAGAAAATCATGCTTTTTATGATTGAAGCTTACCATTTTTCCCTGAAATATTAAGCAAATGCTAAGACTCTTAATGGAAATATATGCCTATAGACACATAACAAATAATAATTTCTCTTTATAATGCCTCAAGCCAGTGCTTGGCAATGTGCAAACCCTGTGGAAATTGGGACGCTGTGCAAAATGTTAATAAAAATAGAATGTCACAATGTTTTCTTGGTATGTGTTGCTGGCATGAAATTCAATATTTAATGAATATTTAAAAAAAATAACTTTCTCAGTTTTAACATTTGAAATATTACCTCTGGTAGTTTCATTAAATATAGGGGATATATTTTGCACATTGTTGCACTTTTTTTAATTCACATTTTGTACTGCTTCCAAATGTTATGTATTTATTTATTTTTAATATTTTGTAAATGGGGGTTGGATGTTCAGACATAGGTGTGGTTGGTATAGAGCATTCTATTGGTCAGCACCCCTCTCATCAAAGGAATCTGGCGTACCGTTTACACACAAGTTTAATGATTTATTTGAATATTATAGAGGGGGGAAATTGTTGATATGGTTGACTGGCTTATAGAAATAATAATATTGTGTTTTGCATCACGTTTTTTTAAAAATACAAGCTTATATTTCATTTTGATAGTTGAGATGCACAGTATTTAGCTTCCAGACTTTACTGGTGTTGTTGATACAACCACTACAAGCTGAATTTCCACATAACAATGTGTGAGCTGCCACAATCATCCTCCACCATCTGGTCAATAACCCGCTGGTGTTCACAGAAATTGTGAGCACATTCATAATGTTGGGTTGTTGTTGTTGTTTTTTCATAAATTGCCAGGGGAGGGATTTTAAACTCTGGCTTGAAGCAACAATAACAGCAACTTCAGCTAAGGTGATACACGTCAGTCATGTTACATTAGCAGCCTATAATGTATTATGTCATCATTACACGTTTTATTGTTGTTGTTGTTGTTGTTGTTGTTGTTTTAAAGCATCTGGAAATACTCCTGATTCTTCAGTGTGTTGACATTTAAAAATGAATGAAGCAACAGAAGTGCTTCAAAACAACAAGGAAAAAACATCCCTCCACATAGGAAGTAGATTTATGGCAATATAAAGGACTCAAATATATAACATATATTACATTACATGGATTTCCATTATCTCCAACTTATCACATGTGAAAAAACATGTGACATATAGGCTAAAATATTTGGAACTCACCCTTTTTAAATGAGAGAAATGTATTTTAGCCATATATCAGCATAAAGAAATGATATATGGTTTAAACATATTCAATAATGTGTTATAAAATTGTTTATAATTTTGTTTAAAATTCCAGTAAATGGCGTATGTGTATACACACTCTCACCTCTGGACAATTTCACATAGCCAATCAACAAAGTATACAATACAAACTACATAAATGAACAAACCCTCAGTTAATTAGCAGGGCTACATAGGTATTTATCTACCCATCAAAAATACATTACCCACTTATTCTGCATGCATCCAATATATGTTAGTTAAATATTATGTGTACAATATGTACATTAAATTTGAATCATAATGTCAATCATAAGGGTGGTACGGTGGCGCAGCAGGTAGTGTCGCAGTCACACAGCTCCAGGGACCTGCTCCAGGTGACTGTCTGTGAAGAGTTTGATGTGTTCTCCCCATGTCCACGTGTGTTTCCTCCGGGTGCCCCGGCTTCCTCTCATGGTCCAAAAACACATGCTGGTAGGTGGATTGGAGATCCGTAGGTGTGAATGTATGAGTGTCACCCTGTGAAGGACTGGCACTCCCTCCAGGGTGTGTTCCTGCCTTGCACCCAATAATTCCAGGTGGGTTCCGGACTGGATAAATGGTTACAGACAATGAATAAATAGTCAGTCCCTAATGATATATGTGCATTCCAAGGCCTTATATATCAGATTTCTATATGGGGGTGTCATATTACTCTTTGCTGTGGTAATGGTTTCTACACTTCTTTGAAGGCTTTACGCTAGATTTTGATGGAAATTGAATATTGATATTGACTGATTAGCTTTGGATAACAAATGCCACTCCAACTCATCTCAGAGGTATCGCATGGTGCTCGATCACTCTAAAGAACACAGTGCCACTGCTCCACAGCCCAATATTGGAGGCCTATATACTCCTTTGGCATTAATAGACATAGTCACCATATGCTCATGTGCAGTTGCTCCAAAGTGTCCCACTTCATGTTTTTCAATGGAGATTCTGTTCAAGCCCAATGGAATGTCTGTGTCCACAGGTGCACTTTAAGTATCTGAATTCACTTTTTATAAGTGCTGTTGACAAACCTTTGGGCATTCAATATATCTCAGGGTTAACGTTAACACTGCTGATGCTAGCTCCAGTCCTGAAGGAGAAACCCCTGCAATCACCAGACTGGATATAAATCAGGAGTGATAATTGATCCAATTAGAGAGTAATCATGGACTTGGAGAAGAGCATTCTTCCCTGTGTTCAATAGCGGAATGTTTGTGCCAGACATCAGCATGAATGATTGCACCATTTTCTTGAAAAACAACAGCAGTAAAAAAAATAAATAAATAAAAGACTTTACCAGCATTATCATAGGTTCAAACTAGCTGATAAAAAAATAAAGCATCTGTGTAAGTGCACATTTACAACTGTTTACTTGCGGTGTAAACATATTCTATCAATATTACTTGCAGTAAGGTATGCGGAATATGTGAGTATCAGATGATTATTAGTATATACAGGACTTTCTCCCTGTGGCTATCCACTTATACAATGTAGACTACAAAGCATATTCTGGTTTTGTTTGTTGTTTTGAAATCATGAATGAACTCATAGAAACAGTACAACATAACAACTCATCCCCATCACTAGTCAAAGCAGCCAAACTCATTAGTGTTCTCCTCCAAGTGGGTTGAGCACTGTGGTGATTTTAACCATGACAGTAAATGACTGTAAACTCTAAAAAGGTTGAAAGCAGTTTCTGTAACAGTGAAACGCCGTAAATACTTTTATCAGCCAAAATGCACATTTTTACACCTCTTTACTGTAAAAAAAAATACATTATTTCACTGTTAAACGCACAAACCATTAGGGGCGGTACAAGTTTCCAAGTACTGGGAGGAGCTGAGACTCATTAGGGAGCTCCCAGCATGCATTGCCTCTCCATATTTTCTGTGATTTTCAGAGTTTCTTAGTTTTTTTCCTGTCTTTGAGACTTTTTGATTTTGGGTTGCATTGGGGTGATCACTGTGTGTGTTTGTGTTTCTGTGCATGTTATGACGAGATGTGTGTTGGTCAGGATCACCATCATGCCTATGTTCCGAGTACTGGAGTGTGGCACCCAGATACTGCACATTTCTTTGGTCCTTTTCGCAATATCTCCTTTTAAGGGCTGAATCTAGAATGTGGTTTGGCTATTATCTAAATATAGCTATATCTCAGTCTCCACTCCCTCATTCGTAACACAATTTACATGTTAATTTTATGACAAAAATGTTTCTTTGTTCTTTTTATGTAAATTCTGTGGCTTTTTTTACAGTGTATATCTGTTTTTTTTAACAGAAACATTCTGTAAACAAAACTTAAATGTAAAATGTATGATTGCCAAAAACATGACCGTATATTTTACAGTGAAATTCTGGCATCCATTTTTTTTTACAGTGTAGGCATTCATTCATTCATTACTTCATTCATCCATCCATTGTCTGTAAGCGCTTGTCACATTCAGGGTGGCAGTGGGTCTGGAGCCTACCTGGAATCATTGGGCACAAGGCCGGAACACACCCTGGAGGTGGTTGCCAGTTCTTCACAGGGTGACACACACTCACACATTCACTCTCACACTCACACTTATAGATACATTTGAGTCAGCAATTCTCCTATCAACGTGTTTTTTTGGACCATGGGAGGAAACAAGAGCACCTGGAGGAAACCCACGTGGACACGGGGAGAACACACCAAACTCCTCACAGACAGTCACCCGGATAGGGACTTGAACCAACAACCTCCAGGTCCCTGGATATGTGTGACTGCGACACTGCCGTGCCATCCATTTTGTTTTGAATTAACCTGTTTCAGAGGGAGCTTGCAGTAGTCAATAATCTTATCTTAAAAGTTTGTAGCCATGGTGACTGGGAGAGACTTACAAAAAAGAGGAGAAATCAGCAAAGAAAGAAAAAAAATAATAAAAATAATGTTTCACTCTTTGTTTCCTCATTGCTCTGAGGTTGGTGCTGAGGTATACCACACAGCATTATGGTATATGACAACAACAGTTGAATAAAGTGGTGTTTCTGATGGAGAACAACCATCTCCGTATCTGACCTCACTAACGATAGAATGAATGTAATGAAATCCTTAGAGTACTGTTACAATCTTACTTTTTTCTGCAAAGAGTAAAGAGGGACACACTACCCATTAATACTCTTGATTTCATAAGAAAGAAGAACCCAGCCAACAGTGCACTGTTATTCTGAGTAATACAGCCAGTGCGAACAGAAGCCAAGTTCAGCTTGGATCACTTTAGGCACTGGAGTCTGTTACAAATCCCCCCTCAGTGTCCTAAGCCCCAGAGAGTGCTCTGGTCTATCAGTCAAACCTCTATAAACAAATGTGCCCAGTGGCCTTTCTCTGTTCTCTGTACTAAACCACAGTTCATCGTCCACATTTTTAACAAGCTCCAAGCTCGCAGGTGTTCTTCTTCAACTTCATAAACTAACAGATAATTTCTGAATTCCCTTAAATATGTGTTAAATATTGTTCTTATTCCAAATAAATATACGCATTTCCAAAACAGTAATTTTATCAGAGACTGTAAAAACCTCATTTTTACTAAATGTCTTTTTACAAAAATAATAATAATAAATAAATAATAATAGAGATACATGTTTTTCCTTGGACAGCCACCATTTGTATTGAAAGAACCTCAATTTCACTTTGGAAATCACTACCACATCATTTAACCAAAAGTATGGACACTTATGTTAACATTCAGATGAATATGGATTTAAGCAACCGTTCCCACTTCTGGATATGTTCCTTTTTAGTCTCTTTTTTGAAGCAATGCTGAGGGTCTGTTTATATTCCTGCACCAAAAACACAATATGTTCACGTTCCTCATCCCTGGCAAAGCAAGACCGGTGAGTAGCAGGCCCAGCCGCTGTTTCAGCGATTCCTGAAAAAAAGTCATTACAGAAGTCCACTGACTGTTATTTGGCAGAAAGGAATAAAGCTTCCCTCCTTGCACAATAACATCTCGCTGGGCTTGTGTTGCTCAAGGCTATGTGTGGAGCATCAGCAAGGGGGACGTATGCTATCATCAAAACCTACAAAAGGGGCCTGGATGTGTGAGAGCTGAATGAATCAACTCGTCTTGACTGAATAAAAATAACAAAGCGTTGCTTATTTCTGTCGTAATCAAGAGGAGCCCAACTATTCTTCACTAATCTAACGTCTGGGCACATATGCTATCCCACTTACCGTACTCTCTCTCTCACACACACACACACACCTCAGCATGATTAACAGGCGCGTTCCTCCTCTCGACACAATCACAGGCTGATTACCAAGGGCAGTCAGGAGCCATTACCAGCGTTTGAACACCATGTCACACAGTCCAAAGGGGTGGGAGGGGTTTGGGGGTGCTAACACTGGGGAGAAGTGAATGAATGAACTTACTGCTCTTGTGTGATTTTCTTCCTCTGTGGGCAGTTTCACACACACAGTGTCCAGGCTTTGTCTCTATTATTAGAGCACAGAGCTCTATTACAGTACTTTATATCTCCAATAATAAAGGACATCTCTAATACTCCAGTATTACAATCACATATCACAGCGCATATCTCTATTATAAAAGGGCATATAACAAAGAGTGCATCTCCGTTTCAAGAGTGTGTAACTCTACTATAAGGGTGTATAGCAACACATGACTGTATTATAAGACTGTATATATACAACTCTATTTTAAGGGTGTATATCTGCATTATAGGAATTCATCACTTTCTATTATATATGTACATATCCATTAATAAATGCATAGCACTATTATAGGAATATATGTCTCCTCGTTATAGAAACGCATAACTCTAAGAGTGTACATCTCCATATAGTGTATTTCTTCTTTATAAGAGCACATGGCTCTATTTTATGTGTATATCCCTATTAAAATAATGTATATCTCTATTATCAAACTGTATATGTCCAGTTTAAGGTGGCATAGATATGAAAATGCATGGCTGTTATAAGTGTATGTCTCCATCTTCATCATATCATATATTTCAGTCAGCATGATGTAGGTTACTGGATATAAGAGCTTATACCTTCGTTATAAGACCATATACCTCTGTTATAAGAACATATATATGCACTATAAACGTTACGCACATCTCTCTCTCTCTCTCTCTCTCTCTCTCTCAAAGTGGGGAGGGGGCAGGAAACGTGACGAGGATGAAATGAAAGAGCGGGAGCAAACCCAACTGCACGTGATGCCCCCTCCCTCCCTCCTCCCCGTTCACATGCACTCCTTTGACAGCGTTATGGACACTGTCGCCTGTACGTAACGTAATATGCGTAAACATAAACATTTATTACTAGTATTGAGGCATAAGTTTGAAAATTCGCTCGCTGTGGAAGAGGTTTGCACGCTAACAGTCCCTTATATAACACGTGTGAACACGAATCACGGCCAACGTTCGAACACCAAGGAACCATATGTGCAACCCATGGCGTATTTTCGCACGTCGTTCCACCCCGTACAAACATTCAGCGCTGGAGCCTAGACTGTAAAGGCTTCGTGGTCATTGATGGAGAGGAGGGCGTGGAGATGAATTACGTTGCGCAGGGGCTGTGAGAAAACACAGCTGCCTTCTGAACATTCACATGAATGCGTAGCTGTTGTAAAACAGGAAAACAACGCGGGAACGTCATGACGGATGATATATGGAGTTACAGCAATGGCACAGTTAAACCGTTGACAGGGGGTTACGCCGAAGACATGAAACCATGAATTGAGCATCTACGTGTGGTAGTGAGCCTCTCATTCACACGTACGCTACGAACACGCACACGGAAGCACACACACACAGAATCATCCCTTAAGTGCTTTGAATGTGTTTCATAGCCCAGACCTTCCATCCCTTAAGATGATGATGATGATGATGATAACTAATGGAAATACGCTATGTGAATCCCCGTAACGCGTGAGAAGGACGTGAATGGGAGTCGTGGGGCGTCAAGAGTATGGTGCAAGCGTGATTCATGCACATTTTCAATCCAATATAAGCTCAAACCTTAACATTTCTAACTCTGCAGTAAATATTGGAGATGCCTCAAGAGTACTCCAGTCCATTTTCTGTTTATGAAATAAGTACTAATACCAGAACACTAGTGTAAAACACAGTGACAACTTCGATGTATGGGAGGTACGTATAATAAAGCTGTGAAAGCAATAATACGGATATTGCGAACATTTGGCATGTTTTAATATGGGGATAGTTGTGACAGCTTTGTCTGCTAAAGGCAATCTTAGAAATGAAAGGAGCCCATGCGTGAAATTGGCAAGGGGTGCTGGTGGGGAGGGCTACATTACTACAGCTCTCCTGCATGGGAATGAATCACTGCGAAGCACGGATTGCCCCCAGAATAGATGCATGGGGGTTGGTTACTTTCTCCATTTGGTGTTCAACGGAGTTCACTCTTGGCCAAAGTGCATACTCGTGGTGTACAAAGGCATAAAACAATGCATCTCCAAAATGGCAACTTTACAGGAGGAGAAATAAGAGGAGAAATTGTCACAGGCTGATTTTACACACACACACACACACTATATATATATATATATATATATATATATATATACACATTGAAAGACCTTTGGAGAAGCCTTGTATTTAAGGTGGAAGGGAGACCGGTTTTACCTGCTCATAGGCGCCCCCGCCGCGGCGCCATTGACGGGCTTGTGGAGCTGTCCGGGGGCCGGTGGTGCTGAAACGGAGCCCAGCACATCCCCGCCCTCCACACTGGCCTCATTCCCCATCGCCTCCTTCACACACAGCCGCCCAGCAGGCCGAGCGAGGGACCGTGTCCGAGGTTAATATATGCGCGCGTGAGTGTGTGCGTGCGTGTAAAATAATAATAATAATAATGGTAACAAAAATAATAACAACAACAATAATAAAAGCGTCAGCGGACTCAGCGATGCTCGTCTTCCGCCATCATCATCATCGCCCGGAGAGCGTCGGGCGCGCGCATAGAGAGCGCGCGCGAGAGAGGAAAGGAAGGCGAAGAGAGAGACAGACAGAGAGAAAGAGAATGAGAGAGCGGGAGGGGCAAATGGCGAGTGCGCGCTTTACGTCAAGCACGTGAGAGGAGTGCGAGGCACGAGCGAAACAGATTCTGTACGCGCTGACCTCTCAAATTTGAAAATAAATATAAATATGAACACAGAAACATCCAAGAGACAGGAGTATGTAATCAGCTCTTTGTTACTGTTGTTGTGTTGTTGTTTTTTAATTGTATTAACAAAACAAAAAAATAAAACTATAAGAATAATACATTAAAAACTAATACACTATTATCAAAACTAATATTGACATTAATATTCACACACACACACACACACACACACACACACACACACACACACACACATACACACTGTACTTATCATCCTAAGGGGGGCGCCAAACTGAAAGAAGTTTTGGACTAACAATCTTTGGACTACTCCTACTAATAATAATAATGATAATAATAATAATAATAATAATAATAATAATGTATACATTCAAAGCACCCAAGGACGCGTTACAATTTGGCTTTTGGGGATTTCGTTTTTTAAAGAGAGAAATGGAAATAGTAAAAACGTATCTTAAACTGAAACTGAAGGATCATGGATTTGCTACAAATCATATTAATTTCACGTCTAATGATGAATAATATTACAGAAATTGTTAAAAACTATAATATTAAACATCCAGATTAAACAGGACAGTAAACCTCTCACATTAATGATGAATATGATAAATATGAATGCACTGGTGCACATGCTGTTCCTTATTGTTCATCAAAGTATTAGAGTTTGTGTCACAGACTCTCCAGCACTCTGACCTGGTAAAACTGTCTAGGCAATATATTCGTTTATCTGAAGAGGTGGCTTCAGTTGCTAAAGCCCCCCTCTTTATCAGACACAAGAACTACTGCTTTCCTAATTTCCCTGATTTTATTCAAATAAACAATTATTCTAATATCAGTCTTGATTAGATGCATCCTTCTGATCAGTACCTACACTGATCATCTGGTAAATATATATTTCTTTTTTTTTTTAGTTTTAAGTTTACAAGTGGTGCCACCAGGTAGCTTGACATGGGCGTCTGACAGCGGTATAAACAATGACAAATATGTGGGACTGTGTAGGAGTTTTGTAAACAGTCAGTTAGTTATAAAGCCTCATAGCAGCTATAATGCCAGGGGCTGCTGGTGATTGATCCAGCACTTTAAGATGCCCTGGGTCAAAGCCGACTGTTTTAGACCAAGTTTTAATTTGGTCTTAATTAGAAAATGTCCACACTCTCTACCCATACAGACCACTGATCTATAGGCACAAACAGAGACAGTCAAACAGAGTGGCAGGGCCAATGCAAATCTTGGTTTCAGCTGGTTACGATGGGGCATTTATTAAAAATTTAAACTACTGTTGTTTGGAAATTTTGAAAATGATAACATTCTGTCTGGCCTATCAGCATTCTGCAATGTTTATACATCATTTCATAGTTCCTACTCAACGTGCTTGGAACTATGTGGTACTAAAGAAGTACCCAATTCCAGGTACCAAATGTGCCTAAAGAATAATTTAAAAAACAAACAAACAAACAAACAAAAAACAGTAGCGTGGAGTAGGTACCATGCAATGGAAAATTGTCATTACCCTATGGGTTATGGATGACTGTGCTGCAAAAGCAACCACTAGTGGTCCTGATGGGTTATATTGGGGGTAAATCATGGCCCTTTGGTGTTATGATTTTTATTTATTTAATTATTGTTTAATAGCTCTGTTTCCAGAGAAGTTGTTTGTAAAAAAAAAAAAAAAAAAAAAAAAAAAAAAAACCCAAGATTTGAAATTGAGTTCTTTATATTAAACTTTTACATAACTTACAAATATACAAAGAAAAGATTTCCAATATTTTCACTCACCATCATGGTTGTGTATTGTAAATAGATAAACCAATTTACCCCCCTCCAGGGTGTGTTCCTGCCTTGCGCCCAGTGATCTCCCGTAGACTCTGGACCCACCATGACCCTGAACTGGAAAAGTGGTTACAGATAATGAATGAATCAATGAATAAACCAATTTAGAATTTGATGCCTGCCATAAACTCCAAAAATGTGATGTTTACCACTGTTTTACATCACCTTTCCTTTTAATTACACTGTTTAATCATTTGGGAAAAGATATAAGATTACAAGATTTCTTTTTATGTCTAAGCAAAATAACGCGTGATCTGTTTTCCACATGGGCCCTCATTCTAGGTGGAGAAAAGAAAATGTTAACTCATGATGTAGTGCTGAAAGTAAGAAAAAATTATTTCTTTCTACTACTGAAGTGAACCAGAGGGGTAACAAAAAAAAGTGGCTGCAGTATTTTAGTTTTATTTTACAATGAGAAAAAACTATTCTGAGGAGATAGAGTATGCACTAAGGATATGTGTGCTGTACCATCTTTGGCTGGAGCGATTCCACTTAACAGACTGCCAAGTGTAGAGACACGAGTTGGCAATAACACAACCACAGGTGAGACAAACATTTCAGCTGTTGTTTATTGCAACATATAAATTAAAAATAATAAAGTACAGCTGAACACTTTGTGGGCGGCACGGTGGCGCAGCAGGTAGTGTCGCAGTCACACAGCTCCAGGGACCTGGAGGTTGTGGGTTCGATTCCCGCTCCGGGAGGAGCTGGTGTGTTCTCCAGATGTCCACGTGGGTTTCCTCCGGGTGCTCCGGTTTCCTCCCACAGTCCAAAACACACGTTGGTAGGTGGATTGGCGACTCAAAAGTGTCCGTCCGTGTGTGTAAGTGAATGTGTGTGTGTGTCTGTGTTGCCCTGTGAAGGACTGGCGCCCCCTCCAGGGTGTATTCCTGCCTTGCACCCAATGATTCCAGGTAGGCTCTGGACCCACCACGACCCTGAACTGGATATGCGGTTACAGATAATGAATGAATGCTTTGTCTCATCTGTGCCTGTTCAATCAATTTGGTTGTAGCTTAGTGTATTAATTGACGCTGATATGATGCTAATATTGTGCAGCTTGAGACATTTGCCTTCCCAAACCACTGTTAGAAAGTTGGAATATCTCTTAAAACATCTCTTCGTATGCCATAACCATATGTTTATTCAACCCCTGAAAATCACCATCGGAGTATTACGCCTGCTCCACTCAGCTTTACGACTGCCATTTTATATTCTTTCTATATAGAAGGTAGTGCCTTTATCCACTGAACCTAGATTCCTCCATCAGACCAATCCTATAGGGAAGTGTAAATCACCACTCCAGAGAACACCTTTCCACTGTTGCTGAGTTCAGTGTTGACATGATTTATACCATTCCAGCCAACTGCTGCAATTGCATGTAGTGATTTTAGGCTTGAGTGCAGCTGCCCTGGCTCAGCCATGAAAATTCATTTAATGAAGTTCCTGGAACAGTGAGTGATGCATCATAACACAAACTTATATATTATATATATATATAAGTTATATATATATATATATATATATATTGCATGCATTAGCATTTGAACAGCTTGAGTTGTTCACTTGGAGTGGTCCTGACAATTGAAGAACAGGGTGAATGGGGGACAGACCCAACAGATTCAGACTCCAGCCTAAGTGTAGAACTACAAAGTGCTCCTGTGGACAGTGGACCTGAGAGAATGGTCAGTGAGTGTAGAAACAAAGAGGTGGTCAAAAGGTTATGGTTAATCTGTGTACATTTTTTTTACTATCAAAAATGATTCTAAATATTTGATGTTGTTTTCTGACCTTTAGAGTTTCCCTGTAATGAAAGCAGAGTCTCTGCTTCTTTTCAGTAGTCAATCTGCTTTCAATCTTATTTCTCACCTCTCTCTCTCACACACACACACACACACACACACGCACACCCTAAGGCTAAAAGCAGAGATGAGGAAACACCTCTCCAGTATCTCCACGCTTTACAAAGAGAGCCCCAAGAGACTTTAATATTTTACTGAATTGAACATTACTCTTCGCAGCCTCAAACCTTAAAGTGGATAGGGTTCTTTGAGGGAAGGCCTGACTGAGTGAGGGTCGATCTCAGCGTACCCCAACACTGGAGAATCCATGTAGAGCTGCACGATTCTGCCTCCGGACCGGCACCATCACTCTCTCTGACAGGTGTGGCTGGAGCAGTCAGCATTGCGCATACTCAAGGAGATTAAAATTAGGCATCTGCCAACAAGCCACTCCAGCTCTTTCTCTGAGGAAGCACAAGTGGCTATTGGACCAGAAGGCAGAGAAAGATTGATAGAGGGCTGGCATTACTCTGCACTTGAGTCATTGTGACAAGTTGAAGTAAAGGATGAGAATGTGAGTTCCTGGCGAAGAGTGGAGGGAGGGAGGAAGGGGTAAGCCTTTCAACTCCACTGCAGTCCATCAGTAGGCAGGAGGGGTTGCCTTGTTTTCCTAATGAATCAAAGCTTGTGGATTAATTCTCAGAACTGTTGGTCATGTTGATTGATCAATACCCTAATTCTGGAGAGATATAGCAGAGGGTTGGGGAAAAAAAGAAAGAAAGAAAGGAAGATGGAATTAAATGAAAAAAGTGTAACTAGCAACTACAATTCATAGGCATCTTGTATAAAGAATCTCTCTCTCTCTCTCTCTCTCTCTCTCTCTCTCTCTCTCTCTCTCTCTGTGCAGTATTTTGCATACTGAATTTAAATGTTTGAGCTGTCCAACGTTATGGCAGAAACAAACAAGTGTTGAAAAGAAGTGTTGGAAAATGGCTTGAAGGAAGCGTGTGCTAGCCTCTACCCTGAACCCTCCCACAACGGGGTAGCACTGCTAGCCCTTTTCCTCCAATGAGGAACCGGATCGTGAATCTAATTTGGAACCATTCGACACACATCCACCAACATAGATTTGTTTTTGAAAAAAAATTGTTCCTAGCCGGAAACCAAAGAAAAGTATGTCTTTCAGTGCGAACTATTGCTGCATCTGTTGGTTTGTCGAGCGAAATAAGCTTCAGATAAAGCACAGAGGATCAAATAAAACTTTATTGCACACGCTATTTTTTTGGACAAGGGAAAATTAATTTAATAATTAAATTTAAAATTAATTTAATCCATCTTCTGAATTAAAAAAGCAAACCGAAAAAAGGAAATAAACACAGAATAAGTCTATGTGTGTTTTCTGGGGTTGTGGTCAGCACGAATGATTTGGCGAATTTTCTCCGCTGTTTTCACTGTTCACAAGCTCAGCAGGATGGCTCAGAACTTAGTATCGTATACACTCATGTATTAGAACCCACAGTAAAGAGTGAATAAAACAGTTATCTATAGCTATAGCTTCGTCGCTGAATTCACCCCCGCAGCGCTGGAACCGAACAACCCTGCAACGCCCCCCACTGATGACGTATCCTTGGTTCCCATCAAGACGGGTGGAAACCTGGGTCGGTTCACTGGATAGCACCGGGAGTTCTTTTGGTGGAAAAATGGCTATGTGTGATGCAAAGGGTCTTAGAGACTGGGTAGAACAGGCTACTACAAAACTGGGTTGAAGTTGAGCTTCTGAAAGAATAAAAAAAATGAAAAAGTCAATGTCCACAGTGTTACAGGTATCATTGTGAAAGTATGGACATCATACATACATAAATACATACATACATCCTATTCCTCAGGTCCCTGGGGATTTCAGTGAAGGATGTGTTCAGATTTCCATGTTCTACATTTTGTACATTTAAGAAACGTGAAACGGTGATATGGTCATTTGAGTCAACTTCCACCATATTCTCAATTGGCTTAACACTTAACACTACTTTATTTTATTTGGTTATTTTTTCTGTTCTTCCCTTAGGTCAAATACACGTATGAAGAAATCATCAGAATAAATACATAAAAGAAACTTTCACATGTTGTATGCAGCCTTTGCATTCTGTAAGAACTGCATATTCAGTGTTTGGTCATTACTACTTTTCAAAGTATTCATTACAACTCTACATTACATAGTCCTCTTATGTTCTATTTGTTGAGTGAAGTTCTCCATCTAGTGTCAGTGTTGGACTAGAGCAAGTGCCTTAAATACAGGTGCTGGTCATAAAATTATGTCATATTTGGGGTTTTCATTATTTGTCAGTTTTAATCATCAAATTAAAATAAATAAACACTTGAAATATATCAGTCTGTGTGTAATGAATTAATTGTGTGGAATGAAAAGTTTCACTTTTTGAATGGAATTACTGAAATTCTGATTAACTTTTTCATGATATTCTAATTTTATGATATTAAATGAATCATAAAAATATGATTATTTATGATTATTTTTATTTTTCCCATAATTCCACTTTTAATTAATTTAATTCCACCATTAATTAATACAAATACAAATACAAATAACCGTATATATGATTAAAAAGCGCCCTCAATGCGTTGTAGCATTGGTTTGTGTTTGGCTGGCTTTTTAAACCCCTCAGTGTCATTGATGGTCTGAGAACAGTCCACCAACAAAATCATCCAGTCCAAAGCATCCTGTGACCATTGATGAAGGACTAGATGATGACCAACCCAAACTGTTAAGCAACAGATGAGCTATGTCTCTGAATTTACGTCTACAAGCTGGACCAACGAGGTATAACAGAGTGGACAGTGAGTG
Organism: Hoplias malabaricus; assembly: GCF_029633855.1. Lineage (NCBI taxonomy): Eukaryota > Metazoa > Chordata > Actinopteri > Characiformes > Erythrinidae > Hoplias > Hoplias malabaricus. The sequence continues at coordinate 16,413,054 of NC_089813.1, forward strand.
GACACAATGTTTAGAAATTCCAGCAGCACTGCTGTTTCTGATCCAATTGTACCAGCACAATTAACATACACACAAACACTTACACACCACCAATATGTAAGTGTCACAGCATCGCTGAAAATAATCCACTCAAATCATACCTGCTCTTTGGTGGTCCTGTGGGGGCACTGACCATTAAAGAAGAAGGTGAAAGTGGGTAGTTGCAGAACTACAAAAAGCTTTTTACGGTCAATGAAGCAGAGGGAATTAACAAAGATTGCAGAAAAGAAACAAGAAGGTGGCCATAAGAGCTAATATGGTCAGTGTAGTTTTGCCAATGTTATGACAAGTAGATCTTGATGGGGACCCTGGAAAGGTATAAGAAGATTAGAGATAGTGGATAAACTAAACCCCCAGACGTCTCCAAATAGCTTTTTTTAATTATGACATTCCACAAAAGTGACAGGTTTTTTAATGTTAGAATAAGTTATAGGAAAGGAAAGCATGACATCTAGTGGCAATAAAATGTAACTAAATGGGCAAGGCATGATTGAATCATTCAATAAACCGATGCAGTTGGTAAGAAGTGAATAAGGGCAAGCCCATCTGAGAGCATAATAATGCTTCCCCCCTGTAAGACTTTTGATTATATCAGTATGAGACACTGACCACACTTTGGCTCCTCACTGAGATGACTGCTCATTATTTGCGGTGATTTACTGATTTACTGTCTATAATAAAGAATATTCTGAATTTTATATATATTTGTTTTGCTGGTTTCACATACCCTAAAGCTCTAAACTACTTACACCACAACAGTGACTTTTATGATCCAATATATATCATCCAACATCAGTATCTATCCTCACTAATGTTCTTGTGGCTGCATGTTATATTCACAGCAATATTCCAAAACCTACTGAAAAAGAGTCTTAATTTCAAAAGACATGACTGATAAACCTCTGCCAATATTTTGTCACACTGCACTGAAGTTCTGGTCATAAAAAGTGCACTCCAACAAAAATGAGATATCTAATCAAGTTAAATATTTTAAACATGTCTACAGACCTCCTTCAATGGTGCCTCAAATGTCTCTAGAGTGAGATTTTTCCTTTGTTTCCTGACTTAGAAACCCCTTCTGATGATGTACTTTGAAGATTAGAGATATTTTAAATAACTCCAACTTTTTAGTTTTTCCACAAGCAGGATAATGTCAATTGGAGCTAGATAACTGTAGTTATGAAGTCAAATGTTAAATATCAGTGTTTAATTATTTGAAAGCCCATTTCCGCCACATAATACATATCAATATATTGTGATACTATCTCATTATTTTGAGACAGTATCTCATTATTTTAGATAATAAGTCAATATATTGAGATAGTATACAATCTCAATATATTGACTTAGTATCTCAAAATAATGAGATAGTATCACAATATATTGACTTAGTATCTCAAAACATTGAGATGCAAATTGCATATTAATGAAAAATAAAAACTGGTGCCTTTTTTGTATTATTTTATGTGGCGGAAACAGGCTATCATACCTTCATATATATGGTACATAAGCATAATACATGCTGGGTACTATAGTGAGGGACACAAAAAATACAAATTATAAACTACATTAAACAGATGAGGCTAAGGGATGCAGTGTTGCACTACAAAATACTACATAACATGACAAAACATTTGAAAAGTTCTCAAAGTGCTACATTGCTGGAGAGAACCCTGCATGCTGGTTTAACTTGTAAAGCAGGTCCACTGGTAGACAGGGATTCCAAGGTACAAAACAATACTCGCTTTTGTTATTAGCATATAATATTTCACCAGCATACAAACATCCAAAACAACATATTAAACTATGCTTGTGTATCTCTAAAAGTAAATCCATGGCCTTTTGTTGTGTTTGTGTTCAAAATTGTTCAGCCATACAATAAAACCATTCTGGATTGGTGTGTATACCTTCAAAACAGTCTGTCGACTATTTATTACAGTTATTTACGTAGGACGTACCTAAGGACATAATTAATAGCGTCCAGTTTTACGTAATTTGGATGTTTGCCCCTTGGTAGCCACTCGAGGGCGCCACCTCCAAACACACGTCGCCCTCCGTCCATTTTGCGAATGAACTGAATTTTAAACGGCGTGGGTTCATTGTTTTTTAGTTTATTACTTTGATAATTTGGTTCCAATATATCATAATACGGATACTGATGAATAAAAATCTACATTTCCCCCACAATTACAGCTTTAAATCGATGTATTTGTGGTGCAAAATATTAAACTGGACACTTGGACAGTTTATCTCTCTTAGCCATGAGAGGTGAATATTCAAAACATCATTAAAATGATGTGAACACACAAATGAAATTTCTTTTTATTGACTAAAATTCCTATATAAGTACTTTGGAGACCATTAGTGTATAGGAGTTTAGAGGCATTTTGTGGGTTCAGAGGAGGGGAAAAAAGCACACCACCTGTGCCAAAATGTACCTGTTGACTGTGAACACCTGCCACACACGCCCCTCTATCCCCCCCTCAGTGTTTTAGCCCCAATAGGTGGCGGAACTATTGTCACTCCGAAGAAAGAGAGCGCCTTCCCCGTTGCCCTCAGAGAACCACACTAAGGAGAAATTACGGCGCTTTTTCTAGGACAACAGTTTGTTTGTCCCTCAGTAGAGACACGAGGGAAAGGTTCGTTTAAAACTGTTTTTATTCAGTTCGTCTCTGCGCGAAAAGGTGAGTGTTTACATGTGTAATATTTCCTTCCCTATGACTATATTAACCCTACAAACTCGTCACTAAAACAAATGCGGCCAAACACTCCCATATGTTTTGCATTGTACTTTTATTGGCTTCTAAGGTTTCCTCAAAAAAAATGTCATGTTTATATGCTTTTATTCGTTTTTGCCTTTTCGTTGGTAAGCATGTGTTGAAGCTTTGTTTTATTACGTCACATGTACAGTATAAGAAAAGATTAAATGTAACCTTTTGTAAAGACATAACTTTTCCTCAGCGTAAATAATATTTATAAATGAATTAAAAATGTAACGAAAATCTCAGTCCAATAAAAAAGGAGGTGGGCGGGACATGTTGATCCCATTAAGAATGATTTGGGTAAAAGTAAACATTTTCTTACTTTCAAAACCAATGACCAAGACATTGGTAAACTACATTTATGACACTCAATAACAAAATATTTGAAGAATGAAGTGGTTTTAGGAGGTGGGGCTGTAGAAAGGTTGTATTAGTCACAGAACAGCAATAATATCTTTGAATTTGAAAATTCCACTTCCAACAGAGTATAATGAAAATAGTAAGCGATTTTATGTCTTTCAGTGCATTTGCATAACCATTTCCACGTTGGTAGCTCAGTGTTATTGTATTGTTTTGATTAATCAGGGCTGCCTTCTATTAAATGCTATAGAGAACATGCTGTTATAGAGAAGTTGAAGAATGTTTTTCAGCAAGCTAAAGCGTTCAAACGCAGGTTGTAGAATGACTCCTAATGCCCTTTTACCAAAGTGCAAAAATGTAAATAATGAGAAAATGACCTTTGGGTTTGACCTTGTTGTGCCACTGAACTGGTACTGCTTCTTGTTAACTACACTTTTGTTTTACCCATGGAAAAAAATTTCAGCACCAGGAATGACTCCTTAGATCTGAATGAAGGTAGGAAATCCTAAATCTACTGATATTTGCAATATATTTGTTGCTTTAACATGTGCCTAAATGGAAGGTCAATTGAGAGGAAAAGCTGTGCTCTGGTTTGTTTATGTTCAGAAGCTCAGTGCTTTTTAAGATGGAACAGTAAGTTTGAGGGGTAAAAACGACGGTGGTGTTTGTAAATGTGGCTGATGTTGTACTTGTCTATTTGTTGCTTAATGTTGGAAATTCCACAGAAACTCATTTGGTAGTTGAGTTTTTAGTTTTGTAGTACTGTGATTCTTTAATGCCGTTAGCGCTCTCACAAATTTAGTGTTAGTTCCATCTACAGCAAAAATAAGTCAACATTACCCACCTATGGAGCAGGAATAGAGAAAAATCTGATTGGTTTCAAGCATGCAAACAGACTGGAGAATGGTGAGGATATATATACAAAATGGGGTTTTTTGTTTGTTTAATCATGAATGTCACCATTAACAGGAGAGCATTCCTAAGCACACATTTATCAAATACGGTAGTGAAGAATTTAGTTCAACAGTGCGATATATGTACAACAGTATATTAACTTGCTTACAAGATTCACATCTGAGACCCTTATAGATGTAATTAAAGTGTCCTGCTGGAATTGATAAATGTCAATGCACTGTATTCTGAGGTGGGTTGGGGGCACTGTGTGATACAGAGTTATCATAGTGGTGGTACTAGTAATGTAAAGTTATGTAATGCTGTTTGGAGGCCATGTACAATTGAAATCTTTTTCTTTGTCAAGCTCGAGTAGAAATGGGTTTGAGGGTGTTTTGAAAATTCATTGTTGATGAAAAATATTCTTCTAGCATATCTTCGTGATGAAGACTCAACAAATGAATGAATTTCTTTTTGTTAAAGGCTTCCAGGGGGGCTTTTTCCTGGAGCATCAAGAGATGGGTCTGTCATTGGAGGTCTGTAGCTAGTCAGTTTTTTGGGCATACAGAAATTTAAGTTCAACTGAAAGAATTCACACAAAAATACTTTCCCCTTTACTTCTGGAAGTGGACTTGCAGTCTCGTTATTGTCTTTCAATTCTCTAACGTTTGACTATCTCCCTTCTCTGCGTTTCTTTCTCTCTCTCTCCCTCCCTCTGCTTCTGGTGCAAGGTTCAGTCTGTTCCTGTTAACAGTCTCAATAGGAGGTCTCTGTGAGTGGGATGTAGAAAGATGGAGTGAGAGAAAGAGAGTAATGAAAGTCACAGAGATGATTCTGGCTGCCTCTGTCATAGTTTCTGCCAGTTGTACCATCTTCTTTTATTTATTTATTTATTTAATTATTATACCCTGATTGTTGAGACATTTAACCTTCTATAAGGGGTATATGTCAAATAACATTAAAATATACCCTACAAGCCAAGCAATTTTTCATAATATAAAATGTAAATAGGATTTCTCTATTGGTAAGATGCCATGCTTTGTTGAATTTCTCTATGTCTGCAGTGAAAAACAGTGAATTGAGCATCTACTTTATTTAAATACATTTTAATATAAAGTTTAGTCATTGAGAGATTCTCCTATTGGCCAGGAGAATAGCATGTCTAGCCAGAGAATGAGGCCAATTTTGCTGTATTGGACTCCTGGCCTTGAATTACTGAGACATCACCAGGGAGAACACTATAGATTTGATAATACCATCTACACTTTGCAATAATAAGGAGCTCCATGAATATCCAAGAGATATCTTTATTTGATTGCATATTTTCCCTTAAAGGGGATGTCTATGATTGTGGGGCACCACATCTTTTAAGGTGGAATGGTATGTTTGAGAATAAAAACGACAAGTTTACCATATCTGTATGTTTTTATTCACTATATGAACTACCACAGAAACTCATTTGTCGCACTTTCAATAATGCAGTTTGCTGTCTGGTTTTTCCTTTCTCCCTCATTGAATTTTTAAAAGCAGCCACTTCTGGGTGCTGGGATCAATGTAAACTGTGCATTTTGGAAGGTCTTAGAGATGGAGGGTTTTCTAGCTGCAAGGTAAATTCTGCCATACTTTGAGGCTATTTTTAGACTAAGTTGAGTGCCTTACTTAAATATTTGTGGCCTTTTAAATTCATGGGTGGGCCTGTAGGTTCAAAGTCAATAAATCATGCTATCTTCAGTACAAGCTTAGATTTTTACAGTGAGGGTCTTTTAATGCCATGTTTAGTTCCCCATGCACTGTATGTAGCATTTTTTTCCCCTATGCGGTAAAACATACATTTCAGTAAATTGTTTCAATTGTTTAGCTTTAGTTACTGAGCAGGTTGCCGTAAATAAAGATGTATAAAGTAATTGAACTAGGGGTGGGTAATACTGACTGACCTGAGTAAAAGATTTTTAAATAAATACATAAAAGTGGCTCGGTCAGACATACTATGCTTCCTCTCTCTCTCCTCATGGCAAACATTGAAAACCATGAAAAGAGATGAGGATATTACTTTATTGTGTTAAACATCAGCCACATCCTAAGTTTTCCTCCTCAAACATACTGTTCCACCTTAAAAGACACTGAGCTTCTGAACGTAAACAAACCAAAGAGAACTGCAGTTCCCAACAATCAAAGACTTTGTTGAGATGAGTGAAAGGTTAAATACAAGACATCTCCATCATATGATTTGCAACAGAAATATGTAATAGATAAAAGATGCGTGTTCCTAATAAAATTTATTTTTTGAGTGAGTTCATTCATTGTAATTAAGGGCAGGAAGGGTTGATTATACCAAAATATGATAGTAGAGAGTTGTTACAATAATTTATAGCAGACTTGATTAGTCAAGGTAAAGTACATCCAGGTAGTAATAGTGCTACACATCTAATAAATATAAGTATCACAGCCGTTACAAACTGTGCTATAAATTCATACAAAAAGGCAGGTGCTCACACCACCATAAGATAATTGCATTTAATACTTAATACAAAATAGCTGAAAATGTGCATCTCTGTCTCTCTCTAACAGTTAAAATCCAGCTGGTTGTAAAACTCTAGAACGACATGTTGTTTTTATTGGTGGAAAATTTTGGCCTCAGTGTGTGTATATGAGAGAGAGGGTTGTTGAAAGTTGAGCGCTATCTTACATAACAGTCACTGTAGTGCCCATTTCTATTGGTGTGTGTCAGAGAGACTGACTTTCTCATGTTACCTTGTGTGTGTGTGTGTGTGTGTGTGTGTGTGTGTGTGTCTGGTGTGGGTATTTATTTATTTATTTATTTTTTGGGTAATCCTCTTCATTGTGGCCATGACACGGCATGACCTTATATAGGAATTTCACCACTATTTTCTCATATTATTCCCCTTATTGAGCTTTTTTTCCACACCAGAGAGTTTAATTTTTAAAACACAACATGGTGATATATTAATATCTCAGAACAGGGAAAGAGGGAAAAGAACCTGCAGTTCCTGTTGCCTCAGGTGTACTGGGATTCAGCCAATTTGCTAGAGAGCTGGTGAAAATTTAAACAGCATGTATAAACTAATGTTCATGGGTGCACTTCAAGACAATATAAAGGACACTAACCGTAGCTACTTGCTAGCATGGATTGGTGACTAAAGATAGGATACTTGCAATTCCTGGACCCTGACTAAACACTGAAATAAGACTCTGAAAACTTTCTAGGACTGTTTTGAGGCTTATGAGCCCTAAACTATTTCCTGACGCTGTGTTGGTCTGGCCGAATGAAAGTTGTGAATGAAGTGAGTAATGCTGCAGAACAACTAAAATTTAAATTAGATACAGGAACCCAAGAAAATTAATAATACAGACTAAGAGTGAAATTTTTCCCACAACAAATCTGCTCCCTGACAATGGGGGTCGACAACTAATCATGAAAGGACTGTGAGCTAGTGCTTTGAGCATGTATAAAGATCAGGCTATGATGCTGGATTTTAACATCATAGAAACCCAGGGAATTTTTAGATCGGATCAAACTGATTATTTCTGTGGCAGTCCCAGAAAACAAGGTTAAGTCAAGTAGCACAAGAGTTTACTGATATCTTCTCGGGTACTGAACCCTTCCCAGATGAATGTACTATTCATCTAGACTGGGAAGTCACCCTAGCAGAAGAATGTTTTAAAAGTGTTTTTGCAGTAGTGAATGACGTTCTCATAAACAGGAAAAGCAAGAATGCTATCCGAAAGTTTGCTTTATGCTGGAGATATCAAGAAATGAACAAGAAATGTCAAAGAAGTCAAATGATGGAATCAAGCTAAAGTAATCACCGGGCCTCTCAAATATGAATGTGCCACTAGTGAATTTACAGTCTAGTTAGTGTGTATTGGAGAGACAACAGGATATAGCATTTTAAACTAACTCGGCCTGTAAAAACTTCATAAATGTAAGTGGTCTGTATCTGTCTGTACTGTGAACATATGTCCCTGAAATGGCTTGTATGCACAAATTGAGATGATTATGTATGTTGCCTCCTTCACTGACAATTAAACTTCATATTTGTGAGATTGTATTAAAACTGGAAAAACAGAAGCAGTATTAGTTCATGTGTGCATCACATTTTGCTTTAGCTTCTCGTCCATTGTTTTGAGGTGCTGCCAGTGCTGGCTGAGGACCACAGCACTAAGTGCCTGCAAAAAAAAGATGCAAGAAATCTTATGAACACTTATGAAAATGATTATTATTTCAAATCAGATTTGACATAGCTTCACATAGCTTTGAACAAATCTGATGTCACATTTAAGAAATCAGACTTGAGTCACTTCAGCCTACGGTATCATCTGCAAGCAAGGTCCAGTTATGGTTTGTTTTGACCCAAGCAAAAGACCAAAGCTACCTTTTTAGGCCTCAAAATGCAGACTTGTTGCAGTATCCTATGATACATTTTATGGTTTGTAAAGTCTGCTCAAGTCTCATTATGAAACCACTGGCTGCATTACCACATAGATTCTAATGTATGATTGCACAACTGCAAATAAAATATGAACTCATCCATCACCTACCACCCTGGAACGGAAATACCTGTTGCAACTCTCACGAATGTCCTTGATTAATCACTGTAATAAGGGGGTGGGCCTCCAAGTTCATAAACTTATATGAAACCTCTCCCATTAGTGTTAGCGAAACTCAAAATAAATCTAAAAGGAGGCAATGAAAGACACAGCCTGTCACAATGAAGAAAGCCATTCAATAAGGCTCAATGGAGGAAAGACAAATGTGTTTGAGATGGGTTCTGCCCATATCTGCCTGTTCTCCACACCACCTTTACAGAAGAGAAGACAGTTTTGCTCAGGTCTTTGAGAGGGGAGAATAGAGAAGAGCTAACAGAGCTTTTGACATTCTATTCTGGCCAGAAATGTGTAAGAACATTTACGATTTAAGATGCATATTTAATATCAAAAAACCCAGTTCTACCACGCCAGGTTTCAGAAAACCCTTGTCAGATTGGGTCAACAGATTTCTTAATGTGCCACAACCAATGTTTGATTGTGGCCTCTGATTACTCTTGCAGGTAATTTTTAAGCTAGAAAAGGGCCACAATACAATCAACAGTGGATGGAGGTGTTCTCACAGACCTGGGAATTTGCATATGAGAAGTCAAGTCAAATCCAATCAAATCAACTGTATTTTTACAGCACTTTTTACAACTAATGTTATCAGAAAGCAGCATTACACAAATCCAGTAACAGGACAAAGAAATCAGGAATATATTTTTTTAAAAATAAATAAATAAATACCCCAAGGTGAGCAAGCCTAAGGCAACAATGGCAAGAAAATCTCCCTACACCTGGAGCCTTGACTTAACATGTAATTGTTTGACTCTCAATGCAACCCCATAAGCCTGTTTTTATATTCTGTACTGATATAATCTTAGAAATAATTACAATGATAATGGCTACAATAATAGCTGCAATTAGAATTAGTGATTAAATTCCTCATTAATTGCGAAGTAACAGCCTTGATTAAAAGGCTGTGCAGATCACCAAATCAGTGCTCAACAAGGCAAAGACTAACAAGAAAAATGACTCTACATCAGTCTACTGGAATATCAACACACCTGTGCTCAACCTGAAAAGAGATGCCAGATGTATGAGTTTGGAGAGTTTAGTTTGATCACTGTCATATGCATAAATCTGGGATTATACATCGAAAGTTTTTATTTGTATATGATTTGAATATGTTCTGAAACAGAAACTTGAGAGCATTTTCAGAAATGTTTGGCTGTGAAATTTAATTTGTTAATATGTTCTGGGTAATGCATGTGTTAGTCTATGGTTGTGTACTCCAAATAAATACTCCTTAAGAAGATGCAATTATGTAAGCTGTTTGTGCCTGTCACTTTATGCAATAGATAATATAGTACATGAAATGTTTAAAATAAAATGAAATATGCTAGAAATGATTTAAGGCAGGTGTTTAGTAGTAGAGTTTAGTAGAGATTTTGTCAGATCCTGAAACCTCTTCCCATCTATGCCTACTGTGTTTCTGTTCTTAAGTGTAGGCAGATGTCTGTCTGTAGTAACTGATCACATGCTACAGACATGACAAGTAGGGATTAGGTTGGAAAAACACTGGAATCCTTTTAGCCCCATGCCTTTAATGACCCTATATGAACTTGCTAACCTCAGGCCCTCTTCGACTTTGGTACCCCTTTCTCAGTTGAGCATGTGAGCCGAGTGTCATTATAACAGTTACACACAACATTTAAGCATGCTTGACCTGCACCATACACTAACGGTTAAGCCTAGTCAGTACTCTTGGCTTATCTGCACTGTAGGCGTATGTGGAGTTCGGAGAGAGGCTTTTTTTTTTTGGTGTGTATGTAACAAACACTCAGTTTTAGTGTGAACCGGTTTATGTATCATTTCCCAAAAGGTTGGGACATTTTGTATAATACATTAAAATATATGAATCTGTAATTTAATTTTCTTGAACCTATATTTAACTGACAAAAGTACAAGAAAAAAAAATAAATCCTATGCTTATATTGACTGCGGGGTGGACTGACGGAGGCGGACACACTTGCTAAAACACAGAATACTTTTATTTCTACAAGAGATAACAAAACAGATAGACAAACTAGGATAATGAGACAGGATACTGAAACAAAAAAGACCAAGACCTAGAGACTTGAACAGAATGACCTGGACAGAGAGACTACGACAGAAGGACAATACATGGAGAGCTTAACAGGGGCCTAAACAAAAGTTAAACAGAATAAACCTGAACACAGAAATCTAAACTGTCAAACAAACAGAGAGAACTAAACTGACTAACCTGAACACAGAAAGCTAAACAGAAAAAAGACACAAACAGACCTGAGACAAGAGAGATACAAAAACTGACTTAAAAGGAATGCGTAACAGACAAGCCAGACAGACTGGAGAAAGCAAACCAACGGTAGAAGGCAAACTAAAGGCGGAATGTCCAACAAAGAAGCACAGAGACAAGAGAACTTAAATGAACACCACAGACAAGGGACACCTGGACTGATAACGAGAGGGCAGGATTACAAATGACACTGACAAGGAGGAAGAAAGGCGGGACATGGGCAGAGACATGGACAATAACAAACAGAGCCATGTGCCAAGTGAGCACATGGCATGGAAAGCAGACACAACAGGACAAGGGCGTGACAGACCAACTAGATTGTGTTTTGTTAACATAAACATATTTAGAATCTGATGCCTGCAACATGCTCCAAGAAAGTTGGGACAAGGGCAGAAAAAATGTGAAATATTTGTAGAAATTCCATGGCACTCTGTTTTGAAGCAGCAGGTGAATATTAAAGGTATAAAAGCAGCATTCACCAAATATTTGGCATTGCAATCAAAAATTAGATAGTTGCACACAACTTTATGCCAAAGTTTGTGATAGAATTATCAACCCACCCAAACAAAATTTTTCCGTGCAAATTGTGAAGAATTTAGGTCTTTGACCGTCATAAGCTTATAATATCATGATTTAGATATGGCATGATATATACTGTTAGAGTACGCTGTGCATGTTTGGCTGCTGCTTCTCACCAGTATGTGTGTGGATTGAGTGTTCTGAGCAGTGTGGATTGTAAAGCTTCCTTGGGTATCTAGAAAGGCGCTATATAAGTGTAACGACAGACAGACAGAGAGAGAGAGAGTGTCATGCGACCATGATGGACATGGGCTTTGGAGTAGTACCTTGGGACTTAACAGAGGCTGCTGCATCAAGAAACACAACCTGAAGCTGTATTATGCAAGGAGGAATTTATTTATTAATATTAATAATATATTGTCTGGGCCCAAACTCATCTAACAAAGGCTGAAAGACAGTTGACTGAAAGATGTGTTATGTGGTCAGACAAGTCCAAGATGCAGCTTGTTTTTGTTTTTTGAAATAGATGTCAGATTGTTCATGCCAGTGATGAAAAAAGATTGTCCACACTGTTATCAACACAAAATGGAAAAACCAGTAACTGTGATGACAAAAGAGGTGCATCAGTGTGCATGGGTGATGGACGTATGTCTAAAAGTACCATTAATATGGAGGCTTATACTTGTATTTTGGAGAGACATATGCTGCCATCAAAACTATATTTTCCCGGAGCTGCATGTCTATTTCAGCAGGACAATGCCCAGTCTCATCTGTTCAAACAGCATGGCTTTATAGCCATATAGTGCTTTTCTATATATGCATATATCAGTTTGCATGAGTGCAGTGCAAGTAGCCTATTGTAGGCTAACACTAGGATATTTTCTACTACAGGCTGTTTGTCAGGTGACCGATGGAGTGGAAGATAACAGAGCAGTAGGGGTGTTTCTAAAAGCTTCTTCAATTAAATCTGCATCCTCCCTTAAGGGTTCAGGGCAATGTTACTACATTTTGCCCTCTTAAAACTATCATTAGTAGAAGGAAATATGAATCAAAAATATGTGATTGCGCGGGAAGGCAAGACAACTCAATCAATTTGACTGGATCAAAGTTAGGCCTTCCCACTTATCTAAATACCTGTTTATGTATGGACCCCTGCAAAACCTCAGCATTTTCAGCTTTACTTTGATCTTAATACTAATGCCAGGTCTCTGTCAAGAAATGTGACCTGATTGGTTAAAGTAAGCTTGATCTAAGAGAATAATTTGTATGTGATTGGTTAGTTGGACACCAAAATGGGAGGGGGGGTTATAGAGAAGTATTCTCAGGGGCCTGTGAATAGCTGGCGTTTCTAGGACAACACTTCATAAAGCCTAGACCTTATTTAAGAAGAATGGCTTTCCATAAATAGGATTATTAGTAGAGCTATTCCAAGCCTTGCACTCAGGCTGTTTTGTCAAAGTGAGTGTTCACTTTGAAAATATATCAAACTTTAAGATTAAATAGGTTATCTTTTGTTAAATAGAAGCATCTGACTGATTACAGACATAAAATGCTAATTTAAAAGATACATATTCTATAATTTATACATATAAAGATACATATTCTGTGAGGGTATTTTGAATATGAAGGCAGTTATACAGTTGTTACACCAATTCTAGTTTTATGGATGTTTAATTGTCAGTTAATCTACCTTTTTATCTTTAATACCTCTGTTTTCATTTTTAAGTTATAACTGATCTGTCATTAATGCATGCAAATACTACATACATATTCACCCAACCGTAATATTACGACAACCTGCTTGTTTCTACACTCACTTTATGTTCTTTCAGCTTCACTGACCATAGAGGAGCACTTTGTAGTTCAACAATAACAGACCGTAGTCCATCTGTTTCTCTGCATACTTGTTTGCCTGCATTCACCCTGTTCTTCAGGTCAGGACCCCCACAGGACAGCAGTCATTTGGGAAGTAGGCCATTCTCAGCACTGGTGGTGGTGGTGTGTTGTGTTGGCATGGATCAGGTACAGCAGTGCTGCTGGAGTCTCATACCTGCGCAACACACACATCACCATCGTAACAGTCTGTAATTATAGAACTGCAAAGTGCTTCTGTATGGTTAGTGGAGAGGATGTAGAAACAAGGAGGTGGGCATAATGTTATTATATGTTCATATATTATTGTATAAAATACTTTGTATGATATCTGTAGGTTGTTTAGAAGTGATTATGAATCATTGTTTTAATCAGTGTAGTTCAGTTTGGCCTTACTGGCAACAAAGATGAAAACAACAGAAAAAAACAGAAGGCAATGGAAATTTTAAATTATGTAAAAGAGAAAAGGAAAAACTGAAGCATTTTAAAATTTCAGCGTATATTTATTAATCCGTCAGTTATATCCAACAGAGTAGCTCATGATGCAAAAGGACACTCTCCGCATGAAAGAATGCATTAGTAGATGAAAAAGAAAGATGGACTGACAGAGCTCTTTGTAGATCACAGCCAATGTTACAATAAAAACCTGGTCTTTTGAAACTCTCTAGGTGGCCATCAAAGTGACAGGGCAGAGAGAAAGGAGCAGGTGAGAGTGACCTATCAGTAGAGAAGCCCTTCAGTATGGCACTATAACATGACAATTTTATCACATTTGTTTCTGCGGCTCAAGTGAGGTCTTCCTCTTTTAGTGCTGCCACGTGAGTTGTGGGTATATTTTTGAGCAAACAGGAAGAGAAACAGACCTAATAAAAGCAGGAAAACCAAATGTTTTGAAAAATTCACTGCTAGGTAATAGGTGTATTAGCCAGCTCTTATGTAACTGTGCTCTTATGCAAGCTGCTGTCTTCCACTTCTGTGCTTATATATTTTTTTCCTACTAGTGTCATTTTTGTTCTTGCACTTGATGATGAAAGTCTCTGTCGGTTTCTCTCCTCTGTCTCCACCTTACCACCTCCATCTGGCTTTGTTTTTCCTGTTTAAGATATTTTTTGTTAAAAACTTGGGGTGAAATGTCTTTTCTTTGTAAGGTTTCTTGTTTACAGCAGACATTTGTACCTTCCACTACCCTCCAACATTCTCCATCACCCAACAGAGGCATCCCTAAGCTTAATTGTACACAAACATACTGTATTTGTAGGCTGTTGTGTGTGTTTACTCTAAACCCATATGTTCTCCGATACATTTTGTTGTGTCGTACATGGCTCTGTAGAGAATGTATTGACTTGTGGAATGTATGGAAGTCATGTAGAAGAAAATCATTGCTGCAGAAAATGCAAGTAGGTTTGGGAGGAAAGGAGTCAAAGTTCATATTAACAATGATATGTGCTCTACTTTGAGCTGGTGGTCTGGACTGAAACACCCAGGTTTATGGCAGCCCCCCTCCCCCTCTCCCCTCGCCCCTGCATCTCTACTTTGTAGCATGAACCCAGTGTCCTCCAGCAAAGTCAACAGGTTCATCCCACTTCCTCACTGAATGGTACGCACTGTATATGTCAATCCTTTAGCCATTGTATATCCTGCCATTTTCTATATTCCAGGATTTTGTTATTTGTTTAGCCTTACTTTATTAATATATATATTAAAAAAAAAAAAAAAAAAAAAAAAATATATATATATATATATATATATATATATATATATATATATAATCTCATTGATATGAATACACTAATGACTTCTATACCACCATGAGCTTTAATGCTATGATTAGTGTTAGCATAATTAGCTTTGTGCGGAACATTTCAGATCTTGTAGAATCTCTATGTCTGTTCAAAGTTTGAATTAAATCATGGTATAAACAACTATTGATATTCAAGTATTTTAGAGGGAGGCTATATATTTTAATTGTGTTCATTCATTCTTTCATTCATGCATATTCTGTATCCTGTTCAGTGTGGAATTTAGTCCAGAGTCTACACAGAATCGCTGGGCACAATGCAAGGACACACCCTGTATGGGGGGCCAGACCATGTGTTATTGAACTGTAGGAGGAAAACCTAGTGTACACAGAGAACACACTAAACTCCTTATGTGTCACCTTGATGGTGACACTGCCTGAAGTGCCACTGTGCCCAAGAAATGAGTTTGGATATGAAGATAGATGTCTGACAGGATTTGTGTTACCTTGGTTGTAGGCCTTGTTTCATTTACATGTAGGGCTTCCACCTACAAAGTTTGCAATTTTTGTTTACATTGTTGTAATATTTGAAGGAATTATGAGGATACACTGCAGAGTACTTTGTAATTGGAGCCACCAGTTCCCAGGATAATTCACAGGATAATCACAGGATAATTTTTAAAACATTTGCTTTTCCCTTACTTGTTGTGAGTTTGATTTGATATAATGGACAGAAATGGACAGGTTCACAGGATTGTAGCTACCATTAGGACATTCTTAAATTAAGTGTGGAAGCTTTTAGTGATGTGGGCATGACAAAGGGGATATTTATACAACTAGGTTTATCATAATCAACAATGAATATAGTAATTATATCCAATTTCATGACTCTTAAATTTAAAACAGCACAGTCTGTTATTTCCAATAATAATATCCCTTCAGGCAAGGGTGGACACCTGTGTTGCTCTTCATCCATTGCCATTGAAATCACATGAAGAAACCGTCCTTCACCTCTCAGCTTGCCATTGGTTTTATATTTTGTTAAAAGCAGTGGTCAATTAAGCTCTAACTCCCAAAAGAATCAAAAGTCCCAGAATGTTCTTGAATTAGACTTAAAATTTTTTATTAAACACCAACAGAACTTATAGATGGCACACGTTAGTGACAGCCCAAAGCATCTCCAGGTCTTTAGTTCATTAGGTCAGCACATTGGGTCACTAGGTCAGCTCACTGGTCACTAGGAGGAATGCTTGCATTGCACAGCATTCACGTGCGAGCAGTGGCTTTCATAATCTGAAGTTACTTTGCAATCTACCGCAAACACAATCTTGCTTACTTTTCTGTTTCTATGCATCAATCAAGATGAAGTGCTTGTGCAGGACATTATTTCATCAAATCAATACACATTCACAGCACATTCAAGTGCATTTTTCATACAATTTTAAACATTTCAGAAAACCCTTAAGATCTCATTAAATGTTTAGCTTTGATATTATTCATAATTTACAGATCCCGTCGGCCTAGTATTGGGTTATTAATGAATTATTATTTTTTATTCTGTCTAATAATTACAATAATATTAATATATATTAAATTAATTTGAAAACATTAAATCCATCCCACTGGTCAAAAGGCATTATTTGCCTATTGTAGAACTGAAAATTATACACAATCTCTTTAGAGAACACACTTAAATGAGAACTTTTCTGAAATCTTCAGTGCACAATTTTCAAAAACACAATCTATAAAATGTCACAAGTTTTGAATAATGTCCATTTTCTGCTTTTTTTATGAATTTAAATTCCTGCATAAATAATTGAACAAAAACGGTTAGACGATGAAACTGAAACACCTGTCATTTTAGTGTAGGAGGTTTCATTGCTAAATTGGACCAGCCTGGTGGCCAAACTTCATTAATTGCACATTGCACCAGTAAGAGCAGTGTGTGAAGGTTCAATTAGCAGAGGGTAAGAGCACAGTTTTGCTCAAAATATTGCAATGCACACAACATTATGGGTGACATACCAGAGTTCAAAAGAGGACAAATTGTTGGTGCACGTCTTGCTGGCGCATCTGTGACCAAGACAGCAAATCTTTGTGATGTATCAAGAGCCACGGTGTCCAGGGTAATGTCAGCATACCACCAAGAATGACGAAACACATCCAACAGGATTAACCGTGGACGCAAGAGGAAGCTGTCTGAAAGGGATGTTCGGGTGCTAACCCGGATTGTATCCAAAAAACATAAAATCATGGCAAAATTTATTGTGCACCTCAACTCTCCTGTTTCCACCAGAACTGTACGTCGGGAGCTCCACAAAGTCAATATACACAGCCGGGCTGCTATAGCCAAACCTTTGGTCACTCATGCCAATGCCAAACGTCGGTTTCAATGGTGCAAGGTGCGCAAATGTTGGGCTGTGAACAATGTGAAACATTTGGGCTGCCATATCATGGTATTCCCTAGGCCCAATTCTTGTGTTAGATGGGCGCGTCACTGCCAAGGACTACCGAACCATTCTGGAGAACCATGTGCATCCAATGGTTCAAACATTGTATTCTGAAGTCGGTGCCGTGTATCAGGACGACAATGCATCAATACACCCAGCAAGACTGGTGAAAGATTGGTTTGATGAACATGAAAGTGAAGTTGAACATCTCCCATGGCCTGCACAGTCACCAGATCTAAATATTATTGAACCACTTTGGGGTGTTTTGGAGGAGCGAGTCAGGAAACGTTTTCCTCCACCAGCATTACAAAGTGACCTGGCCACTATCCTGCAAGAAGAATGGCTTAAAATCCCTCTGACAACTGTGCAGGACTTGTATGTGTCAATCCCAAGACGAATTGACGCTGTATACGACGCAAAAGGAGGCCCTACACCATACCAATAAATTATTGTAGTCTAAAACCAGGTGCTTCAGTTTCATTGTCCAACCTCTGTAACTCTGGATCTCGGAACACTTTCTGATTGGTCAAATGCAGGGGTTATTAATGTAGGTTTGTGACAGAAAAAATATTTGAAAATAAATGCTGATACAAAACAAGGCACAACCCTCCTGCCGCAGTGGCAGTTGGAGAAAGTTGTGTGATGCTATAATAACCAATCGTCATCCCTTAAAGTAAATATTTGCACATGATTCTTCAGCAGCAGAAAATCAAATAGATTTTAAATTAAATTCTATGCACTGCTCTCTATTTGATGAACACAGAGTTTGTGTTTATCACTCATTTTAGAAATTGTGTTACATGAGGGCTATTATGAAGACATCTTATTTGGTAGGTATTGGCTGGTATGTAAATGCCTGCAGATTATCTTATTAACAGACTCGTGACTC
This sequence comes from Hoplias malabaricus, assembly GCF_029633855.1. Classification (NCBI taxonomy): domain Eukaryota; kingdom Metazoa; phylum Chordata; class Actinopteri; order Characiformes; family Erythrinidae; genus Hoplias; species Hoplias malabaricus. The sequence goes on from NC_089813.1 coordinate 16,431,463, forward strand.
ATGTTGATAGCTTTACTGTAGATCTGTCAGTCAACTGGAAATTTTCTTTGTCACTTTTGATTAAAAAATGTATTTTGATTAAATGATGCTTTTTTTTAAAATGTAAATCTTGGTATTTTCATTCTGGTCTTCCATGTAGTTTTTCCTCTTGTATTGCAGCATTTATTTATGTACTTTTACTTACAATATTTTTAATCAGTTCTTTTTATTTAGATAATTATTCCATTCTAACTAAAAACTGGAATGAGTCTCCAAGCATATTTTGCCCCCCATGCACAGTGAGGAGGATGGTGAGAGAGGCAAGTAAATAAATAAAGAAAGAAAGAAAGAAAGAAAGAAAGAATAAAAGCCCAGGGGAAAAAAGAGATTTTGATGAAAACCACGTTCCATTGTCAGATGTAATAAAAAAATTTATTGGCAAGAAATATTTCAAGCTTAGCAAAAAATCATGACTACACTGAAAAGAACCTAATCCCCACTGTTACATATAGTAGAGGGTTGGTGATGTTTTAGGACCATTTTTCCTGTAGGCCGTAGTAAGCTCGTTAAGGTACACTGCATCATTATTCAAAATGTCTGCCTCTGTCAAGAAAATAAAAATGATCTGTCACTGCGTCTTTCAGTAGGACAATGGTCCAAAACAGATTAACACACAAAAATAGTTTACTGAACACAAAATCAAGCTTCTGCCATGGCTTTCCTTTTCTCGTGTTATTGTTGTTATTTTTATTTATTTATTTATTTATTTAGGTTCTCTTCTCTTGTTTTATTTTAATTTTTTTTGTTTTCTATTCTTTTGGAGGAAATCAACTCAAGAAAATGACAGACTCTAGAGTCTGAACAGAACAAGAGGCTTGAGTATAAACCTGAGAACCTACAAAAACTGCCATCAGGGTCTTGTTGATCAGATCTCAGCATTGTGTATACCTGGGTTGGTTTGTGTATAGTGTTATAAAGCCCCAATCTCAAGCTTAATTAACCTTATGGCCTGACACTTCACATAATTAATGAGTTGGGGGTTATTATGAGTTTTTAAAACCAGGCATACACATTAAGTCATAGACATGTCTTTTAACAATGTGAGGAGGCATCAGACGGAGGCACAAGCCCTGAATGCTGAAAGAATGTTTACCATAATAACATAATGACAAAATGAAATTGTGAATATCAGAGATGTTGTGAATGCATATAGCATTTGGCTCTTCGAGTCACAGTTTAAATTGCACCTGCTCTTCTAAGTGTGTGGCACTGTGTTTTCGCATACACAAACACTTACTGACTGCTGCAATGCACTGACATTGCAAACCCATGTGCAGTAATTGCTGTTTGTGTGTGTGGGTGTTTGTTACAGGCAAAAATGCACAGATAATAACATGGCACTGAAACAGAACCCAGGGCAAGATTTGGATGCTGAACTCAGTGAAGAAGAAGAATTGGAGGAGGATGAGTACAATGAAGATAACTATGTTGGTAAGTGAATAAAATAAAAGGCAAGTGTGGCATTTAGAAATAATTTTGTATAAACCCCATTTCCAGAAAAGTTGGGACATTTTGTAACCTTGCCCAACTTAATTCATTCAATTATTTTCTGTAACTGCTTATCCAGTTTAGGGTCATGATGGGTCCGAATCTTTAGGCACAAGGCAGGAATACACCCTGGAGGGGGCGCTAGTCCTTCATAGGGCGACACACATTCACACATACACATACTACAGACACTTTTTTTTTATTTTTTAAGTTGCCAATCTATCTACCAACGTGTGTTTTGGGACCTTGGGAGGAAACCGGAGTACCCGGAGAAAACCCGCGCGGACACAAGGAGAACACATCAAATTCCTAACAGACAGTCACCCGGTGTGGGACTTGAACCCACAATGTTCAGGTCCCTGGAGCTTAGTGACTGCGATACTAGCTGCTGTGCCACCATGCTGCCCCCAACTCAATTGTATTATCAAACAAACAATGCAAGATTGTAAACAATTACAAAAAAGTCTTAGTTCATGTACCCTAGATGATACTGTGAAAAGAGGCCAGAAACCACATTTGAATGAATATGTTTTTGGGCCCTCAGGTGGCACTGCCTGAGAAATGGTCATGCAAATGCGATAAATATAGCAGCATGGGCTCTGGAGTACTTAGACATAACCATTTATGTGTCACTTACACAGTTTGCCACTGAATCAAGAAATGCAACCTAATAGTCTTATGTAAGGAGCAAACGATACATCAATTCTATGTATAAATTCTGCTGAGCTATCTGGGACCAAGCTTAACTCACATGGTTCAATGAAAATAGAAAAGAGGAGACTACTGCAACTACAGACTGGCTGAAGTCTTTTATTCCAAAAAAAAAAAAAAATGCAAAATTCCACTTGCAAAACTGCAACAAAATCATCAGTTCCTAAGTGATAAAGTGTCATTAAAAGAAATGGTTATTTAATACAGTGATAACCCTGGCTCTGTCATAATTTATTGATTGTGATACAGGCATCAATTATAAAAATAATCACATTTACAAACTACAGTTACAGGGGTTGGACGATGAAAGTGTCATTTTAGTGTAGGAGGTTTCATTGCTAAATTGGACCAGCCTGGTGGCTAATCTTCATTAATTGCACATTGCACCAGTAAGAGCAGAGTGTGAAGGTTCAATTAGCACAGGGTAACAGCACAGTTTTGCTCAAAATATTGCAATGCACAAAACTTAAAAATTATATGTGAGGACAAAAAAGGAAAACATTACATTTTATAAAATGTCTAGACTTTTCCAAAAAAATGCAGTTTGTATACTTTTGCTCCCATTTTCTTCTGTTTTACCTTGTTTAAGCCTCTTGTGATTGGAGATACTGACATCAGAAAGAAAGACAAGTCTGAAAAACAAGATTGCGGGCTGGTAGTATTGTAAATTGTTAGCAGTCCAAGTTTAAGCCCTGTCAATCTGTTGGTAATAGATGATCAATCCTTATCATTAGCTGGTGAACAAAAGTAAATGTGTAAAGCAATGGTTCTGTCACACTCTACAGTACCTACTTGATTTGACTTTCAGCCCTTATTTTGCTTTTCCATTAGGACAATTTGGTTCCAAAAAAGCTGAGTAGGGACTAAATGAAATATGTAAACCTTGCAGAGTGCTAATTAGCCAGAGAGACTTATCAGTCACAAAGAAATGCAGACATCCAGCACAAACTAGCTGTTTGTACATTTCTATTTGACTCACACATTGAGCACAATCCAGTTTCCACAATGTAAACTGTTAATTGTAAATTAAAATCTAAGGTTAAGACATAGTTTAAGCTTAAATTTAGTATTGGGGTTAGGAATAGGGCTAGGGTTAACCACAAAATACCAGAATTCACAGATACAAAATTGTGTGGGGGGCAGCATGCTTATATATATTAGTGAGGATCATATAGGAGGCATAGGTGTTGTGTAAATTAGCTACAGTAAACATTACTTCAATGGACAGTCCTCACAAATAGAGCAGAACCAACATGTTTGTGTGTGGACATATGTCTGTGTGTGCTGGGCATATTCATGCTCTCACTCTTGTATAAACCTTTTGTCTGGCTTCCTTTGTTTCAGCCAGGACACAGCGGTGTGTCAGTTTGACATTCTGGAGGATGCATTGCTGTTCTCTTTTGTTTTCCTCCACATCTCATCCGTTAATCCCCTTTAATTTCCTCCCAGACTTGATCAGTGTGGCTGACAGAGGGCTGGACACTTAGGGGTAGTAAATGAATTTGGGGGTGGGGTTGCAGAGACAAGAAGAGAAGGAAGACAATTGATGAGAAAATTGATTTTTGCTGTTTGTTTGTTTTTTTGCACCGGCTGGGTCCTGATGTGCCCAGTATGTCAGCCTTGACACACGTTACACAAGGGTGTTATGAAATAGACCCCCACCTCTCAGACCATGATGGGCTTCCCACAGGGCTGTATGATTTTTGAGGGAGTGAGAGAGACCTTCTGACTGTTCTGTCTCTCATTCACAGCCTACAATCTTCTTCTCACACACGCAGTCATTAGCACACCTTTTTTTTCTTCTTCTTCTTTCCTTTATTGTGTCGTGGAGCTGCCCTTTTCTAGGATTGAAGCTGACATGCGGAAAATCCTGATGATTCCTTCTCTCCTGAGAGTCATGGGTCATCAAATATATACTTTGACTGAAAATCAGTGCGAAAACCCCTTGTCTCACAGGTTGTTATGCAGTATGTTTCTCCTGCCCCTCCTACTTTGTTTGGTCAAAGAATGTAATTTTTCCATGTCCTGTAGATAATGTGTTTTTTTTATTTGACAAATGGTACAACTGCATTCAAAACAACACATTGCTGTGCCTGAGTAAATAACGTTTAGAAAGGACTACAGCTGCATCCTTGGTTGAACACACACTAAAGGCTTCAGATGATGTCCAGGGAAAAAAAAAAAAAAATATATATATATATATATATACGTGTGTGTGTGTGTGTTGGTAGAAAAGCTGAACTATGGCTGAACAAACAACAGACCGTGAAATAATGTTCCTACTCGTACATGCGCATTTCAAAATTAAGAGTCAGTCAGCAAGGGAAAAATGTCCCTTCTAGGCATTCCTGAGTACCTCACCTTTGGAGTAAACGGAGGCTCATTCTCAACAGTTTGAATCTGGTCATTCTGAAAAGGGTTGTTTAGACAGTGATTGTGTTTGCTCCTTGTGGTATTTTGACCAAACATTTCATAGACAGTTTATAAGACTCTAGAGAACTATTGCAGCTCTACTCCCTTTTTGGGACCTTGTCCCTGGTAACATTTCCATTAGCATGGCCCATCCACGTCCACAAAAAGTAGCAAGAGACGATTTTATTTGATTTTATGCTTTTTTTGCACCTTCAAGCTCGTCTCATTGAACCTCTTCAAAACACAATCAAACAAATAGCATAATTTCGGATAAAAACAAACATGATCATTAGGTCAAGTTTAGTCCCTACTCTTGCTTGGAAACACGAGCGAGCTGGTGCTAAAGTACCAGATACTAGATTTGCCTAACTGAGATGCAAACATGCTGAGCAGGGCCATGTCAAGTAGAGTGTATAATGCGTTGAAAAAGTACTATATGCAAACTGTGAAAAAAAGCTGTATAATATGGCCCTTTATGCTTAGAGTTAATGCAACATTCCCACACGGCTTGGAAACAAAATGTGTGTCTGTTTTGTGAAGAGACTGCAATATATGTAACCAAAGTGAGGTGGACGTCACACACTGTGTTCCTGGCACAAGCTTCACGTCTCCCAGCTGTGAGCACCCACAGCTCTGCAGAGTTTTCCCCTGTCCTAACATGTCCAGCCTGAGCTGAATCAGCGGATTTCAGCAGAGAATAGGAAAAACATGGACCAGGCTCCAGCTAAAACTCTCAGTGTAGGCCACTTTGTAGTTTTTCATTTACAATTATCTCTCTCTTTCTTATTTCTCATTTTCTCTGACTATCCCTATACAAACTTGAGCCCATCTTACTCTTTTTTTCATTCTCTCTCTCTCTCCTGTGATTTGTCTCAGAGTTGCGTCACTGGACCACCCGCTGGGTCTTTGTCATGCTGTCACCATAACAACACCTACCTGCTTTTAACACACACACACACACACACACACACAAACAAGCACATGACATGTGTTTTTCTACTCCTACTTTCTTCCTCCTCCACATCTCCTGTCTTCTTTTGCTGTCTTTTCCTCCACCTTCCTCCTCTCACTTCTTTGTCTCGTTTTTTTCTTTTTTCTTTTTTTCTTTTTTTTCTTCACAATGAAACCTGCACCTGCACAACACCTTTCTTCTGTCCCCATGTTTTCTACTGTAATTCTCACTTTCACGTCTCCATTAGTTTGCTGCCTCGTGTCAGCCATGACGAACATCTGGCAACTTTTCCTTCCAAAGTAGCCTAATTTGACAGATGCTGGCAATTGAGTGTGATAATGTTCTTCTGTATATCTGGCTATGACTTTTCAGTCTGGTTAATGTGTAAATATCATGAGATTATACAGGCATCTTATACTTTATGAGTTCATAAGTCCAACCCATTACATATTGCTCACCAGATATTTGGGAATTGAGGGGTTAACTCTGAAGACTGGACTCAATTCTACTGCTAAAGTTTGCCTGCACCTGTATGTGCATGTTGTGTGAGATATTCTATTGTTTAAACAGCCGATCTCTCCACAAAACACAGACTCTATTTTAGATTTTGTTTTCTTTATTGTTGTTTCAAGATTAGAGTTTGGGGAGGGTTGGGAGGGTGAACTCATTTGGAGAGGTCAGAAGAAGGAGAACACGAATGGCCAATTTTATGTCAACTAACATGCTGAGTGGGAGGCCAATTATGCTCTCTGATACTCGTTTGGTCCCTCCTAGAGTGGCATCACTGGGAGTCATAGTCCCAGTAATAAAGTGTTTTGTAACCAAACATGGCTCCTTTATATTTTGTTATCATTGTTTATTTTATTTGCTGGTCACAACCAACAAAAACCTCTCTTACTACTTTGACCACTTTGCACGAATGTCAATACAGCGTTTGTTGACTTTTAGAAGCTCCGAGTAATTTAAGAAATGAGAGAGGGTGGAGAGAGAGTGGACGACCAAGAGAGATCTAGAAGAGCAACCTGCTGCTGAAAAAAATCACTCTATAAACAAATGTGAACAAATGCTAAACGTGAACTATCAACTTTTACCTGGCCAAAACCTAATAGTTCGACTGGGTTGGGAATTAGAGCTTGGGTCAGGTTCATCTAGGTCCTGTGTTGTTTTTGCACAGTAGCCACACACACTCCAGATGCAGATATTGCTTAAAAAAAAAAATATATATATATATATATATATATATATATATATATATATATATATATGAGAGATCTGGGATCTGAAGTATTCCATGTCTTAATTTGTAATTGGTTAAGTGTGTGAGCCTCCTATCTGTGAATACGGGTCAGGTGAAGGGTGTTCAACTCAGCACAGCCCGACAGTGCGCACCGACATGTTGACAATTAAAAAACAGTTTCTGAGAGGGCAAATGTCAGTGACTGGCACTGGAGGAACAGTTTGGAAGCATAGCTGGCTAGCTAACAGGCACTTGTGGTTTAGCACACCACAGCAGATGATTTTCCAGCAAAATGACCCTCAAACGCACATATAGAGAATAAACCCTCATCCCTGTGAACATAAAGTCAAGTGAGGTGCCTTCTGAATATTTTGTCTGTTTTCAGCTTGCTTTCTCTCTCATTTAACCCAAACTCAGCATTAAATTCTCAACTGCAGTGGGGTACTGGGTTTAATATTTTTCCCCACTCATTGTCAGTGTGACATCACCAGTCTGTGAGCTCCCACAGCGCCTCCTCCCTGTGGCTCCCTTAAATGCACATAAATTAACAATTTTTCCTTTGACACGAGACAGTGTACATTTATAAATACTACAGTATACGGTATTACCGTTATACCACCAGCCCTGGCATCTGTAATTTCATTGTGCCCTGTATACAGTGACTATAAAGGTATGTAATCTAATTTAATCTCAAATTTTATTAGGGTTCCCATTCAGTTATTGTGCAAATGTAAATACATTTCTGATTAAGGCAAATTATTGAATGTCAACCGGGGGCAATGTCACAGGCTTGGAATCTTCCACCAGGGGAATGGTTCAGTCCTACTCCAACTCCTCTAGGGCTTAACTCTCATTTCCCCACACGCCTGCAGTTTGTCCTGGACTCAGCATATACACCCTGTTTGTTAGCAAGGTTGCCAGGGTAGCCAAGTCTCTGTTACCAAAGGGCCATTGTTTCTTGTCTTTAATATTTGGCTATAATCTTTCCTTATTTTCTGATCTTAGAAAAAGTTTTGCTGATATTATTCCTTTCTGACTGTGTTTTTACCCCAGCTTTTTGTGACTGAAAAACTGTGTGGTCTAGGTCTTAATAAAGTACTTCTGACAGCATGCTTCTTGCATTAGAGGCACACAGTTCTTAGAGGGTATTGTACATTTTATTGAACTTCTATTTCCTTCCTTTCTGTATACAGATATTTGTTTGTATTTCTGGCTATCCCATAGTCAAATACGTTTCAAAAAATACAAATTATTTCTGTGCCAGTGGAAAGAGTTCATAAACTGAAAATGAAATACAATTTATATGTCTAAAATGTAAAGCTCACAAGTCTGTTCAGCAGAAACATTCTGGTATGTGGGTCTTTCACCTTAATATTTCTTTCAAAGTTAGAATAATAATATATAACTAATAATTATATTCTTTCTTTATTCATTAATGGTAGTGTGTTTACAATTATCCAAGTTATCTACCTTACATTACCCTGTAGCAGCAGTACTTCTATTGTTACTTTGTACCACATTAACCTCAACTCTGAAACTTTTTGGTGCTTTGACCTACTGGCTTTGAAGTTGCCTACTTTTATTCTTTTTTTTCTCTTTATCTGAATCAGCAAGTGTGCTGGTGTCCGAGTAGGTGGCTGAAAAGAAATGGGTCAAGTGTGATTACAAAAGCAGCAAAAGCATGTCATTTAGTCATTAAGCACACATGCACACACATTCTTGTGCATGATACAACTTTAATTTGCATGCATCTTTCTCAAAATATGTGCTGAAACAGGTATTGTTATTTTGGTGTGTGTGTGTGTGTGTGTGTGTGTGTGTGTGAGGCCAAATGAGGAGAAGGAATAGCAGAGTATAAAACAGAATAGAAAGACAGAGGGAGTGCGTCAGAGAACTGCAGCAGAAGTCATTTATCATCCACTGACAGAGAGCCACTGTGCACTGGACTGGACGAACACACACACACACAGTAGGTAGTTTAAAGTATGCTCAGAAAAGAGAGTGTAAAACTGCTTTGCAACTCTGCATTGTTTAAAGTGCAATGCCAATGAATAAAAACTGATTTGAACGAAACAATGAAATGTAATATGAAACCTGAACAGTATGATATCGATCAGTTTTCCATGAAGAGGGAGGCACGTGAGAAACTAAAGCAGATAGGAAGAAGGAAGGAAAACAAATTAAGACCTTTCAGAACTTGAGTGGTATTATATTGAACTGTGTGTTGAGTAGCTGTGGTTGCTTCTGGCTGAAAGTGTTTTACATGCTGTTTCTATGTTTGTATGTTCTTGCTGTGTCACTGAACAGAATGTATACCAAATGAATACATATGTTTATGGCATTTTGAATTGCAATTAAATACATGAGCACTATGTTTAGCTAATTTGTGTTTAAAGGAACACTAGGTAAGATTTGGTATCTTTGCTCATGGGCTCCCCCTACAGTTACAGAGTGTAATTCACTTTTAGAGCATAGTCCTGAAATCAAGGGGTGGTTTTCCTAAGCATGAAAACATACTGTACATACAAAATGTAAGGTGTGAAGGTATTTAAAGGAACACTATGTAATATTGTACCTTACATTTACAGCTTCACAATCTTTATGGTGGTACACTGACCTGTAATATGGAAAACAGAGCTTCTGTCATTGCTACTCCAGGCTCAGCACTGCAGAAACCGCATTATGCATTTTACAGAAGAAGGTAGGACACCACCTCCTGCCTTTTCTCCCTCTCCTCATTAATTTCAGTACAGTGCTGTAAAAAGGAATCATGCAAGTGTAGAGCTCCAGGACCAAAACTTCCCTTTAAAGTGCTAAGTGCAGCAGCCAGATAAAATGTAGATCAACACAGTAAAAAAAAGAGTTAGGTGCAAATGTTGTGTCTGTATCACAGTTCAGCTACACAGTACTATACAGTAATGAATCATGAGTGTTATGGCATGAGGGGGAAAAGCTTATCTATAATGTAGTTGTTTTAACCTTCATTTAGTCAAAGCAATTGCTTGAAGGGAGAATCTGAAACAAATAATGGCCAGGGCGTGACAAGTCAGTGATGACTTTCTTTGCATGCTTCCCAGTTCTGATGCTGCACAGGTCCTGCAGGAAGTGGTTTTTGCTGTGGTATTTTCAATTTTTTTTAACTGAATAAAAACATTACCATTTGATTATATGTTCCAAAATATCACTATTTATTTCTTAGCTTTATAATTCGGACCAATCTACTACCAGTTCTTTGCAGGTTTGTTCACAGGTACAAATTACCAATAAAAAGTGATTTAAAAATAGGATAAAACAGTAATATTATTAGTTGTGATTTTTCCCATTAGTTAGTTAAGGCTCTCAGTATAAAGAAAGGGTGAATGGCCTATATGTGAGTAAAAGACTTGAATGTTAATTATAAATAAATTAAAATCTGTATGCAATTGGTGGACACCTGCTCATCCAATATTTCTGAAGACACTGGTGACTTTTTTTTCTACAACCCCTGGCAAAAATTATGGAATCACCAGTCTCTGAGGATGTTCCTTCAGTTGTTTAATTTTGTAGAAAAAAAGCAGATCACAGATATGACAAAAAACTAAAGGCATTTCAAATGGCAAATTTCTGGCTTTAAGAAACACTAAAAGAAATCAAGAAAAATAATTGTGTTAGCCAGGAACAGTTAGATTTTTAGAACAAGCACAGGGAATAAATTATGGAATCACCCTGCAAATTTTCATTACAAACACTAACACCTGCATCAGATTAAAGCTGCTCGTTAGTATGCAGGTAAAAAGGAGTGATCACACCTTGGAGAGCTGTTGCAACAAGTGGACTGACATGAATCATGGCTCCAACACCAGAGATGTCAATTGAAACAAAGGAAAGGTTTATCAAACTCCTTAAAGAGGGTAAATCATCTCGCAGTGTTGCACAAGATGCTGGTTGTTCACAGTCGGTGCCTAAAACCTGGACCAAGTACAAACAACATGGGAAGGTGATTAAAGGCAAGCATACTGGTGCATCAAGACAGAAAACTTAAAGCAATATGCCTTGAAAACAGAAAATGTACAACAAAACAAATGGGAGGAAACTGGAGTCAACGTCTGTGACTGAACAGTAAGACTCCAGTAAAGGAAATGGGATTTACATACAGAAAAGCTAAAAGAAAGCCACCACTAACACCTAAACAGAAAAAAACAAGGTTACAATGGGCTAAGGAAATGCAATCGTGGACTGTGGATGACTGGATGAAAGTCATATTCAGTGATGAATCTCGATTCTGCATTGGGCAAGGTGATGATGCTGTAACTTTTGTTTGGTGCCGTTCCAATGAGATTTATGCAGACGACTGTCTGAAGAAAACATGCAAATTTCCACAGTCATTGATTTGGGGCTGCATGTCAGGTAAAGCCACTGGGGAGATGGCTGTCATTACATCTTCAAAAAATGCACAGGTTTACATTGACATTTTGGACACTTTTCTTATCCCATCTATCCATCTGGGACGATGAAATCATTTTTCAAGATGATAATGCATCTTGCCATAGAGCAAAATCTGTGAAAACATTCCTTGAAGAAAGACACATAAGGTCAATGTCATGGCCTGCAGACAGTCCGGATCTCAATCCAATTGAAAATCTGTGGTGGAAGTTAAAGAAAATGGTCCATGAAAAGGCTCCAACCTGCAAAGCTGATCTGGCAACAGCAATCAGAGAAAGCTGGAGCCAGATTGATGAAGAGTAGTGTTTGTCACTCATTAAGTCAATGCCTCAGAGACTGCAAGCAGTTATAAAAGCCAGAGGTGGTGCAACAACGTACTAGTGATGTGTTGGAGTGTTATTTTGTTTGTCATGATAACATAATTTTTTCCTCAGAATTGAGTGATTCCATAATTTATTCCCTGTGCTTGTTCTAAAAATCTAACTGTTACTGGCTACCACAACTAGTTTTCTTGATTTCTTTTAGTGTTTCTTAAAGCCAGTCATATCTGTGATCTACTATTTTTTTCTACAAAATTAAACAACTGAAGGAACATCCTCAGAGACTGGTGATTCCATCATTTTTGCCAGGGGTTGTAAAGCAGAGGGATTTTAAAATCGCACCAAAAAAAAATGTAATTTAGCATAGCCTATCCATATTTTTATATACAACTGTAATAAATGTGCAATAAAACAATAATTTGTTATCTACAAGTCTTTTGCTTACAAAGTACACTTTAATTTAGTTTAAATACTGACATTAATGCAAAAATTGCACTGCTTATTTAACTGAACATAATAAAGGCACATCACATTAACATAATTATTATAAACATATATATTTTTTTTTCTTGAATTAATAACATTACTATTATATTAATTATTATATTAATATTTGTACTATTTTAATGAATCATGTTTTTCTGAGGCAACGAAACTATACTTGTGAATTTTTTTTTATTGCTAATCCTAAAAGCATAGCTGTAGGGCTGCACTGGAGATAAATCTTTAGCACTTCACTATATCGTGTTACTCCCATCCCCCTGTTTCTTCGATTCCCACCCCCCAACCCCCCCCCCCCCCTCTCTCTCTCTCTCTCTTTCTCTCTCTCTCTCACACACACACACACACACACACACACAGTCTCTTTCTCTCTCCAGCTTTTTCTTGTACCCCAGTGAACTCTGTTACCTAAGACAGCCCCGATGGAGGGGGAAGGGATTGGTGACGTTGGGGCAGGTGGGCGGGGACTGTATGTGTATATGTGAGTGTTTGTCACGCTGGCTTCAGCGACTGGTGGATAGAGCGGGTGGTGGCCCCGGCGAGGGTGTTTCTGACTTACGGTTGTAAAAGGCACTTTTGCAGCGACGCATTGTTTTGTAAGCATCCGACTAGCCTTTAGGCCATCTGGGCCATTCACTCTCATTGAAGACTCTGTCCTGGAGCTAAGAGCGCAACCCCGTCTGTGCTAAGATGTGTGTTTACTGTTCTGAGAAGAAGAAAGTGCTGCACAGGAGTGTGTCCAGTCCTGATCAAGAATTATGAGTGAGTAGAGAGTTATGTGTTGTTCTCATGTGGCGAGTCAGAATGAATGAATGACTACTCTGCTTGTAATGACGAGTAGAAGTGCAAAAGGAAGTTGGAGGAGTGAGCAGAATGTGGTTTGGTGATTCGCTGAAACTTTGGTGTGCATGTTGCTGTTTTTTCAAACTTCGGTTCATTTGACTTTCATGAGTCAAAATGAGTGATTTAAGTTATGTTAAGACCTGAATCAAAATTTGAATTTTTAAAAGTCATTTAAGCCTTTGTTATTTGTGTTGTTTGGCTAATAATGTAAATACATACAGATTTACATAACAGTTTTCAACTTGTATCATCAGGTTTCATACAACTTTGGAATTCCAAGGGTTAATACCAGGTAGCTCTGAAACCATATCTCTGCTTTGTGTGTGTGGCAAAATTCGGTTAGCCTTAAGTTTCATGTGACTAAGAACACTACTGTTTTTGGTTGGTGGTGATATGCAGGTGGAGATTGAAAAGTGTATCAAAACAATGGTGTCTTTTATTTGGAATGAGAGGTTTCTAGGATCTGTAGGAAGTTGAAGAAAAGTGAACTGAGGACATGAAAACAAGACTTTGTTTGAGAAAGATATGTTACAACAAGTATGTCCTAGTGGTGATTGGTGGACAGTTGTGTGTCAAGAAAAAGCAAAAATGATGCAAGAAATTATGTGGTGTGGAGTTCCAAGGTTAAAGGTCCTCTTTGATTTGGCTGGTAACTATTAAATATAAAGTGTCCTAACTAGTCTTATCTTGGACAGGTGTTTCTAGGAAAAAGATAATAGAACAGATAAATTAATAAAAAAAGGCTTATTTTTTGTTGAAGAGATTTTGAAATATACATTTAAAAATCTAATTTCCAGAAATGGTTTATACAGTTTTAAAGATTTGTTTTTCAAGTTTTCAGTGTTGGGTGAAGATGAATGACAGTGTATTGAAGACGCAATAATAAATAAGGGAGCTGAAATTGCTTTTTATACCAAGAAAGTGTGTAATCAAAGCTTACTCAGATTTGCAGTACTGAGACAAAATACACAGTTAATTAATTTCTTATTAGAACTACTGGGATGTTTTGTGTTGCTCAGAATGTCCAAAATTACTTGTGGACTGTGTCCAATATCATATCATATCATTAGTTCAGACTCAATATGACTGGCTGAGAGATGTTCCAGGTGTCAGTTATTGCATGATAATGACACTCTGACTGAGTACTTTGGGTATTACTCTGCAAAATACACATAACCTAGCAACAATGGGAAGCACTTACAAGACAGGGTAGGGGGACTGGTAGCCCTTTTCCATCAGTGTGGAACTGGTTTGGTTTCCATTCACACAACTAATTTTAAACAGTTCAGCACATTTCCATGAACATAAATAGATTAGTTTCCAGCTGAAACAAAGAAAAGTAGGTGTTTCAGCATGAACTATGACGATGTCCGAGCGTGTGTCAGACAAGAGAAGCTAGAGCGTAACTGCACTTTCTGCTTTCTGAATTCAAAACAAAAGAAAATCACAAGGAAATAAGACAGTACTGTGTCTGTGTTTTCTGGGACTGTGGTCAGCGTGAGGAGGAGATTATATATAAATCAAGCAAAAAATGCTTTTTGTTTTAGCTGAGCAGGATGTCTCTCAAACCATACTCCAAAATGCTCACTTTGAATGTAAACAGACAAGCCTGGTATAATCTACACATGTATCACTACAATCTGAACCTGTTGTAAACAGTGGATTAACACTAGAAGGAAAGTGTGAGAGAAATGGAACCTGTGAATGTGTGAAGGACTGGAAGTATTTTACCTTATGGAATGTTGATAAACGAATTGTTTTATTTTGTCATCTTCATCATAAAATCAATTAACAGCGATGACAGAACTGTGATATAATCTACATATGATGATATAATATACACTCGAGATGCTATAATGTGAGATACTGGCAATATCTCATGTTATAACACTCCCTCTTGGGTATTATTACTTAGATTGACACTGTGTGTCCAAAAGTAAACCTCTCTTCTGAAGATTATTTAAGCCACTTTAATGTATTAATTTGAGCACTCCCCACAGAACAACATCAGCCAACAGAATGGACGGCCAGTACCAAGCATTGGTTAGTTGTTATTAAACCCGCTTAGCACTGGGTTGTTGAGTCATAGAACTGTGTTCTCTGGAATGATGGAGCTAAACATGATGTATCGCTACATTTAATTATTTTTTTCATTCATTGTCTGTAACTGCTCATCCATTTCAGGGTTGTGGTGGGACACACCCTGGACGAGCACTAGTCCATCACAGGACATGACTCCACTTGTTTATGTGGCTGATTGCAGTCAAATCCTTATAACAACATTAGAATATCTAGTTTAAAGTCATCTCAGAAAGGTAGAAGCTATTACAACAGCAAAGATACTCAGTTATAAAAAATAAATAATTAGAAACAATTAGCAACATAGGTATTTGAAAAAATACAACAGCATCATAGTATGAGTAAAGCATATCCCCTATCTGAGCAATATCCATTATCATGTCACTCCAAAAATATCAGATCAGCGGTGGTCAAACAGTCACTCTGGGCAGTGGTCAGTGGCACAGGTTGAGGCCATGAAGCATACATTTTAGGGTAACAGGTTGACAGAGTCTCATATTTTCAGTGCATTAAGTTGGCCCTACTTTAGTATTGTAAACCCAGTCAGCAGGACTAATGATGCTCTACTTATGTGTATGTATGTATAGAAAGAAAAAAATGGTATAGTTTTACCTGGAAGAAACCCATGTACACACTGGGAAAACCCACCAATCTCCTCACAGACAGTGACCTGAGACACACTTCAAACCCACAGCGAGGCTACCTGTTGCGCTACTGATTTTAGCCACTTACACATATCTGCATTCTGTCATCTAATACCAAATTTAAAACTCTGAAAGGCCCTGAACAGGGCACTTTACTAACACCTCTGTAACAGTGTCACTGACACACATTCGGAACACATTGCACTCCTTTTTTTTCCTCCCCTCCTCCTTTCTACCCTCCTTCCTCTGCTGTGGGCTGTGTTATGAAATGGTGAGAGAGGAAAGTGTTTGGCGGCGGTGGACGTGTCCTTAACCCCCCTGAAAGGGCCCCGGCCCCAGCGTGTGAGATTATGTAAGGTAACCCTAGTCCTATTTCCTGGTTTGCGCGTCAGTAATTCACGCTGTCTGCTGCAGAACACATGAGAGAGTCCTCATACACACACACACACACACACCTCATCTTACTCTCGCAAGGACAGGCGATCTAGATAAAAAAGAAATTCACCCAAGTGGACAGATCCTGGCCAGTCAGTCAGTTTTAACCGGAGGCAAGTGTGGCAAAGACCAAAAGAAGTTTTTTTGCCTAGAGAGTGGAGTGTTCAGACGTTTCACCAGCGTAAGACAAGAGCTGGTGGGAGTCCAGGCACTTGCTGACCGGTCAGCGTCCAGCTCACGTTAGGAAAAAGCGTAAACCAAGGAAATCAGAAGAGTAAGCCAAGAAGACAGAAAAGGAAAGAATCAAACAAGTACCAGCTGGACATCTCCCTTTGTGCCGGAGGACAAACATGCTCTTGCTGGATGAGACTGACTCCCTAACAGGTAGGGTACCTCTCTCTGACCCTTCTTTCAGCACAAAGCTGTTCCCTTTTCACATCTTCCCAGTGACATTTTTGAGTTAAGGCTAGTTTTACAGGTCAACAGGAGGACAGTTAGTAAGAGGGAAAGAGACTAAATAGGAAAACAACTAAAAAGAGTAGCATGGATAGGAAATAGTTTGGGGTTAAAACAACTACCTTTTGGCATTAATGGTGTTCACATTTACTCAGTGTTTGTTGGCTAAGTGTGTCATGGGAGAGAGAGGGGGTCTTTTTTGGGAGGATATGCCTTTTGGGTACAAGAAACATTTATCACTAATTGTGATAGGCACTGATTATCTTTTCATGTTTCATACATTTGTAGTCTAATAGCTGGTCAGGGTTTTTTGTCTTTCATGTTGTCACAGGTGATGTTACAGGGAATGGCACGACCAATTGATCTAGTTGTTTTAGTTGCCTTGTGTAATATGACGCCGTTTGGACACCGATTACTGAAAATGACTGTAATGTTCTCAGGGAGGACATGCTGTCTCTCACTGATTATTTAGAGACTTGGACCCTAGTTGAAGATTTAGCATCTTTCCATTTTTGGAATGTTTTCTCCTTCAGTCACCTGCTTTAACCTGGGCTGGTAGTCGTGATATCAGGAGTTTTCAAAAGCACATCAAATAAGAGCTCTGCTTGGCAAAATAGAACCCCCAAGTGTTTCTCCATTATCTTACTAGAGGCACCCATTTGTAGCTTTACTTTGAAGGTGCTGGCAAACTTTGAATCATTGTCATGATTTGCTTGGAAACTGCTCTGTTCTGGCAGCAGCTTCTGGTCCTCGGGCAACCTTCGCCTTCTCAGAGCACATTGTCTTCTTCCTGCCTTCTTAATATTTCTAAACACTAAGTTCTTAACAAATGATTGATCCCAAACTTGAAAACATGCAAGACTTTAGAAGTAACACCAGCGCCATGTGGCTAGAACTTTCCTGCCGTCTCCTGTTCTGCAGAGGGAAGAGGTTACACAATGTTGAAGTCAGGTTAGGGGAGTGTCAGAGGTGCATTTCAGTGCTCACGTCCGCCAGGCTGCTCCACCACACTCTGGCCTGCCTGTGACACACTGGCCCAGATCCTAGCCCCAGTGCAGCTGCATGCCACATGCTTTCATAAGGCCTGAGCAGGCAGGCTAAAGTAAGCACAAACAGTGGGGAAATTTTGAAAATGCAAGGAATGTCACAAGTAAGCTAAGATACATTTAACTCATAACAAACATGTAACCCCTTGAACCTTAGACTAATTATTATTTGTTAAGTCCATTAGGCTGATGCTAAAAGATGTCTGTTTCTGTCTCTGCTAATGATATAGGCATATACTAGGGCTGTATGATTATGGCCAAAATTTATATCACAATACATTTCCTAATTTTGATCGATAAAATTTCATTCTGATATCAATATGAAAAATATAAAACCCACGGGAAAACTGCCAACAACCGAAAGAAACATGACATCTCCATCAAATATAAACCTCTTGGCTTTGTTAGTATTAATATTTTTAACTAACTGTAAAACTGAAAGCAGTGCTGTAAATATGGATGGATATTGAAATATTGACGATTTGTTTACAAATCATTTGATGATTATTGAGTGTGATTGTATATTAATATTGAATTATTGTCCAGTCCTAGCATTAACATTAATAATGTTATGTCATTTCGTGTATTTGATAAGAACACTTCAATAAAGCTGAACATTCATAGATTCATAGATAAGTTACGTGTTTTATCGTTACTTTGAATCAAAAAAAGTAAGTGCTTATAGTATTTTTTTTCTGAATTAATTGTTTAAAAAAAAACAGAATATTCAGCAACAAAGGAAGCATGTGCATATTTAATGCAGTGATAGAACACAGAACTGCACAGAAAACCCGGATTTATTCACATTGATGTTAAAATGTGAGTGTCTCAGTGTATTTTTGCTACTGATTCCAATTTATAAATGATGTATTTATGTAGTTTAAAGATGTTTTATGAGTTCTTGGACTTATAAATAGACTGTTATTTTATAAGACTAAGTGTAACTTCATGTTGCATACAAACCTATTAAAACATTAAGGCTGGAGAAAACATACATAGATAATAAAGATTCTGTCACTTATGGTTCTTAACTCGGGGGAAATGCTCCTGGTGTTAAGTGTGTAGTAATCAGTCAGGGTGGGATCTGTGTGTAGTGAATGTTTTAAAACAATATTTATCTGGAACATTGTGTATCTGGTGAATGTATTTTGTCCTCACAAGTATGTAATATATGTCAGTAATTGTGTGTGTGTGAGTGGTATGACTGGACGTGCTGTACTGTTGAACACAGTCGTTGTGTAACAGCCATTGGTTCAGTTACGTAAGCGTCCCTGCTTCTCCGACCCAGCCCCTGTAAGCCGGTGTGTGTGTGTGTGTGTGTGAGAGAGAGAGAGAGAGCACTGATTCCCAGCAGGGGGTTCAAAACAAACTGCAAACTAGTCCATCTAATTGCGGGGTACTTTTTATTTTGGGAAGAGAAAAGTGTGTGTGAAAGGTTGTGAGGGGAATGTGAGAAGTGTTTAATTGTTTTCTCGTTTTCTATTCTGATGAAATCCCTCCCCTTACTCCTCCTTTTCCAACTATCACTTCACTTGACTGGCTCATTGTGTTTCCTGAACCTAAATACAATTTTATCATAGCCCCCAGGGAACAGACGTTCCTGTTGAAACTTTGAAAGACTTATTTTGTGGTAGTTTTAAGGCTAAGGCTGTTAAGAATAGGTCCTGAAACGTAAATAAACATAAAAAGTCAACCTTAGACTTCCTTCTTAGCCATTTTGGCTGTAAGAAATTGCTTCAAAGCATATAATTTAAGTTTTCTGCTGCATTTTACAAGGGATCATTTTAGAAAAATTGGTATATTTCATGGTTTCTGTTTCATTATTATTTTTTTTCCTCTGTATTTTGTAGGAACTTTTAAAGAAAATGAATTTTAACATTGTACTGTATTTTGTTCCAGTTCCACTTCTTACTGTACTTTTTGTTCCTGGTCTGTTTACCTTTGCTGCTTTGTAGAGGGACTAAAATTGGGGAAATAAATAAATAAATATATATTTTTTTTCTTTTCTCCAGTTTCAGGTTTTCCCTGTGGCTGTTCGGGCTTTACTTTGGTTTCAAATATTTTGTTAAGTAGCCTATGCATTTTGAGCTACAGGATTTAGCTTGTTTCATCTCACTGGATTATGGGAGAACTTTCTAGAAAGTTTCAGTGTGTTCTTAGCTTGGTGACTGTGGGCCAAATGTTGGAGCCTTACACTTGCTGCTTGGTCATTCTTATCTAGATTATCACATTTGCTTATCCTAATAAATGGATTTGATGAGCTCATGGTACTGACCTAGATCATTTTCTGTCTGCTGGCATAACTGCTCATTTTATAATTACAATGAATTGGCGAATCTTCTATGGAATTAGATTAAACAAAATTATTTAAAAAACCCTCTCTAATGGTAATATTAAAAAAATTATGACTACAGTCAGGTTTCAGAGTAAACAGTTGCCTTGTTTAGATTAAGACTCCAAATATTAGTTTAAACATTGATTGTGTGAGATATTAAAAAACTCCCCGTGGATGAACAAAGTGGCGATTATCCAGTGTTTCATAATGTGTCCCAGGGTGACTTATATAACACACAAACTGCCTCTGTCTTTCAAATTCTCAGACCTTAAGAGGTGCCCTGAGTGGAGGTTGACGAGCAAGAAAGCAGACAGAGATTTAAAAAACAAAGCAAAACAGGGAGGCGATTGTTAATTTGAACATATTTATTGTGTTAGGCTTCACTTGAGGAAGAAGGCGCTGTGCTTGTACATCTCGTTCACTAAAGTTCAACCAGGGGCTAACAGTGACCTCAAAGGCAAAATTGTCTGAAGGTCTAATGTTATACATTCAGTGTGCATTATATTCACTTTGGCCATTTTTTATTCACTTAGCAGAGTCAAAGCAGAGTGTTTGGAATCAGTGAAACTTAAAACCTATATCTGCAGTGAAATACTAGGAACTAGCTTATATAAAAGGAACTATTATCCTCCTTAACTAATACTGAAAGCAGACACTTTAGGAGACCCAACCTTGAGTATGCAGCTCATGCTAAATTATGAAATTCATAAGCTTTCTAGAGAGTTCTCACAAAAGACAGACATACACAATGGAGCTAGTATATCCTGAAACTTGAAAAAGTAGAAACTACTTCACTAAGTCATAAATATTTTATAAACAACAGCTTGACAGATTGTCCTTGAAAAGCTCATGTCTTGATATTCTGAGCCTTTGGAAACCTTCTGTAAAAGTAAAATAGAAACCTGTTGGTAAACATTCATTCATTCATTGTCTGAAACCACTTATCCAGTTCAGGGTCACGGTGTGTCCGGAGCCTACTCGGAATCATTGGGCGCAAGGTGGGAACACACCTTGGAAGGGCCGCCAGTCTTTAACAGGGCAACACACACTCACACATTCACTCACACCTATGGACACTTTTGAGTCGCCAATCCACCTAACAACGTGTGTTTTTGGACTGTGTGAGGAAACCGGGGCGAATATTTGTATTTTTATTTATTTATTTTTTAATCTGCCGTCATTTCTGTGCCTTTAGCTGAAAATCAGACTCAGCTGGGGTGAATAAACTAGGCTGTATGAATTAGCCTGGCAGCTTAGTGCTTTGAAAGCTCAGTTGGCAAGGAGCAAGCCCATTAGTGAGACCCCACACCATGTTAGATATGCAGTGCCATGGCATGGATACTCTGGGGTAAGATGTGGCTCACTTACGTTTCTTAATTCTTGTGCAGCTGCTCCAAATTATTTTTTTTTTTTTGTGGAGATTACACAAGCTGTGTGTGTGCAATTTAATGTCTGTGTCTGCTATAGGTGCATGTTTAATTTGCTGAATTATCTATTATAATTACTCCTGAGAATCAGATATTATCTTTATTTGTTTATTTTACTTAATGAAAATGTGATTACAATTTAATTATTGTAAAAGTTAATAACTAGTGATTACACCCCCACCCACAACACACACACACACACACAGTTTGTTTTGTTCCTAGTGCCCTGCTCTTAACTGTACAGTAGTTATGCTGACTGGATTGAGAATAATCTATAATCTTCTTACTGAGCTGAGACCATGTGTGCGTGTGATTTGTTTTCCTCGTCTCTCTTTTTTTAAACTTTCAGTGGGTCAGTGGCCCACTCGTGATTGCTAAACCAGAATCAGAGAGAGGAAAAAGAACAAAGAAAAGAAAGCGAGAATCCTGAGAGGGAGAGGGGGATTGCTTTCTTGTTTTTCTTTGATTAGCATCCCATTCACTTCATGCACTGACTAATTGGACGCCAATCTGAAGCTGCTCCCTACAAAAGCCATTTTGTTCCGCTCATTGGTGGCACTGGCTAATGTTTGTTTTTTGTCTTCTATTAAAGAAAAAATATGGTGAGGATATTCTTGAGACACTCTGTGGCCAAAAGTATATGGACACATGCCCATTCATGAAATTCTTGAATTCCCAATTCTTGGAATTAAAGTTATTAAAATTTGAGGGGCTTTACACCCCCTAGCCCAAGCTTGGCATTGAGCTTGGTGACCTCATTTGCAGCTGTTCCAAAACATAAATTCATTTCATTATTTTAAATTTAGAAACGGTGTGCACAGTTGAATGTGTCCATAATGCAGTGGTGGCCCCTGTCAGATCTTTGAGGGGAAGAAATTGTTGTGATGTTGGTTAAGGTGACTTGTTCAAAGAGCAAATTATGAACTAGACATTTTGTATATTGCAGTTTACAAATGAATCAGGAAATTAACTTGACACTCTCACATAACATTAGCAAGTTTTCCATCCATCTAGTTTCTTGCAAATGATGAAAATGTGCATAAAAAACTTAAATGTGCAAAAACACCCAAATATCAGAAAGTGATTTACGCTTGGACAACGTGGAAAAGTTAAACTCTCACTAAAGTGCAAATATGCATCGTTTTTTGAATAAACAATGTCGTTTCAGCTGGTTCATGACTACTGTTCACGAGGCACAGTGCGCACCAGAGCAACCATGGGATTTTACTGTACTCCCCCAGACTCTCCTACCACCACCTTATTTTAGGGCACATGTACAATTTTGTATAAATATACAGCACTGCACAAAAGTCAGAGACCACACAGGATTTAACTTTGCTCAAACATTTAGAACAAGGTTCATACCACAGAAACCCCAACACATAAATATTAAAACAAGCTTTTGGATATAAAGTGTTTATGATATAAATGACTGTAAAATGTATTCTGATCAAAATAAAAACCCATTCAGATCTCTTCATCGCCCTCTTTTCAATGCTGACCCTGATCATGGGAGCCTGCGTCATCTGAAGTGTATTCACAAAAGTGCAGTGGATGGTAATATAACAAACATAACTCATTTCACTTTTTTATCTGCCGATATTTCTTTATTGCGCATAACATTTGTGAACATACATTCATTCATTGTCTGTAACCGTTTATACAGCTCAGGGACGTGGTGGGTCTGGACCCCGCTATTGAACAGCTTTTTTATTTGTATTAATGAATTTATTTATTCATTCATTTATTTATTTATTATGCTTCCCCTCCCGCTCTGGTCAGCTCATGTAGCAATTCCACCAGAAACCAATAGATGATGTACACTACTCTCCTGAATTCAGTTCCTTGTAGTAGTGCAATATATAGCGAGTGGTGTACGGAATAATGCGTAAGGTGCCATTTCAAACATGCCTAATTTTAAGTATGAGAAAAGCATGTTAGGAACAACCCTACTGGAACCCAAAGAGATTGCAAATCATCCTCTACAGTTCCCTCAATGGACAATAATGGGCAACCCTCAGTGAGCAATAAGTTGCCGTATTGTATGATGCAAAACTTAAAGGAACAATAGGTAGTATTTTTACGTTAAAAGTACTGCTCCAAAATCATTGTGCTGTTCCACTGACCTGTAATGGGGAGAACAGGGTTCCTAACTTTTGGAGGGTAAAAGCTGAATTCACTTATTTGAGGGCTGTCTACAAACAAACGTATGTTGTATATAAATTGTCTGCAACTCTGTAACTTGAGATTTACTTGTTAATTGGTTGCAACAGAAACTCCATTCAGGAGATGGCAAACATGGCAAAGACAATGGAGGACTCAAAGGTGTTTTTGCATCTAACAACAACCTTGTTTGCTAATTTATTTATTTTTCCCCATACCCACCAAATGTCACCTATGTCACTAGCAGGCCATGACGCTAAAAGCACCGTAAAGCATAGTAACATAAACACAATGCACCATGGTTTCATAACCCTCTGGCTTCTAAATGTACCCCCCTAGTCCCTTCCCTCATACTTTATCTCACTTCCTTGCTCACCCTCCAGTCCTCTCTCTCTCTTTGCCTAGTCTTTGTCATCAACTTTCTTTCTTACTCTCTTCCTGCCTCTTTCTTATTCTTTTACTCTCTCAATATTTTGCTTTTCTCTAAATGTGATGCTAGGGAAATTAAGTATGTGTGTGTGCATGAATACTGTGGGGGGGGGGGGGGAAACACTTTGGACTACTTTGTGGGGGATACAGACTACAAAGGACTGTAGAAGCTGGAATTTGTGTTTTTGTTGTGTGTATGAATACTGTTGGGGTAAAAACACTCCTCCTATTCTCTGGACTACATTAGACACAAGACTACAAAGGACTTTGTGAGTGTGTCTTCTGCAGCACTGCAGAACTCTTCTCCTCAGATGTGTTCGACCTGTACTCTGCTTGAACCCTGTACCTCATAAGCCCTCTACCTTACAAGCCCTTGCCAAGCACAGTCCACCAAATGATCACTGTGTACTGTTTTTGGACTGATCCCTGAAGACTGTGGATGAACTGTGAATGGAAATTGTGTGTCAGTTTTACATTGGCACCTTCATATTGCATGGTGCACTTCAAACCTTCATATACAGAAAGGATTATTATTATTAAGAACCTTTTTGGCATTTGTCTGGTAATATAATAATGCAAATTAAAAATGTTGGTTATACAATCTGTTTCCAATCAAGCCTGAAGCCAACCTATGCAGCATTAGCTTAAACAGTATCCACAATCAGAGCACTCAGGGCCTTCTAAGCTTCCATAATTTCTGTGAAATCTAAATATATATTGCTGTTAGTTTTAGATCATTTTAAATGTAATAGTCTCTGGAATATCACAGTACATGGAAAATAAATATTGTAAAATCATCTAAAAAATGGCCAATGAAGAATTTCATGTGAATTGCTGCTAGCTTAGCACAAAAATAGACTCTAAATCTAAAAGTCTTTATAATTATAAATGTACCCAATTAGACGTACAGTTTTTATAATTAATCACATAGCTCCAGGGTCCTTGGGTTGTGAGTTCGAGCCCTGCTCCAGGTGACTGTGACGAGTTTGGTGTGTTCTCCCCATGTCCAAGTTGTTTTCCTCCAAGTGCTCCAGTTTCCTCACACAGCCCAAAAACACGATGGTGGGTGGATTGGCGACTCAAAAGTGTCCCTGCAAAGGACTGATGCCCCCTACAGGATGTATTCCTGCCTTGCGCCCAGTGATTCCAGGTTTTTAACCAAGGTTTAACATATTTTGCCTGTCCTCATCTAACTTTTTGTCACAGTGACACACTCACCCTGTCACTGTTTATTATAGGTTAGCAGGCTTTGTTTGTGTGTGTGTGTGTGTGTGTGTGTGTGTGTGTGTGAAATTTACTAGGGTCTGTACCCCACAGACTTCACTTCAGTTGTTTATAACAAGCTCTTTATATAACATCTCCTACTCTCTGTCACCATGGCATCACACAGCCATCACCTCCCCTTTCCTCTGATATTACTGGATGGTGGCCATGCTTTTGTTTGATTATGGTTGCCACAGCAGTGAAAGCTTGCCAAAATAGAACTGTGGATGGGGCAGGGATAAGAGAGTAGAGTTCTGTGATATTTTATTTATTTTATTTTATTTTTGTTTTTTAGATGCCTCAGACATCTGTCAATAGGATGGTCCATTGGTATATATTTGCGTATCTTTATATGTTTGTGTGATTGAGTGAGTGTGTGTCAGGGGGCAGGGAAGTAAAAAAGAGAGCGAGAGAGGTTTTGATGGGTTTTTAGACTCCCGTCTTTGTAATAGTGAATAGATCTCTGGCCATTATGTAATGCATTGTTGCGTAACTGTCTCCTGTTACTCTGATGAAACGGTGAGGACTCTCTCCTGAAGGTGTGTGTGTGTGTGTGTGTGCATGCATGCATGTTTAAGTGCAAGTTTTGTGTGACCATCTTTAGTCAGCAGCAGTGGTAGAGAGAGCAGCTTAAACCCAAACTCACAAAATTAAAACCACGCTTCTCAGTCTCAATATTTGCAGTATAACAAAAGAACAGATCTAAAAAAAAATCTAAATCTAAAAATACCGAACAGCTTTAACAGTACTCCAGCATCCCATCATCCTTCAGTTCTCAAAAAATGCTCACCCTTAAAAGTCAACATTGTGACATCATAAAGCAGAAAGAATACTTGACACTGTTACCAACTTTGGGAAGAAAAATTTCTAAATTGTACTTAATATGGTTTGCCCACCCACGCCCACCCCCCGGTTATTACAAGAGCACAGCTCCATTACAAAAAAAAAAACTCTTATTTTTATGGCCATTGTTTCATTTGATTATTTATCAAGATTATTTATTTTGTACATGAATGTAAGTCATTATGAGAGCAGTGGTTGTCCTTTTGGATGCCCTGTGCCTTGTAGCTAGGGTTAGTATGAACTTTTACAGCTATGTTACATAAATTGGCTGAGGTAAGACTTGTAATCTCTTTACGTCATTAAAAAATAAATTCACAGTGATATAATCCTCTAATGACTTAACATGATTCATGATGTTATGTAACGGTCATCGTAGAAGGAAAAAAAATCATACCTGCCAGGCTTTGCTGCCCATACCCTGGGAGTAAAGGATCTAATCATTAACATGAGGTCACAAAATATCAGGTTTGAAAACCAGCCAAAATTTAGCCTTAGCTTTAACACAGCTTTAGTGACTTCTGATGAGAGCACTGCAGTTTAAATCTAGGCAGTTTATCTAATATGATCTATGTTCTTATATATATATTAATATACACTATAACTGTGACATACATTATAGTATAAAATATACATTATTTTTTAATTTTTCAACATAAAGGGTTCATGTTATAACCCCTTAATTAACAGTCCTGTGGTCTTGAAAAAATGTCTGACACACATTGGCCAAAATACCACAAAGATAATTTTTCTTCCTCTGTCTAAACAGCTCTGTTCAGAATTACATTTTTCAGCACCTGTTCCTTTAAATAAGAACGAGCCACAGCTCAGTTTGTCATGAGGTGCCCAAGAGTTAGGAGAAGGTTTCTGGTATTTAGCCATTTTCACTTTGTTTTCTTACTTCTGTTATTGTTTTCACCATTTTACTCAGTATTCCTCTGTGCTCATTGTTTGAGTGCTCTGTTTAACCATGCCTTAGCTCTCTCACATAAATGAGTCCAGTGCGATGATCAGAGATATAAGGAAGAGAGACAATTCTAAATGAATGTGGTATTGTAGTGAAAATATTTGGGATATGTAGTGAGAATATTCGAGAGACTAAATGCAAGAGGTGGAAGAATGAAGCTGACAGATGGAGAAGTGGAGGGGTGGAAGAGGAGAGACGGGGTCAGCGCTGTCTGTGTTTGAGCGTGAAATGGCTGGTTGCATAAGGGTCACGTCTTCACACTGAGGCTGAGATATTTCTGGATCAGAAAGAGAGGGGGGATGAGAGAGGAATAAAGGAAGGAGAAAGAAGTGGGGGTTCATTTTTACCCATCTCACCCCATTTATAGCCAGCCAGTGCATGTGTATTTGTGTGTGTATGAGTTTCAAAACCTATTATGCAACCATTTGTTGTTTTTAGGGGTGCTGAAAGTGAGGATGAATGGATTAATATTAGCCTTTAACTGTATTCTCTCTTCTTCATCATTCATATTTTACTCATTTCTGACCATCACTAGATCTCAGATTACTCCAAACAGGCTCAGCTCAGGCTGGCAGGAGTTTTTGAGTAAAAGAGTCAGGACTAAGGGAGGTCTAGTTTCAAAAAAGAGACACAAACATGTTTGTGATTAGTGTGGTCTGTATATAATGTTTAACCAATAATCCAAACCCAAACGTAACCTCACACACAAAATAGCTTTGTGCTTTCACTCTTTAAAAAATTAAAAATAGCTTTAGTTAACAATTTAACTTAAAGATTTGCCAAAACAACTTTGCGTTATTTATTTTAAAAACATTACATATATGTGCATGAAATGTGTGAGACATTGTAATGCTATTTATGTAGCTAGATGTCCACAAATTAAAAAATGTAAGAACTTCAGAGATGTAGCTAGATCTCTCCAGAATGTTCAACAATGCCGTAGATGATTTCATAATGGTTTGGGAAAGCTAACTAGAGTACCTAATTTCTCATAAAAAAAATTCTTTTAAAGCAAGGTAGTATTTGTACACTAGACATAAAAGTCTAGCTAGTGAGCTGCCTAACATTTTACATCAGTGTGCGTGCTCCCGACACGTATGCTGTCCCTTAGATACCTCATTATGCTGTATTCTAAGATATCTTAATTTGGCCGAATTTTAAGGCAGCATCGAACCCTTCCTTAGCCGCAAACGCAATCGCAGGATGCAACGCAAGAACAACTACCATCCATCTCACTGTTCTCCCAGAGAAAAGGAATTCTAATCGCAATAAAATGGAAAGATTAGAATCCACCGCGCTGAAAGTGAGGCGACGGTAGTCGCTGAGGTAAGTAAACACTGGTTGTGTGCGGTGGGCGGGAACAGGCTGTGAGACCTCTATGAGGACAGACGACCATTTGAATGCAGTCTACTTAAACAGCTGTATATGCAGTCAATGCCTACCTAGACAGCTCACTAGGTTTTGGGACAGACCCATAGGTTTAGAATCATTGCGATGCTGCACTGACCTGTGGTAGGGTGAATGGTGCCTCTGTCTTTGCTACTCTGGACTTCTGCACTGCAGAAATTGCACTATGGACATGGCAGGAAATCACCTCTATCCACCTCCTCCCCGCTGATTTTAGGACAGTGCTGTAAAAGTTGATTACATACAAGCTAAATACTCTGCAACTCTAGGGGGAGCCTAAAAGCAAAAATCCAAAATGTTGCTTTAAAGTAACACTATAAAATTTTTTACATTAATTTTATAGCTTCAAAATTTTTGTTGGTTGAGTTGTTGCTAATCCTGGCTCAGCATTGCAGAAACTGCACTATGTAACTTTTAAAGGAGGGTAGGAAACCACCACCACTCCCTACCCATTGATTTCAGTACAGTGCTGTAAAAATGTATTATACTGGGGGGAGCCCCAGGAGCAAAAAACAAACAAACAAAGTATTACCTAATGTTCTGTTTAGTAGTGTTGTTTTCCACATATTGCTGCTGTTTATTGTAACATATGCTCCTCTGGAAAAGCGTTAGATTGCATGTTCAAACATTGCTGTAAGTATGTGATGGCAGTCAGCCATGAAAACATTAATGAGGTCAGCTACCAATGATGAGTTGTGCATGAGAAAGCCATTTTAACTCCTGTAGGTCAAACACTTCAGAGGTTGCCGTCTCAGTTAGGATGCAGCCCAAACCTTCTAGCCAACACTTGGCATTGAGCATGATAAACTTCAACAGCTTATACAAGCTCTCTGTGCACAATGTAGTGTTTGTGTCCACAAAGGGTGCTCTTCAGTAACTAAAAAAGCATAATAATACGGTCGTCTGCTTCAACTTGAATGAGAAGTATTACAAAAATGACCTTGCATTTACGTATATGTAATTTGCTTTTGATTATATAACTACATTCTAATTATATAATCTACCAAAACCAAATGATGGAGACACTTTAAGGATCTTCACAGTATTTCATGTCCCATCACAGTATATATCATGCGTCTCTCTCTCTCTCTCTCATATAACACATAAAAACACACAGAGATATCACTCATAGCACATATATACACTGAGAACTGGAAAGTCATGTCAGAATGACTAGGGCAGTCATTAGCAGATTGCTTCAGAGGGGTGGTTTATGTAATTTGTTTTCAGACTTGTGGATCATCAACCCCCGTGCATTATATAAATAATTCATCTTCCCACTCTGAGTGTGTGTGTGTGCGCTTGTGAGTGGTGAACCTGATGTTCAGATAAGACAGCTTTTAATATGTTGAGAACAGAGCGGAGAAGGGTGAAAAGAAGAGAGAAAGGGAGAGAGCAAACAGAGGGGTTTGAGTGGAATGAAGCAGGATGGTTGGCTAGTGGTCAAGTTTTGAAACAAGTGTTTGTGGCTGTTAGTGGTGCGGATTTCACTTTGGCCTGGCGTATGTGTGTGCGCACATTTGGCCACACGACTATGTACTGGTCAGTTTCATAAGCATGGGATATTTATGAGTGCTTGCATAACATGCTGATTGAGTTCAGTGTGTCTCAGTTGTGGCGTGGTGGCGGCCAGGTCTGTCTTGAAGACTGTGCACTGATGCTCTGCTACTCTTCCAGTATAAACCTTTTATCCACTTTGTTGGTGGGGATTTTTTTTAGTCTTTGATATAATTTGAAAACCTCCAATTGTAGTTAATGTTGTCAAAAAACTATTTCTGCATCAATTTCCAATAAAAGTAGGGAAAACATCTTCTATAAAGTTTGTTCTTAATTTGGAAATTTGATTCTAATGATGAAATACTCTTTTACTCTGCTCCAGCACTGACTTTTATATCTCCTGGAAATGAAATACACATGATGCTGACACAAAAACAATAAAATATACAATACAATATAGCCTCCGTCAGTATTTGAAATATTGTACTATTTATAGGTTTTAGTTTTTTATAAGAACATTTTATATTTCTTAACACGTTAGCCA
Source organism: Hoplias malabaricus (assembly GCF_029633855.1). Classification (NCBI taxonomy): domain Eukaryota; kingdom Metazoa; phylum Chordata; class Actinopteri; order Characiformes; family Erythrinidae; genus Hoplias; species Hoplias malabaricus. Next base: position 16,461,920 of record NC_089813.1, read on the forward strand.
TTTGATTTATTAAAAAACGTGCATTTGAAATACATTTGTAGTATTACTTAACTAAAATGTTTTGTGAACACAGCCTTATTTTGCACTGCACACTCTTCTTTAACCAATTTCTCGCTTGAGCTGTGTCCCAGATTTGTGTATGTATCACCAAGGTCCTGAAATAACCTGGTTTCATTCTACTTTCATGGACTGGATGCCAGTGAAAGTGCTCCTCACTCATTCTAGCTTTGTTTCTTCCAGCATTTTTAACCACAAATTTATTAGTAGACAATTTTATGTGAATCTCCTGCTGCTGGCTTGTGCTGCATTCCATTTGAATTTGGATGTCCAAATTTCCAAGTTCCAAGTAGGAATATCAAGTTGAACGCCTGCACAAGTCGGACTTACTCCTTGGAAAGTCGGGGAATTCTGAGTCACCAATTCTGAGTTCAGAATCCAAAATGGCTGCCGGCATATCAACAGTGTGTAAAATCAGTAGTATAGTAGTTTATTACATCTTCTATTTATTTGTGTCTTCTATTTATTTGTATCAAACTCTTACACACTGATATATGTGATTGTGTTTCCATGGTGTTTGGCTATGTAAAATATCACAAAATCATGCTACTATCAATAGGGCTTTCGCAATTACTGCAGTACATTAATACAGCAATATAACAGTCGCCACTCAGATGTATTCAATTTTTCCTTTTTTTTTTTTTTGCATGGTCTTTCTAGTTTTACACTTTTAGTGTGTGTGTGTGTAATGAATGTAAAATACATTTGTTTAAGAAAAAGTAAAATGGTTAAAAGTGTACTTTTTTCCAACTGTTTGCATCTGAACTGCTTCAGTTGTGGGCATTTCAGCTTTCAGCCAATTCAGATGAGGCAATATGCAAAAACTGTGCCAGAAAGATCGATTGCAGTTAAAGAAACAATATATTCAACACTTACCTCAGATATGCAAGTCTTCATTGCAAATGCGTAACTTTTATAAGGTTTTAGCTTAAACTAAACTAAACTTTAGAATAATGCCAAGTATAAATGAAAGGTAGTGGAGAATTAAATTTTGATGTTAGAATAATTTTTTTTCTTCCTTTAAACAACATTACTTTTTCCCCACTTAGTAATTGCTCCTGAGAAATTTTACCGTTTAACACTATAATTACATTCATGCCCCTGCTTTAATGTGTTTTTTAACACTGAAAAAATTGCAATGTATGCTTGTAGACAAAAACCTTTTCTTCTGCATGAGAGTTTTCATATGGCAAAGTTGTATTTGTAAATTCTTAATGAAACTTCTAGCATGATTTTGAAGGGATTGTAAACCAATGGAGAAGAAACCCACTGTGGAAACTTTAAACATTTCCCTCTCTTTCATGTTTTTCTCTCTCTCTCTCTCTCTCTCTGCAGATCAGGGACAGAGCGCTGCCTTCAGTTCTGAAAATGAGGCTCAGGGTGGTGACTCTTCAGCATGGCCCTGTGCTCTCCCCTCTACCGCTCCTTCAGGCGAGACCCCCAGCAGGCCCCCTGCTCATCCTTTGTCTCGCCCAGATTCACGGAGCCCTGCCCTCGCCCTCAGCGCCACAAAGAAGAGGAGTTCCAAACCTGCTTACGTGAGGAGGAATATCCGGTACGTCTACGTACACTTTCAAAGACAACTGCACCCAAGGCCAGCGTCTTTAATAATGAGTTAAAGCTAATCAGCAATGTTAACTGCTTCTAGTCATTTTTTTGAACCATCCAACAACTGATCATGCAATCAAATCCTCACAGAAAACTTTCAAAAGCGTAGGAGCTGTTACTGCAGCAAAGGAGAACAAACAATTTATAACTTATATGCAACTAGTGCATACACATGTACAAATGTTGTTTGTGTGTTTTTTTAAAAACGTTATAGATTTATGAGTCAAGCCCTCAATGTTTCTGAATATTTGTCAAATTGGTTAGAACAATTTTTAATTTCTTTTCCTCCCTCTCTCTCTCTCTCTCTCTCTCTCTCTCTCTCTCTCTCTCTCTCTCTCTCACTAGGAAACTGTTGAAAGAGCACCAGTTGGATGCAGTGACTAAAGCAGCTCAACTAGAGGAGACTGAAAGGCGCAAACGTCTGGAACATCAGAGGAAAGACTTCACAGTAGACCCTCAGCCCGAGTACACTCACACTGCAGGTAACATACACACACATACATACACACACACACACGATTTTTTTCACAGTGTCAGTATGTGAATGCTGAAATTACTATCAAATGACAGCCCGATTTAGTTTAATTTTTATTATGTGACGTGTATTATAGTATATTGTGTAGATTGCATTAAGCAATACACAGATGATTTGACAAGTTAAAATGATTTTTTAAATTATCCAAGTGAAAATAATGCATGGGTAGAGAATTTATTTCTTATTTAGTTTAATTTGTATGAATTTACTGCAGTCCAACCACAAAACATCAAAGAGGAAAAACACTCCTTGCTATTCCTCTAAATTTTGAATGATCTTTTGTTCCTCATGGATCTGTTCCCATCACAGAGATAATAAAGCAATTTCCATGACAATAATAATGTATTAATATAATGCCTATTTACTAATTATTTTATAGCCCTTTCAATTACTAATTAAATACAGTTGAATACTTGTCACATGTGCTTTAATTAGCAAAATTCACAAGACCTTGTTTAATATTATTTGCAGGAATTTACTTTGTTACACTAATATCAGCCACCCCTCCACTGACTGAAGACATGGGATATTGGTGCCTGTTATGATATAACAGTAATGAGTCATGTTTATTGTTTCTCTAGCTAATCTGTGTGTGACTGCAGCTCAGTGTGAGTCCAAACACAATGTGGTGTGTGTGGAAACGAATACCAGCAGTGCCACAGACAGCACTAACACAACAGCTACCCCTAAAAGAGGTCAGACATACACACATGCGCGCACACACATTCTCACTCTGTGAAACACCATCAGGTTATATTGTACTGGATTAGTTGTTTTAGCATTCAGTTTTACAATATGAAAATAGAAATATTACTATCATGCTAATGTTACATTTTATCATAAGAAAAATTTATTGGAACTTTATTTCTCAGAGCCTACCATATCCAGAAAAAAATACATTGACAGGAGAAGGATTGACTAGCTTTTAACGTCAGTTAATGAAAATAGCCATTTTGACCCATTCTTCTCATGAAATTTGGGAAATGGCAATATATAAACCAAATAAAGCAATGTGAAGATCCCACCCCCATTGTTTGTCATTCACTGAGGACATCAATGATACTGTTATCTCAAACTGAACCACCATTTCTCATACAGCATGAAAATGTTCTCATTTATTTTCAAATTAAATAATGTTACTGAATCATAGTTCTCCTTGCCTTTATGAGAACCTTACATTTTTTCCTCTCTGTGCAGTTACTCAGTTATTTATTTTTTTCATCCTTACAGCTACTCAAGTATCAACATTTTTGTAACGCATACCCCTAATGATGATTATATACGTTCCTTATATGAGCATGCAGTTAGAAGGATTAAGATTAGTGACATTAATGGTTGAGTCAGCTGACTTATATAAACGACTACTTTAAGACACACACACGCGCACGCAGTGGGAGATTAAAGTTGGATAGAGTGAAGAGTTGTCACTGTACGAACTGTTCCTCAAACACACACACACACATATATATATATATATATATATGCAAGACTAAATTTCAAACATTCTCTCTCTTGCCCTCTCTCTTACACACATACACAAACAAACACACACCCTGAGAGGAACATTTGGCAAAGTTAGGTTTCATTTCGTATTACATTTGCATGTGTGTGTGTGCAAAACTGGGTCTGTGGAGCAGAGGTGTGTCTGCCACTGGTTGTGTGCCAGCTTTCAGCACTGACATCTCTGCCTAGGTTACATAAGCCTCTCCTCACTGTTAAATCCAGCTTGTGTAAGCACCATTCACCCACTTATATAACACACACACATTTATCTCTCTCCACTTCCCCTTCTCCATCTTAACAAAAACATACTTGTGTAACTTCTTATTGCTTTTGGAAGATAATGATACCTGGAAGTAAAATTATTGGGCATTATATAACCGTATTTCTTATTTGGCACATTTTTAGACAACTAATTCGTGATTTATTGTTAACTGACAAGGCTTGAATCAAGGACACGGTTCTTCAAAATATTGTTTATAAAAGAGGAACGTCCAGATCCAACAGGCTGAGCTATTTTTGCAGCCTTTGCACAGTACTTTGTGTGCACATACTTATGAGCACACAAATCAGTTAATGGGCCAATATATTAAAAAGTGTTCCTAGAATGGATGGCAAGATGTACTATTAAAAGTTGGGGTCTGGCATAAGTATTCGCACAGGACAAATAAATAAAACCTGGTGTAAACAATGGAAAATGCAATGCTAAGCTGAGTATTACATACTTTATAATTCCAAGGTTATATTAGTCAATCATTATTACCTAGAATATGATCACACTGGCATATTCTAATAGAACATGTCGTTTATTATTAATTAAACATTTTTTAATTTAACCAAGGACGTAGGTGTGAGTTTAATATTGGTACCCAAAATACTAGCAAGCTATAAGCTGATTCCTATGTAGATAAGGCAGTAAAATACTGCATTTATAATGATGTGGAACAGCATTTGATTAATGTTAGACAGTGAGGCTGGGTCCCAAACAACATACTATGGAACTTTACTACACTACAGAAAGCATTGCTAAGGGTGCTATAATTTTTTACATACTATTCAGTGCAGCACTTTGCAGTTTGGGACACGGCCAGAGACTAACGTTAACTTGCTGCACGTTTAGAGCGCCTTCTCACAACCTGAACACAGCTCATATTAACGTTCACTAACTCTCCTGTCCTCCTCTGTTAGCCTAGCAGTTATATACAAGCCGCTTTCATAACTATAATTAACCGTCATTGTTATCTGTTGTGCTCTCGTTACTGACCTCAAGCCCAGAGCTGGTAAAAACTAACGTTATAATCCAGACTCTGACGGTGAAACGGAGGCCAGTGAAGCTGATGATTGGAGCAGCTTTAGATTTGAACAGGTGCCTTAATAAAGGCTGGAAGAAGACCCACCTTGCTGGCGCACTTTCAAAATAAAAGTTTGCGGACAAAAAGCATACTTCTTTTCTCCGTGGTATAATTTTAGGGGAGACATATGTAGCTATTTCCAATTATTTTATATTGCACAAATTGAGAACCCCAACTGCATATTACACTAGGTCAAAAAGTCATGGTAATCAGGCCAACATTAATTTCCATTGAAAAAAATTTCCTTCTGCTGTAATATGCAAGTATGTGTGTTTGTGTGTCTCACAGACCAAAGCTCAGGTGAAAATACCACATCGTACATCATCAGTGATTCAACAAATGAGGATGCAGAGTCCGTGGCAACTGGGGAGAGTAGTGGAGCGCATGTGAATGATGCTGTTAACCAACCAGACGCTCAGGGGCGTGTCCTCATCAATGTCAATCATCCAGCAGACGAAAGTGACCTTTACCTCTCCCCTCAGCTCGCCCGTGCTGTCAAACCACACCAGGTGATCATTTGATCTGTCAGTCAACCTAACTGACAGACTGACAAACCGTAAACCTGATACATCAAGTCAGGTTCATAGGAAATCCTTGTGGTGCATATGTTAAGGAAGAGAATGCATTATTTTAAAATAATAAAAAGAAACACACAAACATATATATGTATATATATATCAATCTCTTTCTCTCTCTCTCTCTCTCTCTCTCTCTCTCTCTCTCCTCCCCTGTCCTCTCTCCCTCTCAGATTGGAGGAATAAGGTTTCTGTATGATAATCTGGTGGAGTCTTTAAAGCGTTTTGAGAGCAGCTCTGGGTTTGGCTGTATCCTGGCTCACAGCATGGGCCTGGGTAAAACTCTACAGGTCATCTCCTTCATCGACATCCTCCTGCGCCACACCGGAGCTCACACCGTGCTCGCCATCGTCCCTGTGAGTGTGTGTTTGTGTTTGTGTGTGTGTGCCAGCGTGTCTATCTGATCCCGTGTATATATGTAGCATTTTACATAATCGCATATACATATACATGGCCTGACCTCTATCCATCTCTCGTCCTCTTCCTCTCTCACATTCTTTCTTTCTGCTTCTTTCTATCTGTCTTTCTGTCATTCTTCTTTTTTGCTGCTTTTCTTTCCCTTTATCCCTCTCTCCCTTATTCTTGCTTCCCATTGGTCACTACAGGTGAACACACTGCAGAACTGGCTGGCGGAATTTAATATGTGGGTCCCACCCCCTGAAGCCCTGCCTCTTGACATTGACCCAAACTACATCACGCCCCGCACCTTTAAAGTGCACATCCTCAATGATGAGCACAAGTGAGTTAAAACAAATATTAATAAACATCAGCATACGCACACACGAACAGTCATCCATTTGTATCTCTGGATATTTTATTAACTCTTCTTTCACATTGTTCTTTCGTGGTCAGGACACACACAGAACCATCACAGAGTGTTTGATTCTTCATAGTGCTGCGGTGACAAATACATTGTCATACGTGTTAGTGTGTGTTGCTCTGGTATGAGTGGATGAGTAACAGCAGTGTTGTCAGAGATTTTAAACACTGTGTCCCCTCACTGTCCACTCCATTACACACCTAAATCAATAGTACACCAAGTAGATGTACACAACATTGTGCAACACACTAACACTGCACCACTATGTTAGTTTTACTCCAGTGTTGAGTATTATCCAAACCCAGGTAAAACCTGCTCTAGGATGGCCCTATGGGACTTCTGACCATTGAAGGACAGGGTCAAAGTGGAGTAATAAAGTATGTAGAGCAACAGAGGGACCACAGTGCATCTAATATATATATATATATATATATATATATATATATATACTTGAGTGTAGAAACAAGCATGTAATGTGGCAGATTTGTGGCATATATAATGTGGCACGTATGTGTATATATAAACCTGCAGGTTTCAGTTCTTTGAATTTGAGGTAATTTTATTTTATTTTATAGTCCTTTACTTTTCTGGTAGATGGTGAGCGGAAGTAAACTTCACTATGGGCTTAATATATGCTAAGCAAATCAAGTGATGGGAACTCAAAAGCATATGTTCAATCATGAGCATATGTGATTGACAGTAGCATCCCTCAGTGTAAACACACAAGTGCATAAACCCATCATGCAGCAAAGATCACATTAACACCTTGTGCTTACTTAATCTCAGACAAAGAGCCAAATTAAAATTCACCATCATGGGTTTCATATAAAAAAAGACTAAGCACGTATACCTAATCGTGTTAATTGTGTTAAATTTAGCTGTGATGTGAAGTTGAGTATTTCTGGCTGAATCCATCTGTCCTCTATTAGCATCATTAAACATTTAAACGGCAGCCCTATTGTTAATTTATTCATCTTAAGAAGTATTTTTCAGTAACTATTAATTGAAAAAAAGTCATTTGGAACTGGTATGAAATTATTTGTATAATTTATTTAATAATTAGAGTGAGGACATAAACCCATTTTTATTAATTTGTCGTCAGCCAATGAGGTGAAGGCTTACCACAGGCTTAATGTACACAGTCTAATTAAAGGAATAGTTTGGCAGTATATGAATTAACCTCTGGTGACTCAGGCTTGTAGTGAACTATATCGACAGTATCCGAATCCCTTAGTATTTTGAAAATTAAATATATTTAATGTTTGTATAATGTCTTTATATAGTGTCTGTGTGATGTTCATGAGGGTGAAGTGGAAGCACATCTGTCCATACTTAATAAATGCAGTTTAAGTGTTAAAAACACGTTTTGTGTATGTAATTACAGAAAGGATTTGGGGATTATCAAGGTCTACTGCTTTGCAATGTCTTTAATTTCAACTTAAACTAAAGAAGCCAGATATGGAAGCCAAAAATGTTTTGACTGTCCAAGTACCATTAGGAAAATTCAGTAAATTCGAGTTTTTTGCCAAATCATTCCTTTATCACGTCGCGCACACAGGTTTTAATAAGAAGTTGGGCACATTTAGACCAAAGCACCCACTACTCATTGTTGCTATTTGTCTACAACTGCTTACATAATGGCCAGCTGACACCAAAGCGAGGCTGAACTGTTACGATAAGTTCGAAAACTCATCTCAACAAAGTAACACCCAAAATGGAGCTGCTTTGATTACCCACTGCTTCGTATCGCTCCTTCTGAGGATAATAATTGCTCTCCAGAGACTGTAGCTTAGAACTTGATGAATTTCTATGCTCTAACATACTCCCAGTGGATTCTCAGCTAACATATGGACATCGCTCAAAGAGAAACGATGACTAACTTTGCCCGTGGAAAAAAAATGGAAAAGTTGGGCGCAGTTTTCAAACAGAACAGAGATGGCTTGCTGTAGCCAAAAAAAAAAAAGATAAAAAAAAGTCTATAGTGCAGAGCATAAGGGCCCACTCTGGGTTGATTAATGTTTGATGATTCACTTTTCACAGTTTGATATCTCTGAGTGAGCTATCCTGCCCACTCACATCTGCTCTGTGGCCCACTTCTCTCTCTCTCTCTCTCTCTCTCTCTCTCTCTCTCTCAAAAGCAATACTTCTTTTCCGCTACACTCTACCATGCCCCCTTCTCATCACAAAAGAGTAGCAAGCAAGGTTTTGCACTTCAGCTAGTGACCTCTACTGTGTGTTCACAAGAACACACACATTCATTCACCCACTTTGCACAAGGGCACTGTAAGAAACTGTGATACACCGAATGGAGTTCCCCAAGTTTCACAAAGGTCTGGTTGTTGTTAATAAAATATTCTGTTTAGGTTAAAGATAAATGTAAGGGGGCTACATCGCCTCAATAAAGAGCTATTGCTCAAAGTTAGCTTTAAATTACTATTTTGTCTAAACTTTTGGCTGAATTTAAGATTAAGATAGTTTCCTAATAGGTCAGTGAAGCATCAAAATAATTTTGAAGCTGTAATTTTAAAACAAAAATATGAATGTGTTCCTTTAATTCTTTCAGTCAGTGTTTCCTGTCATGGTTCTGTTTTTTATGGAGGAATTATCCTGAATTATCCTGTTGGATCTGAGCATAATACTGATGCATAGCATAATGATCATAAAATATTATCATGTCTTTAAGTCCAAAAGTATCAATTCCACTGCTTTAAGGTGCAGCCATTGCTGGTACAATTGTAAAATTGCCACAGAAATGCTTTGTCACAAGAATGGGGCACTCTAGAGTAGCTGAACATTATGGCCAAAATTTATATCGCAATATATTTCTTAATTTTGGAACTGTTGCTGTAGCAAGGTGATATTAACTTTTATTAATACCCTTAATTTTTAAGTTAGTAATCAATCAGTTGGTTTTAACAAAATGTTTGTGTCACAATCTGCAACAGAAGGAAATCTGTATCTGCTAATGTATTTTTGTGTGTGTTTATGTGTGTGTATAGGACCACATCTACTCGCGCTAAGGTGGTCAAAGACTGGTACAGAGATGGCGGTGTGCTGCTAATGGGCTATGAAATGTACCGCCTGCTCTCTCTCAAGAAAAGCTTTGTCGCAGGGCGAAAGAAGAAAAATAAGAAGCTGAGCAGCCCAGCAATCATAGACTTGGATGAAGAGGACCGCCAACAAGAGCTGCTGAAAGGTCAGTGCTGTTCTCACTGGGTACAGTATCTAAAGAAAGCCTGGAATTTTACATTTTTGTAAATATAACACCAATATTTTGAAAGATTTGCTGGTTTTAGTTTGGTAATGTTTAAAAAAAATGAACCCTATTTTTCTCTCCTATTTAGCTTCAATTCTAAAATATATTATTCATTCAGGTCCACACTTCCCATATATAGAAACTAAGCAATAATAAACAGTGTGTTTTGAATATTTTAGTGGTTGTGATGCTGTTACATCTTGTCAATTCAGTTAGCCTATGCGCTAGTTCATTCTGATGATATAATTGGTCAAAATCAATAAATGTTATTGTGATCCTGGTTGTTAGAAAGCAAATGATGCTAAATATATAAGCGTTTTTTAATGTATATATAACCTAGGTTTCAGTAAATGTTTATAACCCTTTGTTCAGAAAGAACTGTAATTTGTTATACATTCATTCATTATCTGTAACCGCTTATCCAGTTCAGGGTCACGGTGGGTCCGGAGCCCACCCAGAACCACCAGGCGGGAACACATTCCGGAGGGGGTGCCAGTCCTTCACATACACACACACACAGACACACACATACATTCGCTCACACACCTACCAACGTGTGTTTTTTGGATCTGAGATGAAACCAGAGCACCCAGAGGAAACCCATGCAGACATGGGGAGAACAATGTAATTTGTTATATAAAAGCCAATTAAATACATTTTTTCCTTCTTGCTCTCTCGCTTCCAGGTATTGAGAGAGCCCTCTCTCAGCCTGGTCCAGACGTTGTCATCTGTGATGAGGGTCACCGCATTAAGAACTGTCATGCCAGCACCTCACAGGCGCTGAAAGCCATACGGACACGGAGGCGAGTGGTGCTGACTGGCTACCCACTACAGAACAACCTGCTAGAGTACTGGTGCATGGTGGACTTTGTGCGGCCCGATTTCCTGGGCACGCGGCAGGAGTTCAGCAACATGTTCGAGAGGCCAATCCTAAATGGCCAGTGTGTGGACAGCACGCCACAGGACATCCAGCTCATGCGCTATCGCAGCCATGTGCTGCACAGTGTCCTGGAAGGCTTTGTCCAGAGGTAAGAGTAATGGTATTGTTTCATTGCAGGGTACCTACAGTACCCTACTCGGCTCAAATCTGTTTTTTGCTTTTTCATTAGGCAAATTCCTCCATTATATTGTAATGTCCCTGCACTTTCATGTTTGCAAGCGAGCCGAACAGGACCTAAAATGTGAAGTGTAAAGTACTGATTGGCCAGAGAGACTTGTCAGTCACAGGTACCAGGTTCCAAAAAGCGAGTAGAGCCGAGTAGTGTAGGTACTTTTTTGCTTATAATAATATAAAAAAATAAACCTTAAATTCTCAGCACTGGTTCGTTCATCAAATATTAATTAACTTAGTTTCATCATAATTTTTATCTACTGCTTAAAAATTATAATAATTAAAGAAATAAATTAATTTAAATAAATAAAAACTCTCTGTATTTAACTTAAAGACTTGAAGTAAGTTCACTAACTGGTAAAATCTGTTTATTAACTTCTACAGAACGAATACATTAGTATTGAAAACATATTGCAGTAAAAATATTGCTATATTTAGGGTTAGATTTAGTTTTAATTTACTTTATACTGCATTTATGTCATCAAAGAAGGTTTTGTTTCTTTCTGCTGAGATCAAGGCAGTTCTAAGTGGATTTATTTGTAACACTTATGTGCTGCTGTGGATAAATCATCCCCCACTATAATGTAATATTTAACAATATATCTCAACATGTCATATTGCATTAATTAGAATATATTAAAATATTTAAATATCACTGTAGGTTTCTGGTCCACCACTTTGATGTCACATACTGACATTGTTTATCTGTTTGTCTATGCATGATGTTTTGAAGACGTGGGCATGACGTGCTGCGCTCTCAGCTGCCAGAGAAGCAGGAGCATGTTATCCTCGTTCGTCTGTCTGCCATTCAGAAGGCGCTATACACCGAGTTCATGAACCGCTTTAGAGAGGCTGGCAATACTGGCTGGCTTAGTCTTAACCCACTGAAAGCCTTCTGCGTCTGCTGCAAGGTGAGCTGTGTGAAAGTGTGTGTGTGAGTGTGTGAGTAAGAGAGAGAGTGTTTGGGGAGATGGAATAAAATGCCATTATAATGACTGTGTCAGTTATATACACCTGCTGTTGAAGCACCCAGTCGAATACATACAAATAGCTTGTATAATCTCTACAGGAAAGCATTCATTCATTCGTTCATTCATTCATCCATTCATTCACTTTCTGTAACTACTTTATTCTGTTTGTGGTCATGGTGGGTCCAGAGCCTACCTAGAATCATTGGGTGCAAAGCAGGAACACCCTGGCCCAGTCCATCACAGAGAGAAAATAATTTCTAATATAAAATTAAATACTCTGGAGCAGTTACACATGAGTCAACATGCTCAATGTCAATTTGTTGACTAGAAATTGTAAAGCCCATAGCACTGTGCTGTAGCAATGGAACGGCATTTTCTGGAGTAATGGACCTCTTAACTTCCAAGCCTGACTTCATTACTGTTCTTAAAACCGAATGCGAAAAAATTCTCCCAGCACTGATCCAATAACCTTTGAGAAATAGACGCTTTTACAGCATTCAAACGGAAGCACACTAAATATTGCTGCCCTTATTTTCAGAACAAATATTAAACAAGTGGGTTTGAATTAGCTTTAGTATGTACTAGTCCTAAAACTGCCATTAGTGTTTATTTGGTTTTTGCATATCATGTGAATTTTGCAGATATGGAATCACCCTGATGTCCTGTATGAGGCTCTTCAGAAAGAAAATCTGGCCAATGAGCAAGATCTGGACCTGGATGACATCACCACTAGCAATGCCCGCTGCTCTACAACAAATCAGAGGGGCAAGCCCTGCGATTCAACCAATAGTGAGGGAGGACTGAGTCTGAGTCAGCTACAAGAGAAAGCCAATCAGGTCATCACATATGAGTGGGTAAGTTTCACGCACCAAAGCCAGTATTTTATAATTGTATTTTATGTTTAATTATGTAAGGGAACAAAGATTATTGTACAATGATTTTTTTTCTTTTAAGAAAGATTATCAATAGATAGTCCCCCTCCCCTTTACTGCAGTCAAAACATTTACTCTTTTTTTTAGTCTTTACCCTAGATATGAGACATTTTCATGAGGATTTGGAATAATTCGGTCATATAAATTTTGCCTAAAGTGTGGTTGCCTAAAAAGTGCTGGAGGCTCAAGTGTGGGTGCATTTTTTATGAAAATATTACCAAGTCACATTGTTGAACATATGGGTCAGCTTTTTGTGCAACATAAAGCTGAATAAATCACTCATTGAATGATGTGTCTACAAACCTTCTGACATTCAAAGTACATTGAGTGAAGCATTTTTTTTTTTTTTAAAAAAGACCCCAAGAGTAAACTCAAACAAACTGATATCTAGTGATAAACACACACTTCACAATACATGATGTGTGATGGTGGTCATGGTGAACTCTTTAATGTGTACATGTCTGGTGGTGATGCAATTAATTTTGTTTTCTTCCATGTTTTTCTCAGGCGAAAGACATTATGGCAGGCTATAAGACTGGCGTTTTGGAGAATTCAGCTAAAATGGTACTGCTGTTTCACATTATTGATGAAAGCGTCAAGAATGGAGACAAAATCTTGGTTTTCAGGTACACACACACAACCATATATCTTAAAAAACAAAAAGAAGCTTCATTCTTAAGTCTGTGTTTATGTGTTTACTCTCTCTCTCTCTCTCTCTCTCCCCCATATCCCACACATACAACCTGCAGCCAGAGTTTGTCCACTCTTACAGTCATTGAAGAGTTCCTAGCCAAGAGACCGATTCCTGACCTGAGTGGAAGTGGAGTCAAGCAGACTTGGGTCCGCAACGTCAATTACTATAGTAAGCATTCTTCACCTCAAAATTGCTACTGTGTTGTTTTCAATATTGCCCTCTACTGGTCTTTGAGGCACAATGCCTTTGAAGCTCACTTGTAATTGACCGACACATTCATTCCCTCACTAACTCACAGATGCAACTTTTATTTGAAAAAGTAAAATAGGCAAAAGTTTCATTTGTGTTTAGGATGTTTCTGCTGTAGAAATTGCAGCATTTAGCTACAGTGTGTGCACATATGAGAAATCACAAATGATAACCTAAAAAGCTTTCTATTTTGTTTATAAATTTGTGTCCCTTGGAAGGACATGTATTTTTAACTTTTAAACTTTGTGAACACATGGCTGCTGTGTTACAGCAGTGTTTTATATCTGAGACAAATATTTGTGTCTTGTTAATTAGTGTACAGTTATGTGCTACTGGAATGAAGCAGTGTTTCAGATATTTTTTAACCTTTTTTTGAACCTCCTTTAAGGATTGGATGGGAGCACTTCAGTTTCAGAGCGAGAAAGGCTCATCAACCAGTTTAATGACCCAACAAACAACACTGCTTGGGTTTTCCTGCTGTCCACTAGGTATGACACAACTGCTTGCGCACACACACAAATACAAACCACCCCATATACTCATTCTGTTTTTGTCCTTCATGTCCATAAATGCCATTGCTTTATTCGAAATGTCTAAAATACGGTATTCTTTTCCTTTATGACTGTGTATGTGTATCTCTGTGTGCATAACTAGGGCTGGCTGCCTGGGTGTAAACTTGATTGGTGCAAATCGTGTGGTGGTGTTTGACGCCTCATGGAACCCGTGCCATGATGCCCAGGCCGTGTGCCGTGTGTATCGCTATGGACAGCATAAGCAGTGCCACATTTACAGATTAGTGTGTGACTTTACCTTGGAAAAGAAAATCTACGACAGACAGATCTCCAAACAGGGAATGTCTGGTAAGAGTCTAAAACAACCCAACATTTATTTAATATATAGTTTTTTTGTTTTTTGGTTTTTTTTTAAGTGAGTTGGAAGCATCAAATTAAACATTTTCTGGTTTACAGGATTTACATGTTTGTTAGTAAACAATTGAATCTGCGTCGCAGATGTTGTGGCTCTCAGAGAAGAAATAAGTGATGCATGATGATGCATTAAAAATGCCTCATATGAAAATATCTGTGGGTGTATGCTATGATGTATGCTGCTTTACAGATGTCTGCGTGTTTCAGTCTTGCACATAGTGCTCTAAAAACACCTGTTTAAAATCATGCCCCTTTATACCTTTTTTAAAAAAATGCACTTTCTATTCATTCAAATTTATAGTCATTTAAAATGGTTTGATGTGAAATGCACCATTCCTAGGAAACATACATCACATGGAATTATTTTAGATGCTGTTCAGACATTGTTTTGAAAAGCTTTTGGGGCAAAATATTTTGTAACCCTTTACACTCCACTGGAGGTGATGGAAAAGTCGGTTGCAGATTCAGGGCCATGAGGATGTTAACTCCCATTATGATGATGATGATGATGACCTTGATGACCTTGTTCCAAATGACCCTTTTGTAGAAAATACAAATGATAGTACATCTATTCTAAAGAGTGATTTCAATTATGTTTTTTGACACACGTGTACTCTTTGTTCTCTCTTTTTGTCAGATCGAGTGATTGACGACTTAAACCCTGTTCTGACTTTCACTCGCCGGGAAGTTGAATCTCTACTGCACTTTGTAGAGGAGGAGCCTGACCCTGCAGACTCTGCACAATTTCTCTACCCACAGGAAGACATGGAGGCAGTCATCAGGGAGGCCTGTCTAAGATACCCACACCTCATCACCAAGGTAAATTTCTTATGTATTCACACAGACATACCCAACTATAATTTAAGTATTTTAAACATTTGCATATGAGTGCATCATCAAATTTAAAAGGAAAACTTTTGTTTCAATGCATTTACATAATGCAGGGGGCTGTCTGGAGAAATAGCCTTTTTTTTCAACCTATTTTTACTTATATTTATATTACTTATATTATATATATATCTTTTTTACTCATTTTCATGTAGCAGTCACCATTTACTACTTACATAAGTCAATTTTTCAGTACCTCGAGCAAATTATATCATAACTACTACAACATTAAGTGTAGGTCCACTTTATAATCTGTATATTGAAAAAATGACTAGGCAGTATTTTATTCAAGCACTGGGCGGAAAACACTGGGACACAGCCGCAATGCAAACAAGCACAGAAGACTCACTTCACTGATGTTAATATTTTTACATTTATTCCTCTCTCCCTCAGCAACCATTCCATCATGAGTCTTTACTGATGGACCGACGGGACTTCAGATTGACCATCGAAGAAAAGCAAGCAGCCAAGAAGAGCTACGAGGAGGAGAAGAGAGCGTCTGTGCCCTACACACGTCCATCTTACGCGCATTACTATCCAGCCAGTGACCAAAGTCTTACCAACATCCCAGCCTTTAGCCAGAGGAACTGGTGAGGGTTCATATTACTGCCTGGAGCTAAAGAATATCTATTGTCAAATAACTGAAACAAAATTAAAAAAAAGAAAAAACTATAATATCATTGTGGATTTTCATGTGGATATTTCAGAGGGTGGAGTGTTTGTCACTCTGTCTTCGCAGAGTCATTTAAATTAGCAAAGTAATAGGAAAACAAATTTCAATATATTCTCCATATATATTTCAAGTTCTACTCATTATGCTGCTTTACAACTCTTGGATAGTTTTTGGAGTCTTATAATATGGTTGTATCAGAGGTATTAGCTAATGTAACTTGAAGATACAGAAGCAAAACAGACAACACTTGAAATTTGGAATTTCTGGAATTGGAAATTTTTGGAATTTTTTTTTCTCTATCAGGCGGCCTCCTCCCCGGCCAGAGGATAAGCCAGCGGCCAGTGTTCATCCAGTACAAACAAATTCAGCACCCACAGTCCCCCGGCAAGCAGAGCAGGGTCCCACCCCTTCCTCTACAGCCTCAGGCTCCAAATCTGCTGTCAATTTCCCTGTGACCTACCTGCAGAAAGCCGGAGTGTTTGTACAGAAGATTGTCACCACCACAGGTGCTGACATTTTACAAATATGCAACTCAAAGGTCCACAGATTGACAGATTAGTGTTATGTGTGTTTTGTCTACTACTACTACTACTACTACTACTAATGATAATAATAATAATATATTATATAGTGTTTCTTCAATAACTCAAAGGCACTTAAACATTTATAAAACTAGACAAACAAGAAGACAAAAAGCACAAAAACATATGATGTGCAGAACTATGACAGAGCAGGGTTATAAGAAAGAGAGAAATTTAATTAAGCTATTCTTGTAACCCATCAAATGTAAACTATTGAGATCAGAATGACGTAGACTCGCCTTGAACCATAACGATTCTTTTATGTTATTTTTAACCACATTAATGTATTGCAACCCATTCTGCAATAAAAAACTATGAATTTGTATTCATTTTCATATTCAATTTCTCTTGATGCCACAATCGAACATTTATGGATATGCTATGGAATAGAATAAAGTATTATTATTATTATTATGTCTCCAGTGAGGAAACTATTTGAACTTCAACTCCCAATCACCTTAAGCTTGAATTAAAATAAAAGCTGAAAAAAAAATCTCTTTCTTGTTCTTAGATATTGTGATTCCTGGTACTAACAGTTCCTCAGACGTACAGGCCAGGATCTGTGCAGGAGAGAGCATCCATGTCATCAGAGGAACTAAAGGTGATGATTCTCTCTGTCTCCCGCCCTTTCATTCTTTATCCTCTCTTCTTTTCTCTCCTTTTCTCACATGTGACTGGCAGAATGTTACTGTGTGTGAGTGAAGTCTCTCCATGCATTTTATATAGGAACCTATATTCGGACAAGTGATGGAAGGATTTTTGCCATCCGTGCAGCTGGAAAGACCAAGCAAGCTGAGGAGAGCACATCCTCGAAGAAAGGTATTAACTGCCTTATTATTGTCTTTTTTCCCCAATGATATAAACTTAGTTTATGTCTGTATAAATAATTTCTCATTAAAAAAAATTCTGTAAGAATTCAACAGTTCCAAATGCTTTCACATTTATTACACTTTTTTTTCTTTTTCTCACAGAAATGTCATCTCAGCTGGATAACTCCATCAGTAAGCACCCAAATGGAAGTGTTTCACCAGACCATAATGTGCCAAAGGTTATTACTCCTGAAGCTGTGGCCCGACCTCTCTCACCGGACAGTCCAGAGATCCTGAGT